>NC_041381.1:644283625-644300760 GCF_002162155.2 Triticum dicoccoides | reverse complement strand
CTACATGAGGGTGCACCAGCCCCTTAGGGGCTGGTCTGTCCCTCTCTTGGCCCATTAGGCCCATGTAGTTTGCCGGGGGTTGCCCGGAACCCCTTCGGGTGACCCGATACGTATCCGGTACCCCCAGAACACTTCCAGTGTCTGAATACTATCGTCTTATATATGAATCTTTACCTCTCGACCATTTCAAGACTCCTCGTCATGTCCGTGATCTCATCCCGGACTCCGAACAACATTCGGTCACCAATTCACATAACTCATATAATACAAATTGTCATCGAACGTTAAGCGTGCGGACCCTATGTGTTCGAGAACTATGTACACACCGAGACACCTCTCCGGTCAATAACCAATAGCAGAACATGGATGTTCATATTGGCTCCCACATATTCTATGAAGATCTTTATCGGTCGAACCGTTATGACAACATACGTTATTCCCTTTGGCATCGGTATGTTACTTTCCCGAAATTCGATCGTCGGTATCTTCATACCTAGTTGAATCTCGTTACCAGCAAGTCTCTTTACTCGTTCTGTAATGCATCATCCCGTAACTAATTCATTAGTCACATTGCTTGCAAGGCTTCTTATGATGTGCATTACCGAGAGGGTCCAGAGATACCTCTTCGATATTCGAAGTGACAAATCCTAATCTCGATCTATGTCAATCCAACAAACACCTTCGGAGATACCTGTAGAACATCTTAATAATCACCCAGTTATGTTGTGACGTTTGATAGCACACAAGGCATTCCTCCGGTATCCGGGAGTTGCATAATCTCATAGTCGGAGGAATATGTATTTGACATGAAGAAAACAGTAGCAATAAAACTGAACGATCATAATGCTAAGTTAACGGATGGGTTTTGTCCATCACATTATTCTTCTAATGATGTGATCCCGTTCATCAAATGACAACACATGTCTATGTCTGGAAAACTTAATCATATTTAATTAACGAGCTAGTCAAGTAGAGGCATATTAGGGACACGGTATTTTGTCTATGTATCCACACATGTATCAAGTTTCCGGTTAATATAATTTTAGCATGAATAATAAATATTTATCATGAATAAGGAAATATAAAATAACAACTTTATTATTGCCTCTAGGACATATTTCCCTTAGTTTGTGCATCAAAATGCTAGGCAACGGAGAGAGCATTGGAACCGGGTCAGCTTTGATAACTGGCGTTGAAGAGGCACTCCTTGTTGTTTGTGCGTCAAAATGTTGGGCAACGACAGAGCATTGCGGTCAGGCCAGCTTTGATAAACTAGAGCTGAAGAGGCACTCCCCTTTTGTACGTCAAAATGCCCGGCAATGGAGAGTGCATTGCGGCTGGGATCAGCCCACGTAGGTGCTATTATAGGGTCCGCATATATAAGTACGTATGGTTTTCCCCTTAAAAAATGTTTGCATGATTTTTTTAGCCCGACTGTCTCAAAAAAACTGTCTACAGTACAAATGTTAAATAAACATAATACTTAAAAAATATTTGTGTTCCCAAAAATGTCTGTATATTCAAATAATTTCCTAATGTTCAAAAAATAATATTTATTTATTTATATCAAAGTCGGCAATATTCTGGAATTTTAGAATATTTGTGATTTCAGAAAATTTCGAATTTTAAAGATGTTCTAAAAATAAAAATAGAAGTTATTTTAAAAACTGGTTAATTTTCAAAAAGAAAAGTAAATACCGGTAGAGAAAAGAATAGAAAAATAAAAATCGGAGAAAAGCTGGACCCGAACCTAAAACCGAGAAAACAGGAATCTGTAGCAGGTAACTGGGCCCGCCCATCTGTGTGTCTTTTTTTTGCGAAACATTCATAATTCTATTATTCATCTGCCAACATATTACAATCGTTTTGGATACATCTTGCAAGGAAAGGAGGGGTAGTACCAGTCCACAAGCTACACACGTTCTCACTACTAGCATGTTGCGCACATAAGTGGGCAGCAAAGTTAGCCTCACGTCTTACAAAGATCAAATTACAATGTAGCAATTGTGAAGCGATCACTTGAATCTGACGGAGGATTCCCATAATTTCAGACCGATGATGTTGACGAGCCTCCCAAAGCTGCACCAAATTATGACAATCAGTTTCGACCGTTACCCGCTGGAAGTTCAAAGTATTTGCAAGATCAACACCATCACGGTAAGCGAGCGCTTCCACCGATAGGGCGTTGGCTATAGAATTGTACCAACGACTTCTTGCAGCAAGGATTCGACCCATACTATCTCGTGCCACACATCCAGTAGCCCCAGTACCAGTTGTAGGATTAAAACTTCCATCTACATTTATCTTTATAATATTTTCAGGAGGAGGGTTCCACTTAACTAGTTTCTTCTCATGGTGATTAGTGGGATGAGTGGCACTAGATACCTCCTGTAGCACCTCTGCTACCCATCGGGCAACTTTGCTTGGTGAGAAGTGCTGATCTCCCCTTTTTTCCTTGTTTCGGCTGGTCCATATGGCATACGCCGCTGTTGTAATAGTCTCAGCATCCTTCACAGAACATACCTTCCCACTGATGATATATGATGCCCATGTTTTCGGGTGAAGACCAGGGAGTTTGACGCCAGTTGCCTCATTTACATCTTTCCATATTGCTTTAATAGATGGACACGATATAATCGCATGGAAGATAGACTCATCATTAATCTTTGGGAGAACTTTGAGTTGCCAACATAGCCTCCACATGGGGTGATCAGAACCTCGTGATGATGTTGGATCAATGTGCCGGCGTGCAGCTGCATTACTCAATAAACAGTGATAAGCTGAGCGCACTGAGTACATACCATGTTTCTCGAATGCCCAGGCTAAAGTGTCACAGTCCAAACCACCAAGAGGAATGGAGAGGATTGCATCAGCATCCGATGGGAGGAAAGAGTTTCTTATGAGATGATCATCCCATGTTCCATCTTCGCGAATGAGGTCACACACTAGAGTAAGGTGAGTATTATCAGGTTTCCACAAGGGGCGTAGTGACAGATTAGACGGGATCCATTTATCTTCCCAAATATTGATCTCTGTGCCCGTTCCCACCCTTTTGATGAGACCCATGTTTAGGACAGTTCGCCCACTAATAATTGCTTGCCAAGTATGCGATGAATGTTTCCCTTTGTTAGCTTGCATAAAATCGCAATGCGGGTAATATTTTCCTTTTAATACCCTAGCAAATAATGATTGTGGCTTCATCATTAAACGCCATCCTTGTTTCCCAAGCATCGCCAGATTGAATGTAGCAATATCACGAAAGCCCATACCACCATGCAGTTTGGACCGAGTCATGTCCGGCCAATTTAACCAATGCATTTTCCTTTTCTCTGGACATCCCCCCAATAGTAGCTGGATATTGACAATGTAATTTTCTTACATGTAACCGAACTAAGCTTGAAACAATTCATTGAATAAATTGGCATGGCTTGCGCCACTGACTTGAGAAGAACATCTCTACCGGCTGCATTTAGCTTCTTTTCGCACCAACCTGATACCAATGAGCGTACACGTTCAGGAATATGCTCGAAGGCTTCCTTAGTGGATCGACCAACAGCCGTAGGTAAACCCAAGTATTTAGCACCAAGGGCTTCATTTTGGATACCCAAACTGTTACGCACTTCCATCTTAACATCATGTTCTGTATTTGGACTGAAGAAAACTGATGATTTTTGTTTATTGACTAGTTGGCCTGAAGCTCGGTTATATTTCTCAATCACAGTCTGAATTCTGTCCGCTCCTTTCTTGGAAGCTTCAGAGAAAATAATGCAATCATCAGCGAACAAAAGATGTGACACCCAGGGGGCATGGATGTCAATTCTGATTCCTTTCGCTAAGTATCTTGGACCAGAATTCTTCAATAAAGAAGACAACCCTTCAGCGCATAATAGAAATAAATACGGTGATATAGGATCACCTTGTCGAAGTCCTCTGGATGGCTTGAAGAAACTTGAATATTCCCCATTCACACGCACGGAAAAAGAGACCGTACATACACATTCCATTATTCGTTGTGTCCAAGCTTCACTAAAACCCAACGCAAGCATTATTTCTTGAAGATATTGCCATTCTACGCGGTCATAGGCCTTGGCCATATCAATTTTGATAGCACATCCACCGGTCTTTCCTTTCTTCCTTTTAAGGTAGTGAATACATTCATATGCCGTTAGAACATTATCAGCTATGAGTCTTCCTGGTATGAAGGCACTCTGTTCTTCCCCAATAATATCATCAATAATTATTCTCAAGCGATTAGCGAGCACTTTTGAGCAGATTTTATATAAAACATTGCATAAAGAAATAGGACGATACTGTGACAGAAATTGCGGGTGTTTAACTTTGGGAATAAGAACCAGTACCGTTTTATTAATATCTTCGGGCATCACTCCACCATTCAAGAAATCTAACGCAGCTGGTACCACGTCATCTTTGACTAGATCCCAATGTTTTTGAAAAAATCCGGCCGTGAATCCATCTACACCCGGGCTCTTATTTGGTCCCATACTAAATAGAGCTTTTGAGATTTCATCCTCTGTAAATGGTGCATCCAGGATCAAGTTCATGGCAGTAGTCACTTTCTTCTGAACAAAACAAGTGACTAGTGATGGGTTCAGTTCCTCTTGAGCTTTGAAAAGTTGAGCAAAGAAATCCTCAGCCATTGCCTTAAGTTCAGATTGATTAGTAGTGAGAGAACCATCTTCTTTAGTTAGAGGACCAATATGGTTTTGGCGGCTGCGTTCTTTTGCTTTGGCATGAAAAAATGCAGTATTTCTGTCTCCATCTCGAAGCCATTGCACCCTAGACCGTTGCCTCACCATTGTTTCCTCATGGCTTAACATATTATTTAGCTGACGGATAAGGTTATGCTCCTCCACTGTTGGTCCTCGGTAGGAAGATGCAGAACGAAGCTCCTCCAATTTTCCCCGAATCACCTTGATACTTTTACGGACTGAACCAAATTTATTATAACTCCAGTGTTGCAAATCATTCTGAACTCTCCGTAAGGTGGATGCAATACCATTCAAATCATTCTGAACATTGTTCCTCTTCCATGCACCCTTAACAATATATTCATAGTCCTCATGTGAACACCACATATTTTCATACCTGAAGGGTTTAGATGCCCTTTTATAAGCATTTGGATTATGGCCTCTTTTAATTTCTATCACCAGAGCACAGTGGTCTGACATAGTGGTCTGCACATGCTGAACCCATGAATTTGGAAAAGCATCTACAAATTCAACATTGGCTAAGGCTCGGTCCAGACGGATCTTAACATTTTTGTTTCCGTGTTGCCGATTATCCCAAGTATATGGAACTCCAACATAACCAAGATCAATGAAATCACAGTAGTTGACAGCCTCACGAAAACCATCCATTTGCCATTCCTCCCTTGCCCCAGAACCAAAATATTCGGAATTGGAAAGCACTTCATTGAAGTCCCCAACACATAACCAGGGGCTTTTGAACTGTCTTTTTAAATACTTCAGCAAGTACCAACTATCTTTTCGATGTTCGCGACGAGGCTCTCCATAGAATCCTGTAAGCCTGAATTCTTTCCATTCCGAATTATCCAAAGAGATAAACACATCTATATGGGCTTTAGCAAAAGATTTCAAGCTCACACATATTTCTTTTTTCCACCACAGTGCAATACCACCACTTCACCCGTCAGACTTAACACACAGTCCATGGGGGAAACCCATCATCCATTGCAATTGTTCACACTTCCCCTTGCTCATCTTTGTCTCCATTAAGAATATGATATCAGGATGATGGTAATTCACAAGATAGCGGAGTTCTGGAACTGTTTCAGATTTCCCACAACCTCGACAATTCAGACTAAGGATTATCATTTATACTGACCAACGAGGACAACAAGGAATTTTGGATCAAGGGAATCCTATAAATATTGAAGGATACGAAAAGATAGATAAAACTGGTGACAGGAAAAAAGAAGAGAAGGCAGGGTGTATACGTATGATTGATGAAGGACTAGAAGGATGGTCAGATTAAGATTTCAGAAGCTGGATCTAGGATACAAGAAAGGAAGCAAGGCGTGCGCTAGGATTCGAATCAAGTAGACAAATTATGGGGCTAAGTATTAGGATTACTAGAAGGGAGAAAAAAGAAGAAGAGAAGAACAGAGTCTGCAGGTCTCTGTCCGAGGGCAGAGTTCAGCGGCAACTAATCACAGCGAGTCAGCGATGAATCAAAAGAGGGGAAGGAGAAAGATTTCTATGGGGAATCAAGTAGAAGGAGAAGATTAGATGAGAATCGGCTGGAAAAATAGATCAAGAGGAAATTGGCACAAGAGAGAAGAAAGAAAAAAGGGGGAAACTGTGAGATCTGAGAGGAAAAATGATAGAGAAGGCTGGTAGAAATTGATCTGTAGACGGGAAAGAGTAGAAAGATGAATTAATCGCTAGGTTTGGGATGAATAAAGAACGGCAGAACGCCAATCTCCGGCAGATCGCCAGTCGCCACTGAGGCAGTCTCCAGAAGTCTCGAGAGCACCGCTCTATATCATTTGTTGCGTCCATCTGTGTGTCTTTTGTTCTGTCCATTTGCTTGACAAATGGTCACGAAGAGCGTTCGTTAACAAGTTTGTTTTACAGAAAAGCTTCACCCAAAGTGGTGCGTTATTTTACTTTTTTATGTAAATCTATGTATTTCAGTTTTCTTTCGTCTAAAAGGAGAAGTCGTGTACTTTTAAGGTAACAACACAAAATCTGGATCAAGACTTGCTGATGATTCAATACTTAGCAGTTGCATCACCAACTGTACGCGTCATGCACGACAGGAATCAGCGCCAGCCAGCAGCAGTGGAAGCGATCGTACTCGCGTAGCAAAGCCCACCGTCACGCCACTAGTGCTCCTTCGTCATACCACCACCAGTTTACTTCAACGCATAGAGATTTTGACGTGTTCGACGCTGACCGCAGGCTCCCAAAATTAAAGTATGCGTCGTCGTGGACGCCCCGCGGCTCGGGAGCGGGGAGGAGCTGTCTCCTATCTGTCAGCGTCGCTTTCACCACGGGCGAGAGCGAGCCAAGAGTCATCTCCGTGGCTCGCACCACCCATATATGTTTGCCAGCAGCCAGCCAGCATCTCTTTTTGTTCAAAACTGGGACGGGGCGCATCGGGTGGTACTAGTACATACACATTTCTAGCATGGACCCCTGGATGGCGACGTCCCGAGCAACTGGACCGATTTCTTTTTCAGGTACTAGTCGTATTATGCAACATGATTCTCATTCTTTTGGTGCTGGAGTAAAAAACGTATATTTTCTGCGGGGAGAGTGAAAAACGTACTAGTATATAGTATGTTATAGCTTATAGGGCATATGCTTAGCAGCCGGGTAGACCGTTGATGCATGCGGAACATGTGTTTTCTTTTTTTACTTTTACCTCTTGATTAAACGTTTTACTCCGTTACCCTCACTCACACTGTTACACAGTTTGTTTTTGCTAGCGAAAAAGGTTTGAAGTATCTCGGTTTTGAAAATCAGCATTTTCGTTATTGCAATGCTAGTAAACTATATGGACTTCATTTTTGAGCTAAATCTTAAAAAAATGACAATATCTGAAAAGGTAAGTTTCTTACTTAATAACAACACATAAATGCCACAAATATATATTGAGTGTGTCATACTAAAATGGGAAGAAGAATGTAAGTACATGTTACCTTCTTCAGTTCATTTTCTAAGTCGGAGATTAGAAGAGACAAAGAAGATCAATTGTGTTTTACCAATCAGGATAAAATTATTGGCACTTGAAAGCTATATGGATAGATGATATGCGGCAAGAGCTAGCTCTCCACGACTATCAAAATGATCTTTTATCTGTAAACCTTTTATGTTTAAATTGAATTTCCTGCTCCTATCTATATGTTGTTGCAGTTTGACTGCTATTACAATAATCAGATTCCACCATGTTGCCTGGTATTATTGAGTCAAAACAGAATGACAATTAGCTAAAAAAACTGAATCTTTTGAGGAACATTCTTATGAACAGATGTATTATGAAGCAATTGATATAGACTCAAGAAAGAAATAGTTACTTTTCTTGTTTAACGACACTTGTTGTTTATATTGATAGGAAACATCAAAAATAGACTCTAAGTGATAATGAATTGTGTGCTAGAATTCATCTTTACGAAATGAATATTTCATCTTCTTTCATTGTATACCTACCAAGCGAAGATGCATAATATTGTCAACCAAGAAAAATGTAGTAAGGGCATCTCCAAGGGAGACCCTCAAAACTCTGGTGGCGAGACATTTTTGTTCACTTTTGCAATCCAATGGGGACTCTTACCGGTCCGCGAAGTGGTCCGGACGTCTGTTTTCGGCAAAGCGGAGACAAACATGGGGGAGCTATACGAGAGTCCGAACCATTTGACTAACCAAAATCCTCCGTGTGGTCCTCCTCTCTTCTCTCGCACCGCACATGCATGGTCCCCACCTACTTTTCTCCTTCCACCGCATGCTTTGTGATTAACATTGTATGGCTCACTCGGGTATCATGTGCGCGGACCACATCTGGACATAAAACATATACCGGAGACTTTTGCGGGTTGGCAATGGAGATGCCCTAACTAAGCATCATCAATAAACGTGGAAACTATAAATAGGTGAGTATGATATCCCATTACCTGAAAGAAAAAACTTTGAGAAAATAGGAGTATCGCTCGGACCTTATTGAGGAATCAATTCTTCCTTAAGATGTAAAGCACATACACTCTGCCTTTTTAGAATCCAAATATTAAGAAGCAGCAACAAATATCATTTATGTACTGGAAGAAAGAGGTGTAAGAATTTGACTATTCGAGCTTGAAGGTAATCCACCATTCATGCATGGAGGTCATCCAAGCAAATGCTTATCCAACAAAATGTAGCTATCATCAACCATCATTCTTATTCACAAAAATCAACTATCATTTTTAACCCTATTACTTCTTAACAAATCTCCCATATTCTCAGCATAAGGGGAAAAAAATCATCGTTCCGATGCTACTTACTTCGAGTAAGTGGGGAGAATCCAGGAATATTTCACTTTGGTGGAGGCACCTGAATTGTTTTCCTCGATGATGAAAAGACAAATAAAAATGTCATTTTGGAATTAAAAAAACGCTTGTGAACATACTATCAATGTTGCATATATTGCGAGAAAAGCAAACACCAATTTGAACAATTTTCATTCCATTCCATTCCACCAACCAAACACTGAGATGTAACCGTTCCATTCCACTACATTATTATACCAAACATAGAGACGGAACCGTTCCATTCCCATGGAACGGAACCATTCCATTCCATTACACTTCGTTCCCGAACCAAACACACCCTAAAAGAGATGAAACATGTACGCAATAGTTTTATAGGAGTAAAATAGATGAAATGTTTTTCCTATAGTGGCATTGGTGGGTTATTTCTGTCAACTTCAATGTCAAAGGTCCATTGGTAAAACCTAATGATTATTATGTTGTACTCCCTCCTTTCCGATTTATAGGGCTTAATTCAAAAATCTCACCAACCAAGGTAGATGGTGAGTGGTGGAATATTTTTTGTAGTTTGCAAAAGCACCAAATTAATGATCTTGTTTTTCTCAAAAAATTATGTTTATCAATGCATTAATTGCAATGCATGCATGCATGCATAAAGTACATGCATTGGTCAATTTTCTCTTAATACTTGCATGCAATGATTTAATGCACCTTGGAATCTGAACATGTGATGGGGAACAACCAAATTGAGCCTTATAAAATGAAAAAACTAAAATTTTGAGATAAGCCCTATAAACCGGAAAGGAGGGAGTAGTGCGTTAAATATACGGCCAGATGTTTCCGATTCTTGTCAGATTTTCCATCTGTTTTCTCTATTTTTCACCGTTTGTGCTTTTAGTATATAATAGTCCCTCCATTTCAAAATAAGTGTCGCTAATTTAGTCCAAGTTTAGAACAAATTATACTAAGTCAGCGACACATATTTTGGGATGGAGGTAGTAGAATAGTCCTTGTTGCAGCACTTTCAGGTTAGTTATTTATTCCGAGTTGCCCTCCTTAGACTCATTCATGTGTTGACTGTGACGAGAGGATGCGACAAGGTTGTTCGGAGTTATATTTTATCTTGGCGCCTAGCTACCGAATTGGTTTATCTCTTTCTTCATTTGGTACATGATATAGGGCAGCTCGCGAAAAGAAAAATATGTTGCTCAAAGAGAAAATACGGTATGGCAATTGACCATACCATTGAGCATTCACACGAATATTCCCAATGTATAAATTTGGCCGCGAACATCCGAAAGTTGTTCAAAATTCCATCGCACTGCCCAACCTCCAAAACCCAAGCTGCACTGGGCAACTGCTCGCATGACATGGCCTCCATGCCAACACATTTGTTATACTCCCTCCGTTTCAAAATAGATGACTCAACTTTGTACTAACTTAGTATAAAGTTGGGTCATCTATTTTGAAACGGAGGGAGTAGTTGCTACAGTATAAAGTCAAAGACAAACCCTCTCGGAACGGGTCGACCGAGCCAACAACCCCGCTGCACCAGTGGGCACAGAAGTGCCACCCAAGTCACGCTGAATTACTCCTCAAGCACCTTGTGTCAAGAAGAAGAAGAAAACCCACTCAAGTCTTTTTATGTTGGGGGTAACTAAAAGTGTAATTATTGAATGGATGATCATATGGAGGAACTTTGAACGATTGGATCAAGAAAAGAAAGATGGTGTAAAATAATTGGACGAAACATGACCCATGTTTTTTATATTGGTATATACTCCTAGATAAATATGTCCGTATTATCAAATTTAATCAATTGCGCTAAAAAAAGTCAACGGTAGCAAATGAAAGTCAAAGCCATCTAGTAGTAGAATAACTCCCCCGAAAAAAAAGGTCTAAATAACCAGAACCGTACTAGTACCACACTTGCAGACAAACGCCAACAAAACCAGCCAGTGTGCGTGTGCCGACCTCCCTCGCGGCCACGTCGGAGGGCAAACCAAAACCACCTGAACAAACCAGCTAACCAGCCGTCCGCTTGACCCCGCTCTGACCCTTTCAACGGAAAAAAGACGGACCTCCCTCGTCTGCTGTCCAGCCTCCACCCCACTCCCAGTCTCCCACGATTCCACTAGCGTCACCACCGGCGTCACCCTCACCCCACCGACCCGTCACGCTCACACGCTGACGCCGTCGGCTGTCCCGTACCGGGAGGGAGGGCAATACCGGGATTAAACAAAACAGCCAACCAACCAACCCAAACCCGAGGCCCCAAAACGCGCACGTTTCTCACGCGAACCTCGTTAAGCTAAATCACCGGCTTAATCAGCTAGCTGGCCCCCCATGCGATCCAACAGAAAAGGGAATTTCCGCAGAAAGGGAAAGGGCGCACGGCCGAGCGCTCTGCCCTGCATGCGCCGCGTGCCCTGCGACGTCAGCCCCGTATATAAACCTCGCCCCCGCCTCCCCTGTTCCCGCTCACTCCAAACCAAACCACCTGAACTCAACTCACCACTCAGCACAAGTCAGCGCCACCAAGCAAGAACACCACAAGAACAGACACATGACCTTCAGCGTCTCGGCGGCGATGGAGGGCGGCCACGGCCACGAGTACATGATCCGCTTCGACGGCCACTTGGAGGACCCGTCGCCCAGCACCGCCACTGCCGAGCCACCGCCGCCGCCGCCGCCGTTCGCGGGCAGGGCGATCTCGCCGGAGCAGGAGCACGGCGCCATGGTCGCCGCGCTGCTGCACGTCATCTCCGGGTACACCACGCCGCCGCCGGACTTCTTCCCGGCGGCCGCGGGCAAGGAGGTGTGCCCGGTGTGCAGGGTCGACGGCTGCCTCGGCTGCGAGTTCTTCGGCGCGGCCGAGGCCACCGGGGCGACCGCGGCGGCATTGGACGCGCCGAAAGCGGCGGTGACCGCGGGCGGGCCGCAGAGGCGGCGGCGGAACAAGAAGAACAAGTACAGGGGCGTCAGGCAGCGGCCGTGGGGCAAGTGGGCGGCGGAGATCCGCGACCCGCGCCGCGCCGTGCGGGTGTGGCTCGGGACCTTCGACACCGCCGAGGACGCCGCCAGGGCCTACGACCGCGCCGCCGTCGAGTTCCGCGGCCCGCGCGCCAAGCTCAACTTCCCCTTCCCCGAGCAGCAGCAGCTGGGCGACGGCAATGCCGCCCCGGCCAAGTCCGGCACGTGCTCGCCCTCGCCGAGCAGCGCGGAAGTCGAGGTCCGGGTTCCGCAGACGTGGCAGCAGAACGGCGGGCAGGAAACAGGGGATCAGCTCTGGGACGGCCTGCAGGACCTGATGAAGCTAGACGAGAGCGAGCTCTGGTTCCCGCCCTCTGCAAATTCTTGGGACTGAACTGAACCTGCTTGATTAGATCCTAGCCGTTGGAGTGAGTGGACAAGACCATTTCACTTTTTTTTTCTTCCTTTTTTTTACCTCTGTTGCATTATTTGGACAAAACAGAGTCTGTGAATTATAAGTAGGATTGTATGAAGATTGAAGAGTATACATATTAACAAGGCAGTTTTGGGTTTGTGCTTCACTTTATTAGAAGACATATAAACCAACTGTATGAAAAAAATCAAATCATGTACATTTATGAACTGATTTCAGGAAGTAGGGAAGGTTCAGCTTAATTGTTGCAAAATGTAAAAGAGAGAATAAGTTGTGACTTGACATCCGCCATGTACAAACATTGATAACATAATTCAAGGGATTTTCTCCTGTGGTACATCACTCCCTATCACTTGGCTAACACTTTTTTCTAGCTGGATAACAGATTGCACAGCTGGATCAATAGTTTACAAGTATCTGGCAAATGAAAAGCTACACTGGTCATTTACTAGTAAGCCACCGGTAGCCCGTTGATATGAAACAACAAAGTGACATGTATAGAGACATTGGTCGAAGTATTGTTCTATTCCATTGTATATGCCGAGCACGATATCACAAGTTCACAACAGAAGCAAATATACTCCGTTTGCTTTCCTCCTCTCGGCAACCATGCCCTTTGATTTCCTTCGTCCATTAGGTGTGTGTTTTCCTTCTACGTTCATGCGGGAAAACGAAGTGTTCCCGACCCCCTCTCATGCTTTCTCTGCGCTACCCTTGGCTCCATCCGCTTTCTCCCTACCCTGCTCAGCACGACTCTGTCGTGGCACATGGCAATCTTCTTCCTGATGGTCTAAATAAAATAACATAGTAGCATTAGGCAGAAGTGTATCACTACTCAAAATTTGTATCATCTCTATGCCTGAAAACAAACTTGGCTTAAGAAAACAAATACAAGACATGAAAACTAAATGTATTATCTGGACAGGAATAGATCGAAAACAATTACTTCCTCAATGTTATAATGCAACAAGGACACATTGACATTAGCAGCAGTGTACTAAACGCATACTACTAACTACTAAGCAGAAACTATAGACTAGCAAGCCCTCAAAGAACCATATTTGCAGCAACCAGTGGCAATTGAACCCCTCCAGCTCCCAACAAGTAAAAGCGGTGCTGGCACAACTGTAGATCGCAAGGATTCGATAAAACTGGAGTTCAGACTTCACCCGTAACATTTGATAGGCACATCACTGCGCCTCCTCTGGATGACCATAATCTCTACTTACCTAAGTATTAACCATTCAGGAATCCAATTACTACTGGTATGTATTAGCTCAAAGAAAGGATCAACAGATTGCAAGATAACATCTGGCGAGAGAACAACCAACCAATTACACCAATTAAGTATGAAACATTGCTGCATTGCCAAGAGGTATTAATTGGATCCTCATATCCTAGTCATCACCATCAGCCAGGGTAGAGGAATGCATTACACTAAAAAAACTGGCATGGGATCAGATGGTGTGAGTGACAGGCAGTATGTGAACCAACAAAAATGTCTTATTCTGTTCAAGCATACATCTTGAGTAGAACATGGTGAGGCTCAAAAGGATGTTAAGATGTTCTTCCAACAGATAATTTCATTGTAATTTGTAAACAAACAGACCAAACAAGAAGTATGCGCTGAAACAAAGTATAAGAAAAACAGAATTTGGTGGAATCACCTTCAGCTGATGTTCCGATGATGGCGTCGTCTTCGCAATCTCTGCGGTGAGGGGGGTACGTGCGTGTCTTGGGCTCTTGGCCGATTGCCGTCATAGCACCGCGAGGAAGAACCAGAGGATGGAGCTGCCTCGGCCCTCAATCACTCATCAAGCCGCGAGTGCGTGCGGCGGCAGATGACCTGGGTACAGCAGCAACCGCGATGAGCCGTGGCAGCCTGGCAGGAGAGCAGAGGAAGAGGGTATCGCCGCCTCGCTGGTATTCCGTGCGGTATTCTCCTCCACCTCCTCGCCTCCCGCGGAGGAGGCTGGAAGACGGCGGCGGGCATCGATTCCGCGGCGGCGCTGGTCTGAGGGCAGCAGGAGGGAGGGAGAAGGGGAGGCTCCTCCGCGCGTGTCCCGGCGCCTGGCGAGAGTAGGAGGAGCAGGCGCGCTGAGGGCAGGAGGCGCGCCGCCGGGGGTGGACGGAGGGAAATCCAGCCGAGGGAAGGGGATCGGGAGGAAGACGAGAGGTAGTGAGACGGGGGTAGGAATTAGGATCGACTTTCGCAGGGCCCCAGCTGTCAGAAAGCAGATTGTCAAAGTGTAAAGAAATTAGGGGCAAATGATAATGTTAGTGAGGAGCAAAGTGTTAATCTTCAAGGAAAAGGATGGTTAAATATCTAAAAAGACCGCGAATACGCTTGAGAGCGTATCATTGCGTTGAAATAGAAGAGCTACATGGTAGCACCCTAGCCATGTACACCAGAAGACACATGGTTAAATATATATTCCCTTTCTAGGATGCCCTCCCATCCTCCTCCGCATCCATAGCAACATTGTGCTATCAGTGAAAACTTGATGGTATTTATTTTTCGTCCTCCATCTTAATGATATTGCTTGTGCCTCATATCTGCGCTACCATTGACACCACTCTAGGGCCACCCTCTGTAAATAGAATGATGAGAGTAGAACTGAGATGTAATGGAGTCTGCAGATCAACCCATAGGGCCTCGGTCCAAACAATTATCTTGAGTGGGATTGTCAAGACAAACATGATTTACCTTGAGTAAATTTGTCATCATTCGACGCGTTATCGTGGCCAATCGGCACGGTGAATCTAGTGACTCGCATTTAGATCAGGCCCCGATAAGCAAAGATGGTGCGCTCTTCACAACATGAGTTGCCGCTAAGGGATGACATGTCATGGTGACCGGTGGTCGATTACGAAGGTGCACAACTTGCTCAACTCCGACAAAATCAATACTCTAATTCGGGTGTTCTAGATATGTTAGCCCTTTTCCTCGAGAGAGGGGTTCTCGGTGAAAAGTTTTACCCCAACTCTGGGCCAAGGCCGCCGGTGGCGGAGTCTTTGGGCATCGTCTCCCTTCCAGGTATCCTTGGGAACTCTATTTCTTCGTATGTGAATAGCTTGGTTTCTTGGGTGAAAACCTAATCTCCGGGTTTCGAAGCAGGCAACGACGACAACCACATCGTTTGCCTTGAGAGGGCGGTCTCACTTTAGTTAATGGAAATAATGCTTTTTACTCAAATTTTTAAAAGGAAATTTGTTGGCTCTGTAATGGTATATGGTAGTACATTGGGAATGAAAACACAAAAAAAGATAATTGTATGGAATTATGAATAACTATCAGTTGTTTGTTCGACCACTATATTTATGCAATGAGATTATGAGATCATTTATGTGAATTTTATTGAAAATTGATAGTATTAAATTACCATATATAGTATCTCCGTTTTCGAGAAACTCGACTCATTTCATATTTCAGATGGAAGAAGAGGTAAATAATCCGACTAGCGGGAGATGAAGGAAATATGCCCTAGAGGCAATAATAAAGTTATTATTTATTTCCTCATATCATGATAAATGTTTATTATTCATGCTAGAATTGTATTAACCGGAAACATGATACATGTGTGAATACATAGACAAACATATAGTCACTAGTATGCCTCTACTTGACTAGCTCATTAATCAAAGATGGTTATGTTTCCTAACCATAGACATGTGTTGTCATTTGATTAATGGGATCACATCATTAGAAGAATGATGTGATTGACATGACCCATCCCATTAGCTTAGCACTTGATCGTTTAGTATTCTGCTATTGCTTTCTTCATGACTTATACATGTTCCTGCAACTATGAGAAATATGCAACTCCCGTTTACCGGAAGAACACTTTGGGTACTACCAAACGTCACAATGTAACTGGGTGATTATAAAGGAGTACTACAGGTGTCTCCGAAGGTACATGTTGAGTTGGCGTATTTCGAGATTAGGTTTTGTCACTCCGGTTGTCGGAGAGGTATCTCTGGGCCCTCTCGGTAATACTCATCACTTAATCCTTGCAAGCATTATAACTAATAAGTTAGTTATGAGATGACGTATTACAGAACGAGTAAAGAGACTTGCCGGTAATGAGATTGAACTAGGTATTGGATACCGACGATCAAATCTCGGGTAAGTAACATACCGATGACAAAGGGAACAACATATGTTGTTATGCGGTTTGACCGATAAAGATCTTCGTAGAATATGTAGGAACCAATATGGGCATCCAGGTCCCGCTATTGGTTATTGACCGAGAATGGTTTTAGGTCATGTCTACATAGTTCTCGAACCCGTAGGGTCCGCACGCTTAACGTTTCGATGACAGTTTTATTATGAGTTTACAAGTTTTGATGTATCGAAGTTTGTTCGGAGTTCCGGATGTGATCACGGACATGACGAGGAGTCTCGAAATGGTCGAGACATAAAGATTGATATATTGGAAGCCTATGTTTGGACATCGGAATGGTTCCGGGTGAAATCGGCATTTTTACCGGAGTACCGGGAGGTTACCGGAACCCCCCGGGGGGTTAATGGGCCTACATGGGCCACGAGGGAGAAGAGAGAAGGAGCCAGGAGGGGGCCGCGCGCCCCTCCCCCTCCTAGTCCGAATAGGACAAGGGAAGGGGGGCGGCGCCCCCCCCCCTTTCCTTCCCCTCTTCCTCCTCTTCCCCCCTTCTCCTATTCCAACTAGGAAAGAAGGGAGTCCTACTCCCGGTGGGAGTAAG
>NC_041381.1:644276332-644283112 GCF_002162155.2 Triticum dicoccoides | reverse complement strand
CTTGGCGCGCCCTCCTTGGCCGGCCGCCTCCTCCCCCTGGCTCCTTTATATACGGGGGCGGGGGGGGGGGCACCCTAGACACACAAGTTGATCTACGGATCGTTCCTTAGCCGTGTGCGGTGCCCCCTCCACCATATTCCACCTCAGTCATATCGTCGCGAAGCTTAGGCGAAGCCCTGCGCCGGTAGAACATCATCATCGCCACCACGCCGTCGTGCTGATGGAACTCATCCCCGAAGCTTTGCTGGATCGGAGCCCGGGGATCGTCATCGAGCTGAACGTGTGCTGAACTCGGAGGTGCCGTACGTTCGGTACTTGGATCGGTCGGATCGTGAAGACGTACGACTACATCAACCGCGTTGTGCCAACGCTTTCGCTTACGGTCTACGAGGATATGTGGACAACACTCTCCCCTCTCGTTGCTATGCCATCACCATGATCTTGCGTGTGCGTAGGAAATTTTTTGAAATTACTACGTTCCCAACAGTGGCATCCGAGCCTAGGTTTTATGTGTTGATGTTATATGCACGAGTAGAACACAAGTGAGTTGTGGGAGATATAAGTCATACTGCTTACCAGCATGTCATACTTTGGTTCGGCGGCATTGTGAGATGAAGCAGCCCGGACCGACATTACGCATACGCTTACGCGAGACTGGTTTCACCGCTATGAGCACTCGTTGCTTAAAGGTGACCGGCGGGTGTCTGTCTCTCTCACTTTAGTTGAACCGAGTGTGGCTACGCCCGGTCCTTGCGAAGGTTAAAACAGCACCAACTTGACAAACTATCGTTGTGGTTTTGATGCGTACGTAAGAACGGTTCTTGCTAAGCCCGTAGCAGCCACGTAAAATTTGCAACAACAAAGTAGAGGATGTCTATCTTGTTTTTGCAGGGCATGTTGTGATGTGATATGGTCAAGACGTGATGCTATATTTTATTGTATGAGATGATCATGTTTTGTAACCGAAGTTATCGGCAACTGGCAGGAGCCATATGGTTGTCGCTTTATTGTATGAAATGCAAACGCCCTGTAATTGCTTTACTTTATCACTAAGTGGTAGCGATAGTCGTAGAAGCAATAGATGGCATAACGATAATGATGCTACGATGGAGATCAAGGTGTCGCACCGGTGACGATGGTGATCATGACGGTGCTTTGAAGATGGAGATCACAAGCACAAGATGATGATGGCCATATCATATCACTTATATTGATTGCATGTGATGTTTATCCTTTATGCATCTTATCTTGCTTTGATTGACGGTAGCATTTTAAGATGATCTCTCACTTAATAATCAAGAAGTGTTCTCCCTGAGTATGCACCGTTGCGAAAGTTCTTTGTGCTGAGACACCACGTGATGATCGGGTGTGATAGGCTCTACATTCAAATACAACGGGTGCAAAACAGTTGCACACGCGGAATACTCAGGTCATACTTGACGAGCCTAGCATATACAGATATGGCCTCGGAACACGGAGACCGAAAGGTCGAACGTGAATCATATAGTAGATATGATCAACATAGTGATGTTCACCATTGAAACTACTCCATCTCACGTGATGATCGGACATGGTTTAGTTGATTTGGATCACGTGATCACTTAGATAACTAGAGAGATGTCCGTCTAAGTGGGAGTTCTTAAGTAATATGATTAATTGAACTTAAATTTATCATGAACTTAGTACCTGATAGTATTTTGCTTGTCTATGTTTGTTTGTAGATAGATGGCTCGTGCTGTTGTTCCGTTAAATTTTAATGTGTTCCTTGAGAAAGCAAAGTTGAAAGATGATGGTAGCAATTACACGGACTGGGTTCGTAACCTGAGGATTATCCTCATTGCTGCACAGAAAAGTTACATCCTTGAAGCACCACTGGGTGCCAGGCCTGCTGCTGATGCAACTGACGACGTTAAGAACGTCTGGCAGAGCAAAGCTGATGACTACTCTATAGTTCAGTGTGCCATGCTTTACGGCTTAGAACCGGGTCTTCAACGACGTTTTGAACGTCATGGAGCATATGAGATGTTCCAGGAGTTGAAGTTAATATTTCAAGCAAATGCTCCGATTGAGAGATATGAAGTCTCCAATAAGTTCTACAGCTGCAAGATGGAGGAGAATAGTTCTGTCAGTGAACACATACTCAAAATGTCTGGGTATAATAATCACTTGATTCAACTGGGAGTTAATCTTCCTGATGATAGTGTCATTGACAGAATTCTCCAATCACTACCACCAAGCTACAAGAGCTTCATGATGAACTATAATATGCAAGGGATGAACAAAACTATTCCCGAGCTCTTCGCAATGCTAAAAGCTGCGGAGGTAGAAATCAAAAAGGAGCATCAAGTGTTGATGGTTAACAAGACCATCAGTTTCAAGAAAAAGGGCAAAGGGAAGAAGAAGGGGAACTTCAAAAAGAACGGCAAGCGAGTTGCTGCTCAAGAGAAGAAACCCAAGTCTGGACCTAAGCCTGAAACTGAGTGCTTCTACTGCAAGCAGACTGGACACTGGAAGCGGAATTGCCCCAAGTATTTGGCGGATAAGAAGGATGGCAAAGTGAATAAAGGTATATGTGATATACATGTTATTGATGTGTACCTTACTAATGCTCGCAGTAGCACCTGGGTATTTGATACTGGTTCTGTTGCTAATATTTGCAACTCAAAACATGGACTACGAATTAAGCGAAGATTAGCTAAGGACGAGGTGACGATGCGCGTGGGAAATGGTTCCAAAGTCGATGTGATCGCGGTCGGCACGCTACCTCTACATCTACCATCGGGATTAGTTTTAGACCTAAATAATTGTTATTTGGTGCCAGCGTTGAGCATGAACATTATATCTGGATCTTGTTTGATGCGAGACGGTTATTCATTTAAATCAGAGAATAATGGTTGTTCTATTTATATGAGTAATATCTTTTATGGTCATGCACCCTTGAAGAGTGGTCTATTTTTATTAAATCTCGATAGTAGTGATACACATATTCATAGTGTTGAAACCAAAAGATGCAGAGTTGATAACGATAGTGCAACTTATTTGTGGCACTGCCGTTTAGGTCATATCGGTGTAAAGCGCATGAAGAAACTCCATACTGATGGGCTTTTGGAATCACTTGATTATGAATCACTTGGTACTTGCGAACCGTGCCTCATGGGCAAGATGACTAAAACGCCATTCTCCGGAACTATGGAGCGAGCAACTGATTTGTTGGAGATCATACATACTGATGTTTGTGGTCCAATGAATGTTGAGGCTCGCGGCGGGTATCGTTATTTTCTCACCTTCACAGATGATTTGAGCAGATATGGGTATATCTACTTAATGAAACACAAGTCTGAAACATTTGAAAAGTTCAAAGAATTTCGGAGTGAAGTGGAAAATCATCGTAACAAGAAAATAAAGTTTCTACGATCTAATCGTGGAGGAGAATATTTGAGTTACGAGTTTGGTATACACTTGAAACAATACGGAATAGTTTCGCAACTCACGCCACCCGGAACACCACAACGAAATGGTGTGTCTGAACGTCGTAATCGTACTTTACTAGATATGGTGTGATCTATGATGTCTCTTACAGATTTACCGCTATCGTTTTGGGTTATGCTTTAGAGACGGCCGCATTCACGTTAAATAGGGCACCATCAAAATCCATTGAGACGACACCTTATGAACTGTGGTTTGGCAAGAAACCAAAGTTGTCGTTTCTTAAAGTTTGGGGCTGCGATGCTTATGTAAAGAAACTTCAACCAGATAAGCTCGAACCCAAATCAGAGAAATGTGTCTTCATAGGATACCCAAAGGAGACTATTGGGTACACCTTCTATCACAGATTTGAGGGCAAGATTTTCGTTGCTAAATTCGGATCCTTTCTAGAGAAGGAGTTTCTCTCGAAAGAAGTGAGTGGGAGGAAAGTAGAACTTGATGAGATAACTGTATCTACTCCCTTGTTGGAAAGTAGTTCGTCACAAGAACCAGTTCCTGTGACAACTACACCAACTAGTGAGGAAGCTAATGATATTGATCATGAAACTTCAGATCAAGTTTCTACTGAACCTCGCAGGTCTACCAGAATAAGATCCGCACCAGAGTGGTACGGTAATCCTATTCTGGAAGTCATGTTACTTGACCATGATGAACCTACGAACTATGAGGAAGCGATGATGAGCCCAGATTCCGCAAAATGGCTAGAGGCCATGAAATCTGAGATGGGATCCATGTACGAAAACAAAGTATGGACTTTGGTTGACTTGCCCGATGATCGGCAAGCCATTGAGAATAAATGGATTTTTAAGAAGAAGACTGACGCTGATGGTAATATAACTGTCTATAAAGCTCGACTTGTTGCGAAAGATTTTCGACAAGTTCAAGGGGTTGACTACGATGAGACTTTCTCACCCGTAGCGATGCTTAAGTCTGTCCGAATCATGTTAGCTATTGCTGCATTTCACGATTATGAAATTTGGCAAATGGATGTCAAAACTGCATTCTTGAATGGATTTCTTGAAGAAGATTTGTATATGATGCAACCAGAAGGTTTTGTTGATCCAAAAGGTGCTAACAAAGTGTGCAAACTCCAGCGATCTATTTATGGGCTGGTGCAAGCATCTCGGAGTTGGAATAAACGTTTTGATAGTGTGATCAAAGCATATGGTTTTATACAGACTTTTGGAGAAGCCTGTATTTACAAGAAAGTGAGTGGGAGCTCTGTAGCATTTCTGATTTTATATGTAGATGACATATTATTAATTGGAAATGATATAGAATTTCTGGATAGCATAAAGGGATACTTGAATAAAAGTTTTTCAATGAAAGACCTCGGTGAAGCTGCTTACATATTAGGCATCAAGATCTATAGAGATAGATCAAGACGCTTAATAGGACTTTCACAAAGCACATACCTTGACAAAATTTTGAAAAAGTTCAAAATGGATCAGGCAAAGAAAGGTTTCTTGCCTGTGCTACAAGATGTGAAGTTGAGTCAAACTCAATGCCCGACCATAGCAGAAGATAGAGAGAAAATGAAAGATGTTCCCTATGCTTCAGCCATAGGCTCTATCATGTATGCAATGTTGTGTACCAGACCTGACGTATGCTTAGCAATAAGCTTGGCAGGAAGGTACCAAAGTAATCCAGGAGTGGATCACTGGACAGCGGTCAAGAACATCCTGAAATACCTGAAAAGGACTAAGGATATGTTTCTCGTATATGGAGGTGACAAAGAGCTAGTCATAAAAGGTTACGTCGATGCAAGCTTTAACACTGATCCGGACGATTCTAAATCGCAAACCGGATACGTGTTTATATTAAACGGTGGAGCTGTAAGTTGGTGCAGTTCTAAACAAAGCGTCGTGGCTGGATCTACATGTGACGCGGAGTACATAGCGGCTTCTGAAGCAGCAAATGAAGGAGTCTGGATGAAGGAGTTCATTACCGATCTAGGTGTCATAGCTAGTGCATCGGGACCAATGAAGATCTTCTGTGACAATACTGGTGCAATTGCTTTGGCAAAGGAATCCAGATTTCACAAGAGGACCAAGCACATCAAGAGACGCTTCAATTCCATTCGGGACCAAGTCCAAGTGGGAGACATAGAGATTTGCAAAATACATACGGATCTGAATGTTGCAGACCCGTTGACTAAGCCTCTCTCACGAGAAAAACATGATCAACACCAAGACTCCATGGGTGTTAGAATCATTACTATGTAATCTAGATTATTGACTCTAGTGCAAGTGGGAGACTGAAGGAAATATGCCCTAGAGGCAATAATAAAGTTATTATTTATTTCCTCATATCATGATAAATGTTTATTATTCATGCTAGAATTGTATTAACCAGAAACATGATACATGTGTGAATACATAGACAAACATATAGTCACTAGTATGCCTCTACTTGACTAGCTCATTAATCAAAGATGGTTATGTTTCCTAACCATAGACATGTGTTGTCATTTGATTAATGGGATCACATCATTAGAAGAATGATGTGATTGACATGACCCATCCCATTAGCTTAGCACTTGATCGTTTAGTATTCTGCTATTGCTTTCTTCATGACTTATACATGTTCCTGCAACTATGAGAAATATGCAACTCCCGTTTACCGGAAGAACACTTTGGGTACTACCAAACGTCACAACGCAACTGGGTGATTATAAAGGAGTACTACAGGTGTCTCCGAAGGTACATGTTGAGTTGGCGTATTTCGAGATTAGGTTTTGTCACTCCGGTTGTCGGAGAGGTATCTCTGGGCCCTCTCGGTAATACTCATCACTTAAGCCTTGCAAGCATTATAACTAATAAGTTAGTTATGAGATGACATATTACAGAATGAGTAAAGAGACTTGCCGGTAACGAGATTGAACTAGGTATTGGATACCGACGATCAAATCTCGGGCAAGTAACATACCGATGACAAAGGGAACAACGTATGTTGTTATGCGGTTTGACCGATAAAGATCTTCATAGAATATGTAGGAACCAATATGGGCATCCAGGTCCCGCTATTGGTTATTGACCGAGAATGGTTTTAGGTCATGTCTACATAGTTCTCGAACCCGTAGGGTCCGCACGCTTAACGTTTCGATGACAGTTTTATTATGAGTTTACAAGTTTTGATGTACCGAAGTTTGTTCGGAGTCCCGGATGTGATCACGGACATGACGAGGAGTCTCGGAATGGTCGAGACATAAAGATTGATATATTGGAAGCCTATGTTTGGACATCGGAATGGTTCCGGGTGAAATCGGCATTTTACCGGAGTACCGGGAGGTTA
>NC_041381.1:644245402-644275858 GCF_002162155.2 Triticum dicoccoides | reverse complement strand
GAATAGGACAAGGGAAGGGGGGCGCCCCCCTTTCCTTTCCCTCTTCCTCCTCTTCCCCCCCTTCTCCTATTCCAACTAGGAAAGAAGGGAGTCCTACTCCCGGTGGGAGTAGGACTCCCCCCTTGGCGCGCCCTCCTTGGCCGACCGCCTCCTCCCCCTGGCTCCTTTATATACGGGGGCGGGGGGGGGGCACCCTAGACACACAAGTTGATCTACGGATCATTCCTTAGCCGTGTGCGGTGCCCCCTCCACCATATTCCACCTCAGTCATATCGTCGCAAAGCTTAGGTGAAGTCCTGCGCCGGTAGAACATCATCATCGTCACCACGCCGTCGTGCTGACGGAACTCATCCCGGAAGCTTTGCTGGATCGGAGCCCGGGGATCGTCATCGAGCTGAACGTGTGCTGAACTCGGAGGTGCCGTACGTTCGGTACTTGGATCGGTCGGATCATGAAGACGTACGACTACATCAACCGCGTTGTGCCAACGCTTCTGCTTACGGTCTACGAGGGTACGTGGACAACACTCTCCCCTCTCGTTGCTATGCCATCACCATGATCTTGCGTGTGCGTAGGAAATTTTTTGAAATTACTACGTTCCCCAACAGGAGATGCTACCTAAGGAAGTCCTCGCGGATGCGAATTCGAGTTCTTTTATTAAAAAACAATGTTGGGCCTCCCTTACCGAAACCATTTTAAATATGAACTATTGTGGACCGAGTGGGGAGTTGAACACCATAGAGACGACCCACACAACTAAAGTAGCTAACTCATGAGCAACCAACTTATACTCTACTCTTCGTCTAAACAAAACTTATACTTTGTCGACACTTGAACACATTAAGCTCAGTCATGAGCCTCAGGATAGCATCTCAAAAAAATTGGCAACCAAGAGCAATCATCTTCTTTGAGGTGTAAAGCAGTATGTTACATTGTATAGTTTCCATAGGAATAAGGTTTATGGTACCAATATTTGTTGTAACCTTGAAGACACGTTTTTCCATAAAAGGTAGCGTGGAAGATGTTGAATATGAAAAAATAAACCCTAAAACCATGAAACCTCAAATATCTTGTACAAAGAGAGTAACTTATAGTGAGTAAATAGCATAAAACTACTAGTTTACAGGGTAGGGTTCCAAAAATTACCGGTTTTTAATTTTTCTCGAATAACTACCAAATCAGGGGTTGACTGTTTCAAAAAACCCCCAAATCCTCTTTGTTAAAAAATTAAACATGTTTATGACAAGTCGGGCCTGCCATTAACCGCACCGTCTGTTTGACCGTTGGTTTGACCGTTAGCTGACATTTGGGACCCACATGTCATTGTCTCTTTTAAAAAACCGCGATCAGGTCCTTGTAAATTTTTACAAAAGCAATCGGCTCCCTCCCGTCCCTGTGCTCCAGAACGATAGGAGCTACGCTGGCCAGCAGCCCCGCCGGATGAGCTTGCCGGCCAGCATCCCCGTCGTGAGGAGCTCGCTGGCCAGCAGCCCCGTCGTCGCCCGCGGGCCTACCTTCGGTCGCGCGTTGTCGTCCACTGCGCACGAGGTGGACCTCCCGTTCGGCGAGGTAGGGGGTGGCCGTCGTCGCAGGTGAGGCAGCGTGGCCGCCGGCGCACACAAGCGAGGGGGGCGTGGCGGCGGCCATAGGCGAGGGGCCAGGCACCGTGGTGGTCGGCGTAGGCAAGGGGCGGCGTGGCGGCGGCCACATGCGAGGGGCGGGGCGGCGTGGTGGTCAACGCAAGCGAGGGGTTGCGTGGCGGCGACCACAGGCGAGGGGCGGCGTGTTTCCGGCCGCTGCGGGCGCGGCTCGTCGGCCGCAGGTGATGCACGGCGTCGGCCCGGAGGTGGCATCACGGTTCCGGGCAGAGCTCTCGAGATAGAGCTCTTGCCATGGCTGGTGCCCCTCCTCTGGATCTGGGGACCTGATTGCTTTTTTTGAAAAATTTCAGGGACCCGATTGCTTTTTTAGAAAACTTCCAGGGACCCGATTGCTTTTCCAGACACTGACATGTGGGTCCCAAATGTCAGCTAACGGTCAAACAAACGGTCAAACAGACGGTGCGTTTAGTGGCGGGCCCGACTTGTCATCAACATGTTTAATTTTTTAACAAAGAGGATTTGGGGTTTTTTGAAACAGTCAACCCCTCAATTGGTAGTTATATGAGGAAAATTAAAAACCGGTAGTTTTTTGGAACCCTAGCCTGTAAACTAGTAGTTTTATGCTATTTACTTACTTATAGTGGACGGAAAAAAATCGTATAAGCGTAGGGGTGTAAAAAAGGATAATAAAGAGGTAAAAGTAAAAAAAATGATCCGCATGCATAGTTACTAGGGCGCCAAAAGAATGAGGGACGCGTCTCGCGAGCGGCAGGGCGCTCGCTAGCGCTCCACAGCGGCCGCCACTTTTATCAAGTTTATGTCTCCATTAAACAAAAAAAGAAAGATTATTTCTCATCCTAAAAAAGGTAGAAAGGGCATGCAACGCATTTTTAATTATGGATTGGAAGGCACCCACGTGTAAACACATTAATTTAGAGTTCCTTTTCATTTTAAAAACCATAAGTTCTGAACCAAACATCGAAATTAAGATCCGCTTTCACATTTAGAACCCCTACGATGTGCTCTTCGAAACTAGATCCCGCATGGGTATGTTTCGACGAACTAGTCTTCCTGCCAACTGAGCATATGTGTGAGCCAAATAGTCCTGCCAACTAAACATCAATGTGTGTGCAACTAGACTACATTGCCGCGCCAACTGAGCATATGTGTGTGTTAATAGTCCTGCCAACTAAATATCAAAGTTGTCATGGTTGCTAGACTACAATCTCATAGGAAGTTGAATCTTGCAGATCCAAAAATTGGTTTTGCAAAAGTTACACGATGTAGTACTAAAGTTGCACAATACAGTACTAAAGTTGCACCAGATAGCATCAAATTTGGCATTAAAAAAAATTCGTCGAAACATACTCATGCGGGATCTAGTTTCAAAGATCTCGTCGCAAGAGTTCCAGCAGTGAAAACAGATCTAAATTTCGACGCGCGGTTTGAAAGATATGACTTTTTAAAATTTAAACTCCAAAATGAATATGCGTGGATTTGTTCTGTTCGGAATGAAGTAATCAGTGTGAACGCATTTAATGCTAACAGCCACATGCATTAAAAGATAAAAAAAATAACAGGCACATGCATGCGAGCCGTGGCCGCTGCATTCAATCAAATAATGCGTATGCACTTTTTAGATTTTAGGAAGAATGAGAATCATCAACCCCGCTAGCACCTCACTGTCAACAAACGAAATCCTTGCTAAGATCATGCAAGCTGTCTACCCCGGCTGCTAAGCATACGCGCTGTCACATACACGTTTTTCTACCAGGGCACCAAAAGAATAAGAATCATGTTGCACAATACGATGCCAAAAAAAAAAAAAATCTATTTTAATCAAGTGTTCCCATCATGGGGTCCATCTTAGAATTGAATCCAACGGTGCGTACTACTAGCCGATGCGCGTCGGAGTGCAGGTGACTCGCTCTCGCCGGCGAGACGCCCGGGGAGAAAGCGACGCTGACAGATCGGAGACAGCTCTCCCCGACGTATGGATAGTTTTATAATTGATTCGCGGTCCACGTCAAAATGTCAGAAACTCTTTGCGTTGAAGTAACAGCTGGTATGGCAGTGGTACCCTGCCTCCAAAACTGCAGCCATGTCGGAGTCCGGTCCCAACGGAACGGCCGAGGAGAAAGACGCTGCCTTGACGTCGCGGCAAACTGACGTCGACCCGTCGTGGACCACCCAAACCGACGTGGACGGCCGGCGCCGGTGTTCACCGTGCAGCGTTGGCCGGCTCTCATGCGCCCAGCAATTTTGTCACTCTCTCAGCACGCTACAGACCACACGAGCACATGACGCCCTGCACTGACCACACACTTGTCTTTCACATTGGCTCTCGTCCTCCGCCTTCTTTTTTTGGCGTATTTTTATTTTCTGTTTGCAATTTGCAAAGCCTCTGTCTCTATCGAAGAACTCCAGACCCCTCTTTTCTCCCTGTACAGTTGTAGGCAAGTAGAATGATGCACCGAACACACGTTTGTATGTAATTCGACTTTGTATACGCACTCAATTTTCCAACAACTTTATCCGACGTTGTAATTGTCCGGCCAAAATCACTGTTTTGACCTTTTGTAACTTTAGCACAAAATGAATCTTGTTGAAAACTTTAGGACGACCTGACCCTTTTTAAAAACGTCTAACATTCTGACATTTCTGCTACACTATGCAACGCCGGGTGTTGGGATATAACTTTTAGGCATGACCTGCCCAGGAGGGGCCGGGTCACGCCTATGATGAAGCCCGCGAACACATTTGAAGATGACGGCTTACTTAAAAGGCCAAAGGCCCAGAGACGATTTAAGGCCTGTAGAGATAAACCGCCATGTATGCATAACTTGTATTGTAAGTAAGGAGAGAGACCGAGCCGGACACTGTTTATGAACCGGCCGGGACTCTGTG
Source organism: Triticum dicoccoides (assembly GCF_002162155.2). Lineage (NCBI taxonomy): Eukaryota > Viridiplantae > Streptophyta > Magnoliopsida > Poales > Poaceae > Triticum > Triticum dicoccoides. The sequence goes on along the minus strand of NC_041381.1, from coordinate 644,271,350 downwards.
AGCCACTGGACGTCGACCTCTGTATATAAAGGAACGACCCGGCAGCGCTTCAGGGCAAGTAACATCAGATCGAGAACTAGGTCAAGCGGATTCGCTCCCTGGTTATCGATTCATAAGTAATCCCACCCAAAATTGGATCATATGCTTTTACCTTCACTACAAGGGGCCGAACCAGTATAAACCTTGTGTCCTCTGTCCCGTTTAACCCCTTTAAGCTTCCTAGTTGCGATGGCTCCACGACTAAGTCCTTACGCTAGGACATCTGACGTGACAATTCCACGACAATTGGCGCCCACCGTGGGGTCATCGCACGGTGGATTTGAGTTCTTGAAGGGTAGCTTCGAAGGGCTCAAGGGATACGCTGTGGGCCGGATGACCAAGAGTCGTCGCGGCAAACTCTACATCGACGACGCAGGCTAGGGCCCCGACGCCGACTCAATTGAGTACGGGTACCGGGTCCCCTTAGGCGGAATCCACATCTTCATCAGCAAGATCGGCAAGCCGGGCCCTGAGCCGGACATCTGCACCGACATCATCGAGACGGCTCAGCGTGCGAGACCCGCCCGGGCTCAACCCGCCATGAGGCGTGCCTTAGTGGGATGCATCCACGAAGGAGAATTTTTTGAAGGATCTGTCTCCGGCGGTGAGACGGCCATCTACTCTGATGGTGAGTCGTCCACAGGTGAGGCGGATTCGTTGTATCAACTGCAAGATGGCGGGCTTGGGGGTTGTTCCGATGGCGGCAATATTTTGGACCCCTTTGAGCCGCCGAGTAGAGTCGCAATCTTCATGGCAGGTACCCAACCTGCGTTAACTTCATCAACTGCAGCGGCAATGATCTTCGGGACAGCAGCAGCCGGGGCAGGAGGCCCTGTGCGCTCGCCGGCTCAGGTGTTGATGGATCTCATGGACAAGTTAATGGCCCTGTTAACCGCCGTGGTCAACCCGGCGGATCAAGCTCAGCATGATGCGGAGGTGGCACAGTTGAAGCTTGATATAGCACAAGCTAAAGAAGACCTGGCGGCAGAAGACGTCAGGTTGACTGCTGAGCGGGCGGCTTTGGATGCCTGAGCACAACAGATTCAGTCCCAGGCTTTCCAGCTCACGATGGAGCAGAACGCGTCAAATGAGGTGATGAAGAGAAGGTACCAGAAAGCCCAATCTCGTCTACCTCCGGTTTATGATCCCAGGAACCTTTTTCAGACACCCAGAGCAGGACCCAGTAACCCGCCGGGAGTAGACCGGGTCGCGGTACCCGAGATCAACACGCCGATTCAGCCACAGGTTATGGGACCCCCACGTCTGAGTACTGTTCCGCCTCCTTATGTGCCGACACCACCGGGTCATTATTCAAACCCGCTGGAGAACATGATCGCAGCGGCAGCACGACTGGCGGCTCTCCCAGCTGACGGCGATTCACCAATGGCAGTTGAAACACGAAGGGTCAGAGCTCTTCTTCAGGAAGCTTTAGCACAGCAGGAGGCATACTCTTACTGTAGAGACATGATTCATTCAACCCCACACCCGAACCGGAGCAAGAGTTATAGCAGACATTTAGATTCACCAGCCGTTTCAAGCAACGCCCAGCGTCGCGATCAGCCGCACGGGTACAACCCGGCTCAGGGTGGGGATCCTAATGTGCATAATCAGGACAAAGTGCGTCAGCAAATCGAGCAGGCGGCTCAGCAGGCAGCACAGCTGGCGGCTCAATAGACATCAGAAATAGCAGCTCAGCAGGCGGCTTATCAGCCCCTGCCGGTTTACCCGACAGCATCAATTGAGGCAGGTGTGGTCACTAGGACCGGGGGTGTACCTTGTTTGGTGCCTGCTGTACGTAACGAGCGGTTGCCCAAGGATTTTAAGGGGCCTCGTAAGGTACCTAATTGCATGGCCGATTTGCAGCCTGCGGCGTGGATCGAGAATTAAGAGATGGCCATGGAATTACTGGAAGTTAATGATGCTGCAATGGCCAAGTACTTCACCATGATGCTGGATGGAACGGCTCGTAATTGGTTGAAGGCGTTCCCACCTAATTCTGTTAGTTCCTGGGCAGAGTTAAAAGAGAAGTTTATCCAGAACTTTAAATATACATGTAAGCAGCACATGTCGATTGTGGACTTGACTAGTTGCAGGCAACAGGAGGGTGAGTCCATGACCCATTGGGTGCGCCAGGTTAAGGAGATAATACATTTCTCTGATAAGATGGATGTCGGTTCTGCAGTATTGATGTTAGAGCAGAATTGACATTTTGAGCCTCTGAAGATGAAGCTGGGGTGACTCAAGCGCGATTGTTCTGACATGGGCCAGCTGATGGCGGCTCTCGTCAAATATGCTGACTCTGATAGTACCAAGGATCCCGAGTCTGACGATGAGAAGGCAGGGAAGGGAAAGTAGAGCGGCAACGCTAAGGGTCCTCAGCCTAGCCCGGCAAATCAAGGCGGCAACAATAAACATAAGGAGGATGGTAGCTCACAGTTTGTGGCTAACACCAATGCACAGGGCAACAATCAACAACGTAAGGGGAGGCCACCTCCTCGATCTGGCGGGTCAGGTCCTACTCTTGAACAGTTGTTAAACGAACCTTGCCCGAAGCACGGCACTGAAGAAAAGTCAGCTACTCACCTGTGGAAGGATTGCACTATCACGAAGGCCTTAAAAAATTCCAACATATTCAATGGTAATCATGGGTCGGGCGGCAGTTCAGGAGGCGGCGACTTTCATGGCTCGAACAATGGAGGCGGCGGTTCTAGTTCCGGCTTTCAGGGCCACCAGAAAAATCAAGGCAATTTCAATCAAGGTGGTCAAGGCGGCTACAATCAACAACCTGGCCAGGGAGGTTAGCAGCAGCAGCAGCTGTTTGGCTATCAGAGTAATCCAAAGCAATTGAACAATGGACAGTATCATGTTTTCACCACAATTTTATGGAAGCGGGATCAGAAGCTTCAAAAGAGGGCAGTAAACGTCGTTGAGCCGACAGTTCCTCGATACTTGCGATGGTCTGAGCAGCCCATTACATGGAGTTGGGAGGATCACCCGCCCCGGGTTGACAATCCGGGTCACTTGGCTTTGGTGGTAGCACCTCAAGTTCGGGGGTACAAGTTCACTAAGGTACTCATGGATGGAGGCAGCAACATCAATATCCTTTATTACGAGACCTTCCATCGTATGGAGTTAACAGATAAAAATCTTAAGCAGTTCAATACTATTTTTCACGGTGTAGTTCCTGGTAAGTCGGCATACCCAGTGGGCAAGATCGATCTGGAAGTATCCTTCGGAGATATTATGATTCCAGGGCCGAGAAATTGGATTTTGAGGTGGTCAAGATCAGAAGCCCGTATCATGCTCTGTTTGGGCGACCGGCTAACGCCAAGTTTATGGCACGACTGTGTTATGTTTATCCGCAACAAAAGATGCCGGGTCATAAAGGGACCATTACGGTTCATGGCAGTCGAAAGGTGGCTCTGGAGTGCGAGGAAGGCGACGCGGCTTATGCTGAGTCAGTTTGTGCTGCAGAAGAGTTAAAGTATTATAAGGACAATGTTGACCCGGCAGACATGCCATCTTTGAAGAAGCCCACCACAGAGCGTGAATCGGAGATGAAGTTTAAATCAGCTGAGGACACCAAGATGGTTGATTTTGTTCCTGGCGATTCATCTAAACAGTTCAGCATCAGTGCCAATCTGGATCCCAAATAGGAAAGCGAGCTCATCGAGTTCATCCGTGAGAATCGGGACATCTTCGCATGGAAACCGTCTGACATGCCGGGTGTACCGAGAGAACTTGTTGAGAACACTCTCAATATTCATCCTAAGTATAAGCCAGTCAAGCAGTTTCTTTGGCGGTTTAATGATGAGAGGCGCAAGGCCATTGGTGAGGAGGTGGCCCGGCTCTTGGCAGCCGGGTTCATCATTGAGGTATTTCATCCTGAATGGTTGGCTAACCCGGTGCTAGTGCTCAAGAAGAATGACACTTTGTGTATGTGTGTGGATTACACGGATTTGAACAAGGCTTGTCCGGCTGATCCCTTTGCTCTCCCGCGTATTGATCAAATCATTGATGCTACGGCGGGATGTGAGCGTCTGAGTTTTTTGGATGCTTATTCTGGACATCATCAGATCAAGATGGCGGTTAAGGACCAGGAGAAGACATCGTTCATTACTCCCTTTGGATCCTTCTGCTATGTTTCTATGCCTTTTGGGCTCAAGAGTGCCCAGGCGACTTATCAGCGTTGCGTGCAGAATTGCCTTCATACTCAGATTGGCCGCAATGTGTATGCTTATGTGGATGATATTGTGGTGAAGTCCAGAGAAAAGGAAACACTGATAGATGATCTCAAAGAGACCTTTGATAACCTCGGGTCTACAATATGATGCTTAACCTGACAAAGTGTGTCTTTGGTGTGCTAGCAGGCAAACTCTTGGGGTTTCTGGTTTCTAACAGAGGCATTGAGGCTAACCCGGAGAATATTAAGGCTATCACCTCTTTGGCAAAACCCAAGTGCATCAATGATGTTCAGAGTTTGGCAGGTCGTATTGCTGCTTTAACCCGTTTCATAAGCCGGTTAGGTGAGAAGGCCATACCACTGTATCAGATGTTGAAGAAAACAGATGACTTTGTCTGGAGTGATGCTGCTAACATTGCCTTTGAGGATTTGAAGAGACAATTGGCTGAGCCGCCGGCCCTTGCTGCTCCCATTGATAAGGAGCCATTATTGTTATATGTGGCTGCTAATGCACGTGCTGTCAGTGTGGCCATTATGGTGGAGCGTAAGGAGTCTGGTAAGGAATATCCAGTTCAACAACCGGTTTACTACATCAGTGAGGTGCTTATTGAGTCCAAACAGAGGTATCCATATTGGCAGAAGCTTGTTTATGGGGTGTTCATGGCCAGCCGGAAGCTTAAGTAGTATTTCCTGGGTCATCCCATCACCGTGGTCAGTTCTTCTCCTTTGGGGGATATCATCCAGAACAGAGAGGCCACGGGACGAGTCGCCAAGCGGGCCATTGAGCTTGGACCTCAAGGTTTAAAATATATGCCTCGTACTGCTATCAAATCTCAAGCACTGGTGGATTTCATCAATGATTGGACAGAGTTGCAGGCGCCTGAAGAGAAGCCGGATAACACATACTGGACAATTCACTTTGATGGATCCAGGCAATTGGAAGGCTCAGGGTCTGGAGTTGTTTTGGCTTCCCCTCGAGGTGACAAATTTTGTTATATGCTAAGGTTGATGTTTCCCTGTACTAACAATGCAACTGAGTATGAGGTCTTGCTCCATGGTCTTCGTATGGCTAAAGAGATGGACTTAAGCCGGGTAAGATGCTTTGGCAACTCAGATTTGGTAGCTCAACAAGTGTCAGGAAAGTGGGATTCCAAAGATCCTCTCATGGCGGCTTATCACTGTGAAGTTGATGATGTGGCTGGACACTTCAAGGGTTATCAAGTGGAATACATAGATCGCAGGAAGAATGAGGCGGCTGATGCTCTAAGACGGCTTGGATCTTAGTGTAAACCGGTACCCCCGAATATTTTCTTGGATGTTTTGCAAAATCCTTCTGTCAAGTTACCTACATAGGAAGACTTGGTTGTGCCTGACCCAGAAGCACAGTTGGTGGATGCTCTTCATGTCATCCCAGATTGGACAGTGCCATACTTGCCTTACATGACCTGGGGAGAATTGCCTGAGGATGAAACCTTGGCTAGACAGATAACCCAGCGATCTAAGTCAATGACGATTGCCAATGGCGAGTTACACCATCATAGTGTCACTGGGGCGTTTCAACATTGTGTATCTCCTGAAGAAGGACAAGAGATTCTTCGTGAGATTCATGAAGGAGATTGCGGCCATCACGCCGGTTCAAAGTCCCTTGTGGCCAAAGCTTTTCGTCACGGATTTTATTGGCTAACGGCTCATGCTGATGCAGAAGATCTTGTTAGTAAATGTGACGGGTGTCAGAAATTTTCACGGCGAGCTCATGTGCCGGCTCAAGAATTGAGGATGATACCAACTACTTGGCCGCTTGCTGTGTGGGGGCTTGACATGGTTGGGCCTTTCAAAAGACCCAAGGACAAAAAGACTCACCTTTTGGTGGCGGTGGATAAATTCACAAAATGGGTGGAAGCAGAGCCGATCAGTAAATGTGATGCAGCGACAGCGGTTCAATTCATGAAAAAGGTGATTTTTGATTTTGGTTTCCCCCATAGCATCATAACTGATAATGGCACTAACTTGTCCAAGGGGGCTATAGAGGAGTTCTGTCAACGTGAGCATATCCGGCTTGATATCTCATCTGTGGCTCACCCCCAATCCAATGGTCAAGCAGAAAGAGCCAATCGGGAGATTTTGAAGGGTATCAAGCTCCGGCTTTTAGTTCCCTTGCAACGAACGCCGGGTTGTTGGGTGGAGGAGTTACCATCAGTGTTATGGAGCATCAATACTACCCCCAACATATCTACGGGTTATACCCCTTTCTTCATGGTTTATGGAGCAGAGGCGGTTCTTCCTAGTGACATCCGCCATGACTCGCCCCGAGTGGCGGCTTATGTGGAAGCTAACAATGAGCAAGCACGTCGGGAGGCACTTGACCCATTGGATGAAAAGCGTGACTTGGCAGCAGCTCGCTCGGCGATTTACCAACAGGACTTGCGGCGTTATCACAGCCGCCAGGTTAAATCCAGAACCTTTCAAGAAGGCGACTTGGTGCTCTGGCTCATCCAGGATCAGACTGATGCACACAAGTTATCCCCACCTTGGGAAGGGCCCTTTGTGGTCAGCAAGAATTTGAATAACGGGTCATACTACCTTATCGATGTTCGAGAGCACAAAGACTCACGTAAGTCGGAGGAGGAGACCCGCCGGCCGTGGAATATAGCTCATCTTCGGCCTTACTACACCTGAGCCACTGGCTCTCATGATGTACATATCTTGGTGACGTATATATTATAAATAATAAAGCAGGACCTCTGTCCTTTTCATCCCCAAAGATCATATGTCTTCATTGTCATAATTTTAAAAAGACCATTGTGGGCTAATCATATTCGTATCTAGCTTAACTCCTTTGGCACAGCTTTCTGATCATATTCGAATCATAGCTGTTCAAACAAACTTGATCATTTGGGGGCTGGGTCGCATTCGAATCATAGCTTAACCCCTTTTGGTCCGACTCAAATTGTATTTGAATCAGAGTCGTTAAATATTCTTAAGGTCACTTGGGGGCTTCCTGTTCAAACATAGGTCCTATTTGAACCAAAGAGAACATAGCTATTGGTACCCACTTGATCGGCGCAATGCCAAAACCCACTTGCGGGCTTCTTGATCATATTCGAATCATAGCTTAGCCCCTCTTGGGTTTGACCCAGATCGTATTTGAATCAGAGTCGTTAAATATTCTTAAGGTCATTTGGGGGCTTCCTGTTCAAACATTGGTCGTATTCGAACCAAAGAGAACATAGCTGTCGGTACCCTCTTGATCGGCGCAATGCCAAAACCACTGGGGGCTACATGGTCGTATTCGAACCCTAGCTTAACCCCTTTGGGCGGTTTACTGACCGTATTCGAATCAGAAGCCTTAAGTTTGTTTTTCTATTCTTTTTGCTTAAGTCTTTTTTGAAAGCACTCTTTGGATTTGTCTTGAGACCTTTTCTGTGTTCATGTTCTAAGACATATAAAGTGTCTGTTTAAGCCGGCTTGACTTTGAACAATCAGTCGCCAGGCAGGTTGCAAAACTCCAATTGAAGTCATGACTTCTAAGGAGAATCATCACCTCTACTGCACAGGTCAGGTAAATCGGCAGTAAAATATTTTCGACATCTCATGTATGAGGTTATCAGTTATATTGAAAGTTCTGATTCTCATCAGAGTTGTTTATGATTCATATTTCACATTCATAGATATGTGGGATAATTACGACCCGCCTTGCGGTAAGCCGCCGAGGGTCTCTGTGATCTATTTCCATGCAGGACAGATTGCAGGTTTGTTAGGCACAAGACAAATATAAAAGCGTAAGACGGAGTAAATATATGATGGCGGCTTAAAAAGTGTTACGACACCAAAACATGCACGAAGGCATGGCACGACAAAGTCATCTCTACTCCTATTACATGACCCCCGAGTCAAAAAGATTAACATTGTTTTTTAATAAGGACTACAAGTATGAGCCGCCCAGCGGGTCAATTCTCCTGATGGCCTGAAGCATCCAGATCAACCCTTTCCACTTCTTCGTCCTGTTCCTGGCCCTGGAAGGTTGATGACGACCAGTCAATGCCACTCAAAGCTTTAAATTCGGCTTCGTCATCAACTAATCCGGCCGGGTCAACCTCAGGGGCGAAGGTATGCTTACGAGTTGGTGGAATCAAACTTGTTAGGGTATATTGTGGTGTTGGGATTCTCCGGTTCTCTACATCATAACCCGCCTGGTACTTGGAGAGGTTCGCTTCTTCTGCAATTACGATGGCCACGGGGCGTATTGCCTTCACACAGGCAACAAAATCTTCTTGTTCAAAGGGTGCACCGTATTCTTTGAGGCTCGGATACCCAATGGCAATGTCAGTCGGGTCTAGTTCCGGAAGCCAAGCCTTGGCCCGGCTCAATGCGGCTACAACTCCGGCTCTCGCAAACGCTCACTTCAGTTCAGTAATACGTTGGGGCAACACAGAAAGCTTCCTTAGCACATCCGCCAAAAGTGTAGGCACTTCATTGGACAGGGCCACGGTGGCTAAGGTGCACTGAGACCCGGCGTAGAGTTGCTCCACCAGTGTATAAACTGCCTTCAGCTTTGTCAAAGTATCCTGGTTAAGATTTGAGCTCCTGGGGCCTACATAGCAATGTCAGGTACGTTAAAGAACAAATTAATATGATCATTGAAAAGTATACAATATTTATAACTTGCAGGGCGACTTACCAAAGATTGTGGTAACCATCTGGGTCACATGGCATTTCAAGCCGGATAGTTCATTGGTTGCCTTTTCAAGAGCCGCCTCTGAATTGTCAGCTCGTTGGGTTAAGGCATTCTTTTCATCAGCCCAAGTTTTTCTCTCCGACTCAAAGTCGGCCTTCAGCTTCTCTTGTTCAGATACACTGAATTCAAACTTGGAGTTGGCCTTTTGGGTTTCTGTTTATTGTGATTGCAGGCGGTTCTTTAAATCAGCAATTTATGTTTGCAATTGACTGGTGGTAACCTGCACAAATACCGGATCAAAGTCATGATTATTAGCATATTATATTCAAGTCCCAAGCACCTTGCAAGCAAGACTACTTGTCACTTGGGGGCTAATGTCTACCGCGGAAGTCTATGGCAGTTCATATGATTGGCGATTCACAAAATTAAAGTCCCAAGCACTTTGCAAGAAAGACTACTTGGCACTTGGGAGCTAATGCATATTGCAGTGCAAACTACGCAGTTGATATGGTCTACAAAAGCATGTGAAGGACCAGCTCATTCACTTTGATTAAACCGGCCCTTGGGGGCTACGAATTAAGCCGTATTTTTACAGGTTGTGAATCTAAAGACATTGCTAAATATTTGTCTGAACGTTTTTTAAGTCTACAACATATTCATCATACGCAGTAGACTTGGGGGATGGCGTAATGAGAATAATTCAGAGGAAAGAGGAGATCATACCTCAAACTTATGGTGAATCTGCTACACCATGTAGATTTCAACATCGCGACTACTGTGCACATGGCTGAGATAGCCAGACAAAACATCTCCGGCACTCATGTAAGAGTAATCCGTAAGGTTAAATCTGACCTTACGGCGTTCTAGGAGTTCTTCTTTGGCAGTACATTTGGCAAGCACAGTAGGCCTTCCCTCTTCCCGGTTCAGTGTAACTGGTCTTGGTAATCTCAACTTTAGCTTCTTGAGGGTCATTTGTCTTGGCGGGGCTTGAGACTTCAGGATTTTCAGAGCCATCAAGAGTCTGCTCGGCAGGCGGGTCAGCTGCTAAGGTGGGCGGATTCAAACGCTTGCTCAGGTGGCGGTTCAGTAGCAGAAGTTTTCGGTACTGACGTCTGAGGTGCCGGTTCATTGAGAGTTGACTCGTCAACCGGCTTGTCCTTCTTGGCCTTCTTGCTAACCTTTGCTTTGCCGCTACATAAAGATCAAAAGGTCAGTATAAGCATAAAAATTCAAAGTACAAGATAATTAAAGTCATCATTACCCTGGAGCGGTCTTGAAAGCCGGCAGATTTGATTGAATAGAGTCGCTGGAAGAAGGAGAGGTTTCTTGGTAATTTGAGTCAGAAGGATTCAGTGGCTGACGAGTGAGACCCGCCAAAGGATAAGAAGAATCTAAGACGGAGATGACCTCATTCCGACGTTTTCTTGGTGTATTGGGTAGACCGGAGGAAATTTCTGCGTCTTTTGTGGTCCGGGTCTGCCTTCGGTTCTCATGGATCTGTCCCTTCAAAAGAAATTGAGGATGTTGATAAGCTAAAGGATGTGAAAATCTTACTATCCGGGTTACTTGGTGGAGCTTTTGGCGCGGCAAAGGCTCTGAGTCGGAGGAAATAATAGTTACCTCTTCTTCCATCCCGCGGCTCATGCCCGTGTCATCCTGATCATAATCAGTATCAATAAGGTAATTGAAAAATAAGCCAAGGGAGTCAAGGCCTACCTCCGACTCAGAAGAATCATCTAGCCGAAGCTGCTCAGAAGCACTGGGTTTCTTTCCATGTCTATTTGCGGTGGCTCTCCTGGCAGCTCTCTTGGCCTTCCTGTCCCTTTTTGCGGCCTCATGGTCATATTTAACTTTCCAAAACTTGTCATCAGCCTGTGAAAATCAGCAAAAGTTTGAGTACAGATAAAAGCATCAATATTGGAGATGATTTGTTCGTCTTGGCGACTTACCCTGGAGCCGGATTGGTTTTGCAGAAAGGGCGTAAGCCCACTTTGCCGCAATCTATTAAGCTTTCATTAAGAAGACACTTGGTCATATCATTGACGACATGATAAGGTAGATCGTCAGGGCTATGTCGCTGAGCGTCATCTTTCTTGGCTGAGTAATTGCACATTAAACCGGGGTGGCGGCTTAATGAAATAATCCGCTACACGTGCCAGACTCAGACAAAGTCAATACCATTCAGACTGTTCCCCAAAAGAGCCTTGATTTTGGCCAAGGTGGGGGCGAGTGTTTTGCGTTCGGCGGATGTTATCTTGTCAGGCAGTGGATGATTGGAGTCCAGACATAGGGTGCGAAAACCGGGCACAGGATTCTCATCATCCGGGGAGGTGTCCTGACAATAGAACCACGTTTGATTCTAGTCCTTTGGATGGCTTGGCGGATTTGCATAAGTGAAAGTGCGTTATATCGACTAGAGGGGGGGGGTGAATATGCGATTTTTATGAATTCTTCACTGAGGAATTTGTCGACGAGGAAATTCCTTAGCGAAGAACTACTAGTAGCGGAATAATTACTCAAAAGTAAGCATAACAGGGTACAGACTTAGTCATCATGATGAAATGAAGACAAGCACGGAGTACAAAAAGCGTAAACACAGGATAACACAAGATAAAGACAAACAGACTGAAGAAACTGAACTGAAGAAATTGAGAAAGTCTTCAGTCAAAGTCTTCAAACACAGATATGAACAATCACTCAACACAGTAATGAGGAAATGAAAGAGTTGAGGAAATAGAACCATTAAGGTTGGTGAAGACAATGATTTGTTAGACCAGTTCCAACTGCTGTCTCACTTGTACGTCTGGTTGGAGCGGCTGAGTACTTAAACTCGAGGACACACAGTCCCGGACACCCAGTCGCTCAGCACGCAGCTCAGGACACCAAGTCCTCACAGTATTCTCCTTGAACTAAGGTCACACAGACCTCGTCCAATCACTCGTGGTAAGTCTTCAGGTGACTTCCAAACCTTCACAGACTCGGTCACTTGGCGATCCACAATTCCTCTTGGATGCTCTAGACCATGACGCCTAACCGTATGGAAGAAGCACAGTCTTCAAAGGTAACAAGCGTCGGATCCACGCAGGATCAATCTCTTCAGTGATGCTCAATCACTTTGGGGTTTGTAGGTGTTTGGGTTTGGGATTTTCCTCACTCGATGATTTTCGCTCAAAGTCCTCGGAGGATGGGTTGCTCTCAAATGACAAGTGTCTAGTTCTCTCGGAGCAGCCAACCAACTAGTGGTTGTAGGGGGCGGCTATTTATAGCCTAGGGAGCAGCCCGACATGATAAGACATAAATGCCCTTGTCTGATATGACCGTTAGGTGGATAAGATATTTCGGGACAGCTGGCGTGTAGCACAGCAACGGTCGGAAATTTGACTATCAAATTCCTCAGGGCTATCATGTTCATTACTGTGTAGGCAATCCGCACTGGCGAATTCCTAACTCCTCAGTCAGAACAAATTCCTCAGCGACCAAAAGAACTTCATCTCTGTCACTGAAGAAATTGACTGAACTGTATGAGATTTCCAAAGGCTTCACTCGAAGGGTTTGGTAGGTGTAGGATTTTGAGTTGAGCATCACTTGGAAATTTTTCCTTAGTATTTCCTCGACCCCCTTTAATAGTACGGTATTCCCTATGACTCAAGAAAGAGAAAAACAAAACTATGAAAATGAAAGTCTTCAAGCTTCATATTCCTCACATGAATATCAAGTATTCACGGATACACCAATTTCTTCACTTTCAAAGTCTTCATGAAAGTCTTCAGAAATACCAAAATCTTCAGTCGAAGATATTCATTTTTAGGGGTCGACTTTCCTTGTAAATATCAAACTCCTCATAGACTTATAGATCTGTGTACACTCACAAACACATTAGTCCCTTAACCTATAAGTCTTCAATACACCAAAATCACTAAGGGGCACTAGATGCACTTACAGTCTCCCCCTTTTTGGTGATTGATGACAATATAGGTTAAGTTTTCAACGGGGATAAACATGTGAAGTGTAAGTACTCCTATTGAGGAATTTGATTGCAAGATATAGAAGAACTCCCCCTGAAGATGTGCATAGTGAGGAATTTGCTTTTGAAGCAATGCACACTTGAAGAGTTAGATCATGGAGATCTCCCCCTATATCTTGTAATTTATACAAGCATTTGACATATAATATGAAGAGTTTGAAATGCATGATGAAATATGGTGCCTGATGAAATTCAGCATGCGTGCAATAATATTAATGAGTAACAAGCATGCAGAATAACATATCGAGAGTGTCAAAGCACAGTGCATCAAAAGTATCAAGGCACCATCGGGTTTAAGATTACAACTCGATCCAATAAAGTTTCAGAAGAACGAGAGTTGTAACTTAGCAAAAAAACGCCCATATAATAGACCCGCTTGAAGACTAACTCAAATTTCTCCCCCTTTGTCATCGAATGACCAAAAGGATCGAAACTGAGGACTAACGCCCCTAAAGAATATCAAGTTGATGGAGGAGCGCCAGCGTTGTTGGGGTCAGTTGTTGTAGTAGTAGGGCCTGCCGCAGTGTCGTCCAAGTCTTCATTTTCATCAGTCTCGCGTGATGAAGAATAGGAGCTGGCCACCAAGGAAGGAACTTTGATCTTCTTGAATTTCTTCGGTGGAGGTGCAGACCAGTCAAATTCTTCCTTGAGACCCATATTCTTCAGATCTGCAGCGCTGTAGACATGAGATAGAACAGCCCAGGTACGGTTGAAGGTTTCATGGAGGTAGTATTGGTTTTTCTTCACTGCATTGTGTGTTGAGGTCATGTTGTGAAGAATTGAACCAAACTGACGCTTGACCCATTTATGATTGCGATCAACCTTCTGATGAAGACTGAGGAGTAACTCACGATCAGTCATCACCCTGGGAGTTGTGGCTTGAGGATTTTGCTTGGCGGCAGAGTCATGTGTGGCAGAGTCATCATTGGTGGAGTAGGATGCAGCCTTGCGAAATTAACGATCCAATGGACGAATGCCTTCATCTATCACAGCAGTTGCCTTGCCTTTGTCATCAACTGAGGAATATGTTCGTTTGAGGACTTCAATCGGAGGCAAGTAGCTGCCATGGTTCAAAGTGTCAGCTTTGTAATTTAGTGAAGCCCTTGTCCTGATGAATCTCATAATCCATGGTGCATAAGGCTTCCGTTCAAAAGGTGACATAGCAATATTCGCCAGAGTCCTCATGAAGAAATCATGGAAGTTGATGGGAACACCATGAATGATATTGAAAAGCATGTTCTTCATGATGCCAACGACCTCTTCATCATTTGAGTCGCGACCTTTGATAGGACTCATTGTCTTTGACAGAATGCGATAGACAGTCTGGGGCACATATAGTAATTCCTTGACGAGGAATTTTGTTCGAGGAGCCTGCCCTGGCTTCAAAGGCTTCATCAACACTTGCATGAAATGATTTGAAAGTTCAGGTTCATTGTAGACACAACGAGCACCGTCAAGGGGAGGATTGAGTGGAAGGGCACGAAGCAATTCAGTTGCGGTGCCTTGTAGTGAGTATTTTCAGACATCCAGTCCAACACCCATGAATTCACATCTTTAGAGTTTCCTGTGATGTGCAACGTTGCATAGAATTGAAGAATAAGTTCTTCATTCCAGTCACATATGTCAGTGCAGAAATTTAACAGTCCAGCATCGTGAAGAACACTGAGGACTGGCTCGAAGCACGGCAGAGACTCCATGTCTACATGAGGAATATGCTCATGATCGAAGACTTTGTATTTGTTGAACAGTACTGAGGAATAGAAGTTTGCTTGACTAGCAGTCCAGAAGCATCTCTTCCTTATACGAGCAGAGTCATAGGGGTTGTAGTCAGTGAAGAACACATGCTCGCTGAAGAAATCTTCAGCCTTGAACTTTTGCTTCTTTGAGAATGGATCCGTTGGCTTGGGCACAGGAGTGTCGGTGAGTTGCATTACAACCTCAGGAATCGCAATCTCAGGTTCTTTAGGCTGAGGAATTTCTAGTTCTTCTTCAGTAGCAGGCTGCGTGTTCAAGGGTTCAACAACAACAACTTCTTCAGCACTAGCGGCTGGAATGTCTTCATGAATAGACGAGGTGGGATGAGTTTCTTCAGAGCCCATTTGAACAGTTGGTGCAGGGGACTGAGGTATTTGTTGAAGTGGGGTGAAGAGTGGAGTATTGGGATGCTGACTTTCCCAAAAGTCATCATTCATCACTGGCGTTGTGCAGCCAATGTCCACGTCTTCATCTTCAATTTCTTCAACGTCAGCCTCTTCAGCTGTGAACTGAGGCATTAGCAAGGAAGCAACATGTGTTGAAGGGATCACATCCACTTCAATTTCTTCATCAACTTGCTCTGACAAAGCAGCAGATTGAGGTTATTCATTAGATCCGCTTGGAATCACATATTCCTCACCAAAAGGAACAAGGTCCTTTGATGACATGGTGGAAATTGGAACAACATCAATTGGATTTTCAATAGAGCTTGTCAGAGGCTTCATCTTCTTTGGAGCTGAAGATTATGAAGCACTAGATGCTTTCCTTTTCTTCACTGCAGCTCGCTCTGCAGCCTTGGTCTTCTTCACATTGAATGCACATGGAAGAATGGAGTTGGGGTAGGCACAGATGGAACTGAGGCTTCTGTTTGAATTTCTTCAGGCGCAACTGATGCAGTTGCCCTGACTTCTTCAGTTTCTTCAGGTGTATCACTAGTGGATGCCCTGACAATTTCTTCAGTGGATGGAATTTAGTCATCAGCCCTGAAACTAGCATTTTCTTCAACAGCCTGAATGTCATCAGCCGTACTGGCATGTTCTTCAGTTGGCTGAGCAGACGCTGCAGCTTGAGGAATTTCTTGTTGCGATGGGGCTGCAACATTTCTAAATTTCTTAGTCAGTTTCACAAACCTGACTTTGGCTCCTTGCCAATCAGCATAGTAAGCATTGAAATCATCGCTAAGGGCTTTGATTTCAGCTTGCATTTTGAGGAGTTCATCAGGTGTCATATTGACAATGTTATTCTTCAGGAACTTCGCCTTTCTGAACTGAGTTTTCTTGATCTGCCCGGCCTTCTGAAATTTCCATTTCTCTTCAGTGATGAAATGGGTCAGCATGTGACTTTGACCAGGAGTCAACTTGAAATCAGGCATAGGAGTATTTGGATCCTTGTGCCAGAGATCAATGTAATCAAGGATCGCCCTTGGATCCAAAAGCAGTGGCACATTTGTGCCTTTGGCTCTAGCGGCCCTTTCTTGTTGGTCTCTGATGATTTCTGCAAGTTCATCATCATCAGCTTCATCGTCAGATGGCACGTGGAAGGCAACCTGTTTCTTCTTCGGACTTGGCCGAGGACCTCGACCAGCCGTTGCCTTAGTCTTCAACAGAGTGGGGCCTGATGAAGATTTTGGTGCAGCTGAGGAACTTGCTGAGGCACCAGAGGCAATAGAGATGCCTGTTGTCCTTTGGCACGTGGCCAGATGTACAGGTGTTGAGGACTTTGCCGGAGCAGCTGAGGACTTTGGAGGAGGAGTAGTAGTTGGTACTGGCCGTGAGGGCTTTGAAGATTCTGGCCGTGAGGGCATTGCTGAGGAACATGGCCGTGAGGACATAGTTGGTGAAGCACTTGGCTTGTGAGCAGGCTTCTTTGCCATTGATTTTCTTGGCTTGACAAAGGCCTCAGTGGCAGTAGCAGCAACAGAGTCTTCATT
This sequence comes from Triticum dicoccoides, assembly GCF_002162155.2. NCBI lineage: Eukaryota > Viridiplantae > Streptophyta > Magnoliopsida > Poales > Poaceae > Triticum > Triticum dicoccoides. The sequence continues at coordinate 644,254,744 of NC_041381.1, read as the reverse complement.
GAATTTCCTCACTGCTTCTTTGGCTTGTCTTGCCAACTTAGCTTGGCATTTGGCCCACTCTTCCGGAAAGTCCTCACCACGCTTGATGCTAGTAGGGTCAGCCACTTGGCCAGGTGCCAATGGAGCTCTTGGGCATGAAGGATTAAGTGCGAATTTCTTCATATACTTTGGAGTCACATATCTGTACTCCCTACATTCTCTTGCCCATCTCCGTTCAGTTTTCTGTATGCGCACCTTGCGCTGATTTTTATTTTCTTTTCCATACTTAGCCTCATCAGGTGTGCAATAATCAGCATAAATTGGCTCAGGTATTTCAAAAGCAGTCATGACCTCAGGTTTCTTTCCTCCTTTCTGCGGCTTCTTACTATCAGCCATATTCTTCAGATGAGGAATTTGAACAATCGAATTCTCTGAAAAAGTGTGTAACTTTTCTTCGAGGAACGCTGCAAATGAGTTAAGTTGATGAGAACCTAGTGATTCAGCAGCGGACATGAGTACATGTGAACAGAGTATAGTTGCGAGGAATTTGGAGAGGTCATATGCGTTCTCAGAAGGTTTTTCAAAAAGAACAAGTTTGAGGAATTTGACCAGATTAGCCTTGAAGAATTTCACTAAGCGTTCTTTGTCTTAGGTTCCAGAGTTGTATAGATCGTGGATCCACACAATTGAGGAATCTTAAAAAAACGATGCTTAGAGAAACGAATCAAGAACAAATGACTAGTGAGGTGTTTTGTATGTGAGGATTTGAAGAATAAAACACCTTTGAAGATTTTGTTGTGAAATTTCGAATCAAAAGGGGTAGTAAAAGTAACTTTTAATTTACCCTAGATGAAGAACACGACGAACTGAGAAGCAGAACAGTGAAGCTCGTCAGTGTATATCTTCCACGCCCTAACTTGGCGGAGGAAGTCAGCTACGGCGGCGGCGGAGTGAAGATTTCCGCGGTCGGCACGAGTACGACGACGACGAGGTCGAGGCAGTGAAGCTCTTCCTCACCGGCGTCGATGGAGTAGCGGCGGCGCTAGGGTTTGAGGAGCTCAAGCGAGAGAGAGAGAGAGAGAGAGAGAGAGAGAGAGAGAGAGCGGTCGAGCGGAGTAAAGGAAGTGGGGAAGGGATGAGGGGGTATTTATAGTCGCAGTGAAAAACTGTTCGCCTGAAGATTTAGGATGAACCTACCACTGACCCTTCTCCTTCGCTTGACATGTATCACCCACGTACTGAGAAGTGGAGATCGTGTTAGATCTTGGGTGAATAGATAAGTCTATCGTGGGATCCGGAACAGTTTGAGCGGTAAAACCGAAAATTTTGGATAAGATTATCCGTTCGCAAATTCTTCAGCTGTCAAGGACACAGTGAAGATTTTGAACGAGTTTCAAATAGAACGCACATGAAGAATTTGTGAATAGACTGGGTTGAGTATAGCATAGAGGGGGAAGGGTCCGATCACATTCACTTAGCAGAAAAATGCAACTTGAAGAATTAGCCATAAGTGAATGTTGTATAGGACTTAAACTCATATATATATATATATATATATATATATATATATATATATATATATATATCGCCAATGAAGAAAAACGACGGAAACATTGAAGATTTTGCAAAGTTGAAGAATTTGAAAAACTGAAGAATTTCAAAAACTGAGGAATTTCAAAAATGAAGATTTTCAACTTTGGTGGTGGCGTGACCGACCGTATAAGAATGATGATTTCAGACACCGTGTACAATTGTCGTAGGGTTCTAAGAATCAAATTCTTCATTAATTTCTTCACACTTAGAGTGTTATTCTTCATTGATTGAAGAAAAACGTTTCTTCATGTGTTGCACATCTAAGTGATCAATTTTGCATAAGTGTCAGGATGTGTGTCCTTTTCAGAGAACATTCGAAGATTCTAAGATATTTAGCTCACACCACAACTTGCTAAATCTCTTCTCATCCAAGGGCTTTGTGAAGATATCGGCTAGCTGTTCTTCCGTCTTCACGTGCTCGATGGAGATGTCGCCCTTCAACACATGATCACGAAGAAAATGATGACGAATCTGAATGTGCTTTGACTTCGAGTGCTGAACTGGGTTGTGAGCAATCTTGATTGCACTCTCATTGTCACAGAGGAGAGGCACATTCTTCACGTTGATGCCGTAGTCCTTGAGGTTTTGCTTCATCCATAGCAGTTGAGCACAGCACGAACCAGTAGCAATGTACTCAGCCTCTGCAGTAGACAGTGATACGCAGTTCTGTTTCTTCGAGGACCAACATACCAAAGATCGTCCGAGGAAATGACAAGTACCAGATGTTGACTTGCGGTCCACACGATCACCAGCATAGTCAGAGTCAGAATATCCAATGAGATCAAAAGTAGAGCCCTTGGGGTACCATAATCCTAGTGTTGGTGAGTGAGCTAGATATCGAAGAATATGATTCACAGCCTTATGGTGTGATTCCTTCGGTGCAGCTTGAAATCGGGCACACATGCAAAAACTAAGCATTATATCTGGCCTAGATGCACATAAGTACAATAACGAACCAATCATGGAGCGGTATACCTTGTGATCGAAGTTAATACCATTTTCATCAGTGCATAGATGGCCATTTGTGGGCATAGGAATTTTGACGCCTTTGCAGTCTTGCATGCCGAATTTCCTCAGAACTTCCTTGAGGTATTTCTCCTGAGATATGAATATGCCATTGTGCTGTTGACGAATTTGAAGACCTAAAAAGAATTTTAACTCTCCCATCATAGACATTTGATGCTATTCACTCATCATATAGGCAAATTCATCACTATAACGTTGGTCAGTACAGCCAAAGATAATATCATCAACGTATATTTGGCACACAAACAGTTCACCATCATAAGATTTAGTAAAGAGAGTAGGGTCGAGTGAACTGGGTGTGAAGCCATTCTTCATGAAGAATTCCTTCAAAGTGTCATACCATGCCCGAGGGGCTTGTTTGAGGCCATACAGGGCCTTGTTGAGTCTGTAGACTTTGTCAGGATTCTTTGGATCTTCAAAACCTGGGGGTTGAGCAACATATACTTCTTCCTCAAGCTTACCATTGAGGAATGCACTTTTCACATCCATTTGTTGTAAGATAATATTATGATGGTTAGCATAAGCAAGTAATATGCAAATAGCCTCAAGTCTAGCAATAGGTGCAAAGGTTTCATCGAAATCAATTTCTTCAACCTGTGTGTAGCCTTGATCTACAAGTCGTGCCTTATTCCTTACTACAAGGCCATTTTCATCTTGCTTGTTGCGGTAGATCCACTTTGTGCTGATGATATTATGCTTGCGAGGATCTGGACGTTTGACCAGTTCCCAGACATTGTTGAGCTAGAACTGATGTAATTCTTCTTGCATGGCCTGAATCCACTCAGGCTCCAGAAATGCTTCATCTACCTTAGTGGGCTCTGTAATAGAGACAAAAGCATAGTGCCCACAAAAGTTAGATAAATGTGAAGCTTTTGAGCGTGTGAGAGGACCTGGCGCTCGAATGTCATCGATGATCTTTTCAACTTGCACTTCTTTTGCAATGCGAGGATGAGCTGGTTGTCATTGAGGAATTTGATCAACATTTTCTTCAGCACCATTTTCTTCAACATTTTCATCAGGTACACCAGCTCGGTTTTCTTCACGTTCTGGAATGAATTCTTCAACAGATTCTTTGGTAGGAATAACATCCTCAGTAGCCTTGAACTTGATAGAATCCTCAGGTTCTGGTTCATCTATCACAAAAGGTAGGTGCTCTCTTTGCGAGCCATTAGTTTCATTGAACCGCACATCTACAGTTTCAACAACCTTGTGAAGAACGTTGTTGAAGACTCTGTAGGTGTGCAAGTCCTTTCCGTAACCAAGCATAAAACCGTCATGTGCTTTCGGTGCAAATTTAGCATTGTGATGAGGATCTCTAATCCAACATTTAGCACCGAAGACTTTGAAATAACTCACATTGGGTTTCTTGTCAGTGAGGAGTTCATAGGCAGTCTTCTTGAAGAATTTGTGAAGATATACCCGATTGGTGATGTGGCACGCAGTATCAATTGCATCAATCCAAAAACGACGAGGCGTTTTGTATTCATCAAGCATAGTGCGAGCCATTTCAGCGAGGGTTCTGTTCTTGCGCTCCACGACTCCATTCTGCTGAGGAGTATAAGGAGCAGATAACTCATGAGTAATACCAAGTTCATCAAGATAGCCATCAAGACCGGAATTCTTGAACTTGGATCCATTGTCAGTTCTGATGTGCTTGATCTTCACACCAAAGTTGTTTGAAGCCCTCGAGGAAAATCGTTTGAAGATTTCCTGCACTTCATGTTTGTAAGTGACAATGTGTACCCATGTGTAACGAGAATAGTCATCAACAATAACAAAGCCATATAGAGATGCATCATTTGAAACAGCAGAATAATGATTAGGACCAAAGAGATCCATGTGAAGCAATTCAAATGGACGAGTAGTGGTCATGATAGTCTTCGCTGGATGCTTGGCCTTTGTCATCTTTCCAGCTTCACAAGCTCCGCATAAGTGATCCTTGAGGAATTTGACATTCTCAATGCCAATGACATGCTTCTTCTTTGCAAGCGTGTTCAGATTCCTCATGCCAGCATGACCAAGTCGTCGATGCCATAGCCAGCCTTCTGAAGCTTTTGCAAGTAAGCACACGGTTGGTTCTGGTCCTGTAGAGAAATCAACAATATACAAATCTCCTCTCCTAAAGCCTTCGAAGACTTTGGAATGGTCAGCTTCCATGATCACAACACAACGATACTTGCCAAAAACAACAACCATATCAAGATCACAAAGCATTGAGACAGACATGAGGTTGTATCCTAAGGACTCGACAAGCATGACTTTGTCCATGTGTCGATCCTTTGAGATTGCAACCTTACCTAGACCCAATACCTGACTTTTGCCTTTGTCAGCGAAGATGATGTGCTTCAGATGTGACGGTGATAAAGGAGCATCCATCAATAGACTCTTGTCACCCGTCATGTGATTTGTACATCCACTATCTAGAATCCACTCGTTGGCTTTGGGCTGATCATCCTGCAGATGAATTAGTGCAACTTACGATCTCATATACTTCATCAGTGAAGAATATGATATCAAGTTCATCAGATGAATTTCATCAAGCAGTAAGACAGATATTTCAGTATGAGGATGTGTGAAATGAAAGTTCATTTCATCATGATTTTCCCTTTCAGGCATTTTTGTCAGGCCTCCAGCAAATTCTTCAGACGTTTAAAGCACGTCTCAAGACCTGACCCTGCATAAGGGATTAGTTCCTTTTCTTCACCACCCACATCTGAAGGGGTGGCAAAGAGTTCATCACTCTGCGAGCACCATATGAGAAAGGTGGCATAGAGGCCAATCCATTTCGTTTCACATAAGAGGGGTTAGGGTAAGATATGAATAAGCAGAGAAATTCTTTGAGGACTTATGAACATAATGATTTGAAGAATAATGCGCATATTCATAGCCCTTAGCTCTACCCTGCGAAACAGAGGGGTTAGCACGATGATGATCATATGAGGACTTTGATCCATTTGAGGAATTTGATCCATGTGAAGAATTAGGTCCATATGAAGAATTGGATCTGGGGTTCCTCTTCTTCACAGGTGGTGTCATGAGGACATTCACCTGAAGACTTTCAACATAACTTTTGGGAACCCAGATTTTCTTCATAGGGGAACCGTTCCTGCAGTTAGTGCCAAAATATCTAGCAAATACTTCACCATTCTGATTTTTGAACAGTTTATAGTTGGAGTCAAATGACTCATCAGAAGAATGAGAATATTCACAAGTAAAGCCAGATAAGTTAGATGGATCAACTTGAGGTCCCTTTGTAGCAACCCATGAGGTTTTGGGGTACTGCTCAGGCTTCCAATATGTTCCATCAGCATTGAGTTTCCTCTCAAAGGCAATACCCTCTTTCCTAGGGTTTCTGTTGAGGATCTGCTTTTTGAGCACATCACAAAGAATCTGATGCCCTTTGAGGCTTTTGTACATGCCTGTCGTGTACAATTCCTTCAGCTCTGCATCGTTAGTGATACTAGCAATGTCCTCAGATGAGGTATTAGTGATAGTAGATGCATGTGAAGAATTTGTAACAGTTGAAGCATTTGAAAATTCGGGTGAAGAATTAGCAGATTCACGTTCAATGCACTTTAAGCATGGAGGAACAAATTTGTGACGCCCCCGATTCAATCGTACACTAATCATACACGCAAACGTGTACGATCAAGATCAGGGACTCACGGGAAGATATCACAACACAACTCTACAAATAAAATAAGACATACAAGCATCATAATACAAGCCAGGGGCCTCGAGGGCTCAAATACAAGTGCTCGATCATAGACAAGTCAGCGGAAGCAACAATATCTGAGTACAGACATAAGTTAAACAAGTTTGCCTTAAGAAGGCTAGCACAAACTGGGATACAGATCGAAAGAGGCGCATGCATCCTGCCTGGGATCCTCCTAACTACTCCTGGTCGTCGTCAGCGGGCTGCACGTAGTAGTAGGCACCTCCGGTGTAGTAGGGGTCGTCGTCGATGGTGGCGTCTGGCTCCTGGACTCCAGCATCTGGTTGCGACAACCAGAAAGAAAGGAAAAGGGGAAAGGGGGGGGGAAAGCAACCGTGAGTACTCATCCAAAGTACTCGCAAGCAAGGAACTGCACTACATATGCATGGGTATATGTGTAAGGAGGCCATATCAATGGACTGAACTACAGAATGCCAGAATAAGAGGGAGATAGCTAGTCCTATCGAAGACTACGCTTCTGGCAGCCTCCGTCTTGCAGCATGTAGAAGAGAGTAGATTGAAGTCCTCCAAGTAGCATCTCCAAGTAGCATCTCCAAGTAGTATCTCCAGTAGCATGGCATAGCATAATCCTACCCGGCGATCCTCCCCTCGTTGCCCTGTGGAAAAGCGATCACCGGGTTCTCTGTGGAACTTGGAAGGGTGTGTTTTATTAAGTATCCGATTCTAGTTGTCATAAGGTCAAGGTACAACTCCAAGTCGTCCTGTTACCGAAGATCACGGCTATTCGAATAGATTAACTTCCCTGCAGGGGTGCACCACATAACCCAACACGCTCGATCCCATTTGGCCGGACACACTTTCCTGGGTCATGTCCGGCCTTGGAAGATCAACATGTCGCAGCCCCACCTAGGCACAACAGAGAGGTCAGCACGCCGGTCTAAATCCTATGCGCGCAGGGGTCTGGGCCCATCGCCCATTGCACACCTGCACGTTGCGTACGCGGCCGGTGAGCAGACCTAGCAACCTCCATTACAAAGGAAGTTGCGTTAACGCAGTCCAACCTGGCGCGCGCCGCTCAGTCGCTGACGTCAAGAAGGCTATGGCTGATACCACGACGTCGAGTGCCCATAACTTTCTCGCGTAGTTGGTTAGTGCGTATAGGCCAGTAGCCAGACTTAGATCAAATACCAAGATCTCGTTAAGCGTGTTAAGTATCCGCGAACGCCGAACAGGGCCAGGCCCACCTGTCTCCTAGGTGGTCTCAACCTGCCCTGTCGCTCCGCCACAAGTAACAGTCGGGGGCCGTCGGGAACCCAGGCCCACCTCTACCGGAATGGAGCCACCTGTCCTTTCAGCCCCCTCATCAGAATCACTTGCGGGTACTCATCGAGCCGACCCGACTTTAGTCACCATCTGTATAATATGTATGTGTGTATAGTATATACCCGTGATCACCTCCCGAGTGATCACAGCCCAATAGTATAGCAAGGCAGACTAACAAGAATGTAGGGCCAATGATGATAAACTAGCATCCTATACTAAGTATTTAGGATTGCAGGTAAGGTATCAACAGATGTAGCAACAATGTCAGGATATGCATCAGAATAGGATTAACGGAAAGCAGTAACATGCTACACTACTCTAATGCAAGCAGTATAGAGGAGAATTAGGCGATATGTGGTGATCAAGGGGGGGGGGCTTGACTGGTTGATCAGACAAGAAGGAGGGTCGTCGGTGACGTAGTTGATCCCAGCGGCATCAGCGGCAGTCTTGGGGTCTACCAGAGAGAAGAGGGGGGAAGAAACAGTAAATACATAGCAAGCAAGAGCGTAACAGGACAACAGACAGAGCTAGACGTGTTCTAACGCGGTGCTACACGTTACCGGCGAAGGGGGATAACATCCGGTAATGTTTCCCCAGGTTAAGCATTTTTGGACAGACGAATCAGAGGGGAAAAGTTCCATGTTCGCTATGCTAGGACTGTGTGGCGGACGAACGGAGGGTGTAACCGGTTCGTCTGGTCGTTCTGAGCAACTTTCATGTACAGAGTATTTTCATCCGAGTTACGGTTTATTTTATATTAATTATCAAAGTTTTAATCATTTTTTTAATTATTATTAATTCATAACAAAATATTAAAATGCTAGGGGTACACAAAGTTGTACCCAACATAATGCAATGTGAGGCTGACAGGTGGGGTCCGGGGGTCTAGTCAGCAGTTGACTGGGTCAATTCTGACCAATGGGGTCCATGTGTCATACTCTGTAGTTAACCTATTAGTTAGTTTAATAAGTGGTTAGTTAATTTAACAGATCTAATTAACTTAATTAATTCACTAATCAATTAATTAATTAATTAATAATTAAAATCTTTATTAAATTCATTTCTTTCTTTTTATTTATAACGTTCAAGGGGGGGTGGGTCCCGGTTGTCATTGGCCTAAAGGGCCGTAGCGGGCGCTGGCACAGGCGGGTTACGGGTGCTGGGCATGCGGGCACTGGCCGCAGCCCGCCCGTGTGTGGCTGGGCGCCGACGTGGGGCGGGCGCCGGGGGTGGCAGCAGGGAGGCCACGACAGGGTGGAGTGCGGCGGCAAGTGGCGACGGTAGCAGGGCGGAGCGGGACGATGAAGCGATAGGCGTGCGCGCACGGTGGCGCGTCGGGGGGTTAGGCGTGGGCCAGGCGAGGCCAGTGCGTGGTGACCTCGGTGCAGGGGCTACTCGGGGCGACGGAGCGCAATCGGGCGCGGGCAGAGCAAGAGCGGGACGACGAGGAGAGGGAAGCAGGGGGATAGGGTTCTCACCCCCGTTGCAGGGGAGTTGGGCGGCGAGGCGTGATGGCGCCGGCGATGGAGAGACGAAGACGCGTGCGACGGGGACGAGGCATTCCGGCGGGTTCCGGGCATGGTGCGGTCGCAAACGGGGCGGCACCGGTGCGGAGGCGTCGGGGACGTGGCGGGGCGGAGTCGAGTGGCATCGTTGGCGACGTGGACGGCGAGGCGCCGGCTGGGGAAAGGCTCTGGCGACGGGGAGGTCGGCGATGGCGATAGGGCGCAGAGGCGAGCCGGCGG
>NC_041381.1:644237085-644245096 GCF_002162155.2 Triticum dicoccoides | reverse complement strand
GAGGTCATGGGGGTCGTGGGGAGGGGATCGCTAGGGTTCGATCGGGTGGATAAGGGGGAGTGGATTGGATCGGGGGGAGTAGGGTACGTGGGGGTAGGTTAGGGCTACGGTGGGAAGAGAGTGGGTTAGTAGGTAGGGGGTGGGCCAGCCTGGGGTTGGCCTGGTGGCCCAGTTGCCAGCTGGGCCGAGGCCCAAAGGGGGGGTTCTTTTCCTTTTTCTTTTTTTTGTATTGCTTTGTTTTCTGTTTTTATTATTTTATTTCTTTACTATTTTCATTTGAAGTTTCTTTTATTTTAGTTTTATAAAATACCAAATAAGCACCTAAATTAGTATTACTAATTAGTCCACTGCCAAAATTATTTTGGCACACTGTTAAATTAGTTTGTAATTGTTTATTTTTTAAAGCATTTAAATAATTGTTCTCGCTACTATTTTATTCATCTTATAGCATTTAAATGTTAAATAAAGTATGGTTTCTCCACCATAACCACATATGCATTATCTGGCACTTTAGTTTTAATATTTAAAAGTTTTTGATGTTTGCCTCAATTTTGAATTTGAATTTGAATCGGTTTCGAACTAACGCGAGATTAACAACAGTAATCGAGGTGACGTGGCATCATTTGCAGAGGTTACTGTAGCTTAATTATCCGGGCGTCACAATTCTCCTCCACTACAAGAAATCTCGTCCCGAGATTTAAGAGGGGAGTATGGGGGGAGGGATTTGGTTGCGAAATTCTAACGAATCTTCTCGGCTTTGGTTGCTCTTCTCGAAGAGGTCGATCCATACTGTTGATGTCTGCATTCCTATGTATCAATGCATCATGATGAAGTTGCCGTCCTTCCTTCAGGATCTTCACCGTACTTACGAAAGGATAAGGAGGGATCTCCGGGAGAACAGACCCTTGCAAGGTTGTCTATCTAGTAGATAACATCGGGGAAGGTGGCGAAAAGTAACTCTCGAATTGAACCCTTAGAAAATATCGAGAGCAAGGTAAGAAGGTATCATTAGAAGTTTCGAGCGGGCGGGCAATCGTTCGATGCCTAAAACAGAGCGTGAAAGGAGTTCAAAGCAACGAGAATAAGTATTATGTTTGATACCAGAATTGATGATCTCTCGGACGGTGGCTCGTGAATCCCGTACGAGGCCACATGCGAGGAATAACTTTGGGAACAGGGGGTGTACAGGAGAGTCGGGTTTCGATCCTGTGAAACTGTGGGTTATGGGCCCACCATGTGGGGTAAAATCAAGAAGGGTGCCAACATTTGCACGGTCATGATAGCAAGGTAGGTCAGAGGATAGCCTGTCAGTTATGTTGGCAACAACGCTGGTACCAAGGGCGAGGGACGAAGAGAACCATTTTCCTGCTCGTTAAGACGAGGCGGACCAATAGGCAAAGTTCTCGTCCATCGGCGGCTACCGGAATGTCATCAACAATAGTATCAAGGTCTTTCTGATAGAGTTGTACACCGAGGTGCTTACAAAAGCGGTGACTTATTACTGCTTAGATCATATGGATCACAAGGGAGGTTAAACCAAACAATGGAAAGGAAAATATGATTACCAAGTTAAACAGAACAATGGAAAGGAAAATGTGTTTAAACACATATTTCAAGGGTATATCCTTCCCAAGGGCAATTAGAGCATGATATCCAAGACAGGATATAATGTAGAAAACTCTTTAGGTACGGGAGAGAATTTTCATGACATTACCCATACAACGGTGTTTGGATAATTTAGCAGGAAACATTGAACATTGGGCTTCAAATGTTCCTGTTGAAAATCGGAGTACCATAGACATGCTTCGAGATAGCATTGACACGGTCAACAGGTGAAGGTCAGACTTTGGAAACAAAAAGGATCCATCAGGAACAACTTATAGAATAAATCTTACAATTTTCTCACGGAAGAATGACTAACCTTGCCAAAAGGAAACTATAACAATAGGTCCTCCGGCCAGGTGTGCTAGGCATGACATCATCTTACCGGGTCATATAAAGACCAATGTTATAACTCATGGAAATATGTTCCAACCATCATATCTGACCGAGGTTCAGATCCGATTGGTGTCAGGAAACCTCCGTCTTAGGATGCCTGAGAAGAAAAGGTGCAACGCAATTGACAAGATAACATTATAAGATTCTCGGGCAATGAACTATGGAAGCGAGTTCGAATACAAGGATTCATCATCATTAAACCAAGGAGAGGATGAGAGGGTGGCTGATGGAATCAGCGGCAATTTATCTAGATTAACAAAAGATGGATTTCCACAATTATGTGAACAAGGAGATAACATTTGTCAGATCAAATGGTATAATGATGTATGCTCGAGGAAAACATACACAATTAAACATTGGTTGAAATGTGCACCCGAAATCTGGGCTAGGTAGCACAAACTATGTTAGAATGGCGGTTCGATAACCAATGGTCTAAGAATGAAATGTTGACCATTAACTTCAAAGCAATAAGGTTGCCAAAAGTTTTAAAATTACTAGTCCATCTGTCGGTATTCCTGTTAGGGACAACACGGGGACCAAGAAAAGAATGGTGATGGTGAAGTATCACTTATATCAAGAATTCTCAAGAGGTGGTGAAATTCTCACAACATCGTTGACAAAAGGCAGTAATACTTCAAGGTAGATCATAATACGGGCTGGATAGTAAGTTGCATCCATAACATGAACAAGTTTGTGATGAAAGGAAGGTAAGGATGTTGTTGATGGTAAATGAAATTACCAAGGAATGAGGATGGCACTTATCATCAAGAATTCCATTGATATCCTGGAAGGAGTCAAAATGTTGATGATGATCACGACAATTTGTTGTCGAGAGAATCCACGAAGAAGCAATTGAACAACGACTGCATCAAGCAAAAGGACTGATGCAACAAAAGATTATTGGAGCCACAGATACGACACAAACTCGAAATCAAGCTCACTGTTTTTAAGGCGAAGTTATATGAGGAGGAAGATCGACGTAAGGTTAGCTCAACGTCGAAAATTGTGCTCCGGAAAGAAGGACCGGGTAGCATAGTTAAAATGTTGCACGATAATGATATGGCCGATCAGGCTAGGAATGGCGTGATCGGGTAGAAACTCGTACTTAAAGAAGATTATCAAGAGTTGTTGAACCGTAGTGCAGACTCGGTTCAGTTATCGGTGTCTTTGAGTGTTTAATAACTCAGAGCCCATGAAAAACTGTAATCAGTGAGAATGTAGCACTTGATGAAGAACTCACGAGAAGTTATACAGTTCCATGATAATCTCGAGATACCAGGGGGTAATACTCGAAGACGAATCAAAGTAGAGGTTGGACTGGGGTATTGATCCGCAGAAGACAAATGTTTAAACTTGCCCGAGAAATGGGAACAAAGAATAACAATATGGTCGAAACCATAACTACAAGGGGTCCAATTTAATGACACCGAAAGAATTACTCGAATGAGTAAATATTAGGCAAGAAGCTTCCATGATAAGTTCCACATCGGGTCCATGGGCATGAACATAGAGTTCAAGGTCGACTCCCACTTCTCCAATGCATAACCTTTCATTCACTTCTCGCTTTCGATGAAGTTGTAGTGTTGACATATTATCTGGCAAAACACCAGAAGAGTATGACTCGTGAAAACTCTCGGGTGCATACGGTTAGGGAAGGCATAGGTTCAACCCATAGGGGCATCTTATTAACATGTACCACAAACATCAGGAGTAATTATCACCAGCTCGAAAGTAGAGCATGGTTGGCCAAGAAGATGATACAATGTACCAAGGGCATTATGTATCAGGTAAAGAACTCACAAGAATTTTGGTTGTGAAGGACAATGTCGGATAATAACCCAGCAATGGTTATGGCAGTCCACAATGGGGCTGATGTGAGTATCGGAACTCAATCAAAGGAAGAAGGAATGCCAAGGCATCGGATTATAGAAACAACTGACTAATTTAGAGCTCAATTGTTAAGGAATTATCATTTACAAAGCGAAGGATCAGAAGCAGACACTCTGATCAAGGATGGATAAGTTCAATAGACTTAGGGGCACAATCAACGACAATTTAATTGGCGAGAACCAGCTCATGATTAAAACGACGTCTGAGACGGAAGGATGAATTCTAGGGTCTGTTTGAGGATTGCAAGCTTTCGCAACAAATCGAATTAACGGACTCAAAATGACAATGACAATGGATGTCAACAAGATTACTAGACTTATGGGATTAACCATAATGCCAGCAATCAAGAATTTCAAGAGCAATAGGATGCTCAGGATTTTCGAAAGATCAAATGATATTTCGAGGATTGGTGACATACATGAATCAACTGGGGATGAGTAGATACTCGGTAAGTGCGAGAAATTATCCGTAGGGGTATTCAGGTGGTAAGGAAGTGCAAGGCAGTAGGCATAAGTATTCTAAGAATAACAACGAGTATTTCAGGGCATCTTGTAATAAAAAGAGTAACTGGGAACTAAGTAAGAACAGTGTATGAATTTATTCATAGGGATATTTCGGTGGTAGTGAATTGCAAAAGCAATGGGCAGTCCCGAAAGAGTATCGGAAAGTAACTTTGAAATCTTCATGTGTAGTCGGCGATCATCTGGACTGAAGGGGCTCTCCGGGAGAAAGCATTTTCGAGAACCTAAAGTTAGATTTTAGAAAATCATTTAACCCGAATAGAAGAGAGATCAGAATCCCAGAGTATAGACGAGGAATAAAAGATCCTACTACCACCCAATGGCGACGTGTGCCGGTAAGACACACAACCATGTTAGTAAATGTTTTTGCAACGTCTAGACTCGACTTCGGCCAAGGAGTTGGGAAGGGGGATTCCTACAGGCAGTTGGCTCTGCTACCAACTTGTGACGCCCCCGATTCAATCGTACACTAATCATACACGCAAACATGTACGATCAAGATCAGGGACTCACGGGAAGATATCACAACACAACTCTACAAATAAAATAAGACATACAAGCATCATAATACAAGCCAGGGGCCTCGAGGGCTCGAATACAAGTGCTCGATCATAGACAAGTCAGCGGAAGCAACAATATCTGAGTACAGACATAAGTTAAACAAGTTTGCCTTAAGAAGGCTAGCACAAACTGGGATACAGATCAAAAGAGGCGCAGGCCTCCTGCCTGAGATCCTCCTAACTACTCCTGGTCGTCATCAGCGGGCTGCACATAGTAGTAGGCACCTCCGGTGTAGTAGGGGTCGTCATCGACGGTGGCGTCTGGCTCCTGGACTCCAGCATCTGGTTGCGACAACCAGAAAGAAAGGAAAAGGGGAAAGGGGGGGGGGAAAGCAACCGTGAGTACTCATCCAAAGTACTCGCAAGCAAGGAACTGCACTACATATGCATGGGTATATGTGTAAGGAGGCCATATCAATGGACTGAACTACAGAATGCCAGAATAAGAGGGAGATAGCTAGTCCTATCGAAGACTACGCTTCTGGCAGCCTCCGTCTTGCAGCATGTAGAAGAGAGTAGATTGAAGTCCTCCAAGTAGCATCTCCAAGTAGCATCTCCAAGTAGTATCTCCAGTAGCATGGCATAGCATAATCCTACCCGGCGATCCTCCCCTCGTTGCCCTGTGGAAAAGCGATCACCGGGTTCTCTGTGGAACTTGGAAGGGTGTGTTTTATTAAGTATCCGATTCTAGTTGTCATAAGGTCAAGGTACAACTCCAAGTCGTCCTATTACCGAAGATCACGGCTATTCGAATAGATTAACTTCCCTGCAGGGGTGCACCACATAACCCAACACGCTCGATCCCATTTGGCCGGACACACTTTCCTTGGTCATGTCCGGCCTCGGAAGATCAACACGTCGCAGCCCCACCTAGGCACAACAGAGAGGTCAGCACGCCGGTCTAAATCCTATGCGCGCAGGGGTCTGGGCCCATCGCCCATTGCACACATGCACGTTGCGTACGCGGCCGGTGAGCAGACCTAGCAACCTCCATTACAAAGGAAGTTGCGTTAACGCAGTCCAACCCGGCGCGCTCCGCTCAGTCGCTGACGTCAAGAAGGCTTCGGCTGATACCACGATGTCGAGTGCCCTTAACTTTCCCGCGTAGTTGGTTAGTGTGTATAGGCCAGTAGCCAGACTCAGATCAAATACCAAGATCTCGTTAAGTGTGTTAAGTATCCGCGAACGCCGAACAGGGCCAGGCCCACCTGTCTCCTAGGTGGTCTCAACCTGCCCTGTCGCTCCGCCACAAGTAACAGTCGGGGGCCGTCGGGAACCCAGGCCCACCTCTACCGGGATGGAGCCACCTGTCCTTTCAGCCCCCTCATCAGAATCACTTGCGGGTACTCATCGAGCTGACCCGACTTTAGTCACCATCTGTATAATATGTATGTGTGTATAGTATATACCCGTGATCACCTCCCGAGTGATCACGGCCCAATAGTATAGCAAGGCAGACTAACAAGAATGTAGGGCCAATGATGATAAACTAGCATCCTATACTAAGTATTTAGGATTGCAGGTAAGGTATCAACAGATGTAGCAACAATGTCAGGCTATGCATCAGAATAGGATTAACGGAAAGCAGTAACATGCTACACTACTCTAATGCAAGCAGTATAGAGGAGAATTAGGCGATATCTGGTGATCAAGGGAGGGGGGCTTGCCTGGTTGATCAGACAAGAAGGAGGGTCGTCGGTGACGTAGTTGATCACAGTGGCATCAGCGGCAGTCTCGGGGTCTACCGGAGAGAAGAGGGGGGAAGAAACAGTAAATACATAGCAAGCAAGAGCATAACAGGATAACAGACAGAGCTAGACGTGTTCTAACGCGGTGCAACACGTTACCGGCGAAGGGGGATAACATCCGGGAATGTTTCCCCAGGTTTAGCATTTTTGGACAAACGAATTGGAGGGGAAAATTTCCATGTTCGCTATGCTAGGAGTGTGTGGCGGACGAATGGAGGGTGTAACCGGATTCGTCTCGTCGTTCTGAGCAACTTTCATGTACAAAGTATTTTCATCCGAGTTACGGCTTATTTTATATTAATTATCAAAGTTTTAATCATTTTTTTAATTATTATTAATTCATAACAAAATATTAAAATGCTAGGGGTACACAGAGTTGTACCCAACAGAATGCAATGTGAGGCTGACAGGTGGGGTCCGGGGGTCCAGTCAGCAGTTGACTGGGTCAATTCTGACCAATGGGGTCCATGTGTCATACTCTGTAGTTAACCTATTAGTTAGTTTAATAAGTGATTAGTTAATTTAACAGATCTAATTAACTTAATTAATTCACTAATCAATTAATTAATAAATAAATAATTAAAATCTTTATTAAATTCATTTCTTTCTTTTTATTTATAACGTTCAAGGGGGGGTGGGTCCCGGTTGTCATTGGCCTAAAGGGCCGTAGCGGGCGCTGGCACAGGCGGGTTACGGGTGCTGGGCATGCGGGCACTGGCCGCAGCCCGCCCGTGTGTGGCTGGGCGCCGACGTGGGGCGGGCGCCGGGGGTGGCAGCAGGAAGGCCACGACAGGGTGGAGTGCGGCGGCAAGTGGCAACGGTAGCAGGGCGGAGCGGGACGATGAAGCGATAGGCGTGCGCGCACGGTGGCGCGTCGGGGGGTTAGGCGTGGGCCAGGCAAGGCCAGTGCGTGGTGACCTCGGTGCAGGGGCTACTCGGGGCGACGGAGCGCAATCGGGCGCGGGCAGAGTAAGAGCGGGACGACGAGGAGAGGGAAGCAGGGGGATAGGGTTCTCACCCCCGTTGCAGGGGAGTTGGGCGGCGAGGCGTGATGGCGCCGGCGATGGAGAGACGAAGACGCGTGCGACGGGGACGAGGCATTCCGGCGGGTTCCAGGCATGGTGCGGTCGCAAACGGGGCGGCACCGGTGCGGAGGCGTCGGGGACGCGGCGGGGCGGAGTCGAGTGGCGTCGTTGGCGACGTGGACGGCGAGGCGCCGGCTGGGGAAAGGCTCCGGCGACGGGGAGGTTGGCGATGGCGATAGGGCGCAGAGGCGAGCCGGCGGGGTCGAGGC
>NC_041381.1:644229623-644236882 GCF_002162155.2 Triticum dicoccoides | reverse complement strand
GGGGAGGGGATCGCTAGGGTTCGATCGGGCGGATAAGGGGGAGTGGATTGGATCGGGGGGAGTAGGGTACGTGGGGTAGGTTAGGGTTACGGTGGGAGGAGAGTGGGTTAGTAGGTAGGGGGTGGGCCGGCCTGGGGTTGGCCTGGTGGCCCAGTTGCCAG
This sequence comes from Triticum dicoccoides, assembly GCF_002162155.2. Taxonomy (NCBI): domain Eukaryota; kingdom Viridiplantae; phylum Streptophyta; class Magnoliopsida; order Poales; family Poaceae; genus Triticum; species Triticum dicoccoides. The sequence goes on along the minus strand of NC_041381.1, from coordinate 644,236,721 downwards.
CTGGGCCGAGGCCCAAAGGGGGGGGTCTTTTCCTTTTTCTTTTTTTTGTATTGCTTTGTTTTCTGTTTTTATTATTTTATTTCTTTACTATTTTCATTTGAAGTTTCTTTTATTTTAGTTTTATAAAATACCAAATGAGCACCTAAATTAGTATTACTAATTAGTCCACTGCCAAAATTATTTTGGCACACTGTTAAATTAGTTTGTAATTGTTTATTTTTTTAAAGCATTTAAATAATTGTTCTCGCTACTGTTTTATTCATCTTATAGCATTTAAATGTTAAATAAAGTATGGTTTCTCCACCATAACCACCTATGCATTATCTGGCACTTTAGTTTTAATATTTAAAAGTTTTTGATGTTTGCCTCAATTTTGAATTTGAATTTGAATCGGTTTCGAACTAACGCGAGATTAACAACAGTAATTGAGGTGACGTGCCATCATTTGCAGAGGTTACTGTAGCTTAATTATCCTGGCGTCACAAAATTCTTCTTGAGTAGCGCTGATTTGTTGAGAAAGTAATGAATCGTGATCCTTCTGAAGATCTTCATGACTCACTCTTAGCTTCTCAAGATCTTGCTTTCTTTGAAGAAATTCGTAAGAAAGCTTCTCGTGATCAGATAAGAGAGTGTTATGATGACTTTGAAGGTTGTCAAACTTAGACTGAAGTCTCTGAAGATTTTCAGTTATGTCTTCGGTGCGGTCCATTTCATCACCCAACATATCATCACTTTTGTCTAGCATGTTTTGAAGTTTTTCAATAGCCTTTTGTTGTTTCACAGCAATCTTAGCAAGTTTAGAGTAGTTGGGCTTAAGATTTTCATCAGATTCATCCTCACTAGATTCAGAGGAGGGGTATTTTGTTACCTTGGCACCTTTTGCCATGAAGCAATAGGTGGGAGCGTAGTCATCATTGTCTTCGTCAGCCTTGTTGGTGCGATCAATTTCTTCAGAGTTGAAGATAGACTTGCTGACGAAAGCAGTAGCAAGAGCCAGACTCGCCACACCAGACTCGGACTCCTCAGAAGCCTCCTCTTCCTCATGTTCCTCAGATTCAGCTTCAGAGTCCATTTCCTTGCCAATGAATGCCCGAGCCTTCTTGGAGCTGCCCTTCTTGTGAGATGAAGACTTCGAGGTTTTTGATGATGAATATTTTGAAGATTTCTTCTTCTTCTTAGCGTCATCAGAACTGTAATCCTTGTATTTCTTCTTCTTTAATACCTTTTCCCATTGAGGACAATCCTGAATATAGTGACCAGGTTTCTTGCATCTGTGGCAAAGTCTTCTCTTATAGTCACTTGATGAGGAATCACTGCTTCTTGAGGATTTTCCAAAGCGACCACATCTTGAGAACTTCTGGAACTTCTTCACGAGCAGTGCTAGCTCCTGGCTCAATTCTTCAGGATCACCAAGGCTACTACCAGAGTCTTCATATTCATATTCAGACACAGCCTTGGCCTTCAGGGCACGTGTTTTGCCATAGCTTGAACCATAGATCTCTCTCTTTTCAGCAAGCTGGAACTCATGAGTATTTAGCCTCTCGAGGATATCAGCGGGATCTAGTGACTTGTAATCAGCTCGCTCTTGAATCATCAGTGCCAGAGTATCAAATGAGGAATCTAGCGATCTCAGCAATTTCTTCACCACCTCATGGTCGGTGATGTCAGTGGCCCCAATCGCTTGAAGCTCATTTGAGATGTCAGTGAGGCGATCGAAGGTTTGCTGAACATTTTCATTGTCGAGTCTTTCGAAGCGGTTGAAGAGATTGCGAAGAACGTCAACACGAGAGTCACGTTGAGTTGAGACTTCTTTGTTTACTTTGGAGAGCCTATCCCAGATAAGCTTAGCAGTTTCCAAAGCACTCACTCTACCATACTGTCCTTTACTCAGATGACCACATATGATATTCTTCACTTGAGAATCGAGTTGCTTGAATCTCTTCACATCAGCAGCATTCAGAGAAGGTGTGACTAAGGGAACACCATTTTGCACAACGTACCAGAGATCTTTGTCAATTGCTTCAAGATGCATTCGCATCTTATTCTTCCAGTAGGGGTAGTCCGTGCCATCGAAGGTAGGACACCCAGCGGAGACCTTGATCATACCTGCGGTCGACATAACTAAAACTCCAGGTGGTTAAACCAAAATCACATAGAACAAGGGAGTACCTTGCTCTGATACCAATTGAAAGTGCATTATATCGACTAGAGGGGGGTGAATAGGCGATTTTGATGAATTCTTCACTGAGGAATTTGCCGGTGAGGAAATTCCTTAGCGAAGAACTACTAGCAGCGGAATAAGCACTCAGAAGTAAGCATAACAAGATACAGACTTAGTCATCATGATGAAATGAAGACAAGCACGGAGTACAGAAAGCGTAAACACAGGATAACACAAGATAAAGACAAACAGACTGAAGAAATTGAACTGAGGAAATTGAGAAAGTCTTCAGTCAAAGTCTTCAAACACAGATATGAACAATCACTCAACACAGTAATGAGGAAATGAAAGAGTTGAGGAAATAGAACCAGTAAGGTTGGTGAAGACAATGATTTGTTAGACCAATTCCAATTGCTGTCTCAGTTGTACGTCTGGTTGGAGTGGATGTGTATTTAAAATCGAGGACACATAGTCCTGGACACCTAGTCGCTGAGCACGCAGCTCTGGACACCAAGTCCTCACCGTATTCTCCTTGAACTAAGGTCACACAGACCTCGTCCAATCACTCGTGGTAAGTCTTCAGGTGACTTCCAAACCTTCACAGACTCGGTCACTTGGCGATCCACAATTCCTCTTGGATGCTCTAGACCATGACGCCTAACCGTATGGAAGAAGCACAGTCTTCAAAGGTAACAAGCGTCGGGTCCACGCAGGATCAATCTCTTCAGTGATGCTCAATCACTTTGGGGTTTGTAGGTGTTTGGGTTTGGGATTTTCCTCACTCGATGATTTTCGCTCAAAGTCCTCGGAGGATGGGTTGCTCTCAAATGACAAGTGTCTAGTTCTCTCGGAGCAGCCAACCAGCTAGTGGTTGTAGGGGGCGGCTATTTATAGCCTAGGGAGCAGCCCGACATGATAAGACATAAATGCCCTTGTCTGATATGACTGTTAGGTGGATAAGATATTTCGGGACAGCTGGCGTGTAGCACAGCAACGGTCGGAAATTTGACTATCAAATTCCTCAGGGCTATCATGTTCCTTACTGTGTAGGCAATCCGCACTGGCGAATTCCTAACTCCTCAGTCAGAACAAATTCCTCAGCGACCAAAAGAACTTCATCTCTGTCACTGAAGAAATTGACTGAACTGTATGAGATTTCCAAAGGCTTCACTCGAAGGGTTTGGTAGGTGTAGGATTTTGAGTTGAGCATCACTTGGAAATTTTTCCTTAGTATTTCCTCGACCCCCTTTAATAGTACGGTATTTCCTATGACTCAAGAAAGAGAAGAACAAAATTATGAAAATGAAAGTCTTCAAGCTTCATATTCCTCACATGAATATCAAGTCTTCACGGATACACCAATTTCTTCACTTTCAAAGTCTTCATGAAAGTCTTCAGAAATACCAAAATCTTCAGTCGAAGATATTCATTTTTAGGGGTCGACTTTCCCTGTAAATATCAAACTCCTCATAGACTTATAGACCTGTGTACACTTACAAACGCATTAGTCCCTTAACCTATAAGTCTTCAATACACCAAAATCACTAAGGGGCACTAGATGCACTTACAATAAGGAAAAATGACGTCTCTCCGGCGCTTGATTGAGACAGCACCAAGTTCCAAGCTCTGTCTGCTAGCACATTCATTTTGGCGGTTTAAATAGAATAACTCTCTGAAGAGTAACATGTTGGGCTCTTCTCCAAGATACACCTCGCTGAACATTTGAAAATTGTAGATATTCGACACGGAATTGGGTCCGATGTCTTTTGGGCGGAGATCGAAGAAATGCAGGATGTCTCTAAAGAATTTTGAGCCGGGTGGTGAGAAACCCCAGTTCATATGATCTGAGAAAACAATCACCCCCCTTCTTTGGGTTGAGGCCTTTCTTCTGTCGGGTCAGGAGCACGATAAGACATGACATCCCTTTTCGGTAGGTAACCAACTTTCACAAAGTCTTGGAGAGTCTGCTCGGTAACGATGGATGGAACCCAGTTGCATGAGGTGCTTGTCTTGGGTGCCATGATAATGGAAGCCTAAGAAAGGATAAAAATTCCGGTTCAAATTTAAGCCAGAGGAAATGTCAATATTCAAGATGGCGGCTTATCTAGGGGCCTAATGGTATGAGGATAATTATGACAGATTCTTTAAGTCGCCACAAGCATCATTGACAGTTCAAGTATTTAAGCCGCCATGGGCGGTCAAGATTATTAACTAAAGCATTATCTTCTAAAGCTGATGATAAGAGTCGTCATGCCTAGGGGGATCTAACAGATACAGATTTTTGCCTAAGTGTGGCACAAACAAGTTTCACAAAGTGCAGTTGATATTTTGGATCAAACAGCTGTTCAGAAAAGAAAATATTCTAGACCTAAAAACAGAGTACAGATGAGTTCATCAGCTCTAGAAGGCCTCTTTGCAATATAAAGGGATCTGCTGATATCAAAAATGCGTGTGAAACAATAATCGCGTAAGTTTTACACTATTCTTGGATCAGAGGAGGCTGCAGTACAGAGCTATGAAGAACCAAGATGAATAGCGAAGAACACAAGAAAAACCTACGAACCCTAATGCAGATCTGGAGCAGGGAAGAAGAAAAGCTTACGACTGCAGGGGTGTTGCGGAGGTTCGCCGCCGTTTTCTGGACAAACTCAGATTGATGCAGCGGCCAAAGTCGATGAAGATGAGGGGCGCCGCGGCGGCGGCGAAGCTCGAGCACCAGCAGGGTGCGCGAGGAAGAAGATGCGGAAAGAAGAAGAATGAGAAAGGACCCAGTCGGGTCTATTTATAAGGGAAAACTGATGACTAGGCGCGAATAACGAGGAGGCCAAAGACATAAGTTATCCAACTACAAGGACGCTTCGATTTTCGGGACGGTCTTTAAGATAAGGATCCGTTGAGATATACTGTATAAAGTATAAATTGATGGCAGATGACGTCACGGCAGGTTATCCCAAATCCGGAGGATGACGTCACGACGGGTTAAGTTATCACACAAGCAGGGAGCACAAGATTTTTCTTAAGTGTTGAAGATTCATATGAACCAGTTCAAATCACTGGGGCCTAATGTTGGGGATATAACTATTAGGCATGACCCGCCCAGGAGGGGCCGGGTCACGCCTATGATGAAGCCCGCGAAGACACGTGAAGATGATGGCTCACTTAAAATCCCAAAGGCCCATAGGCGATTTAAGGCCTGTAGAGATAAACCGCCATGTATGCATAACTTGTATTGTAAGTAAGGAATAGAGAGAGACCGAGCCGGGCACCGTTTATGAACCGGCCGGGACTCTGTGAGCCGCTGGGCGTCGACCTCTGTATATAAAGGGACGGTCTGGCGGCGGTTCAGGTCAAGTAACATCAGATCGAGAACTAGGTCAAGAGGATTCGCTCCTTGGTTATCGATTCATAAGTAATCCCACCCAAAACTGGATCGTAGGCTTTTACCTTCACCACAAGGGGCCGAACCAGTATAAACCTCGTGTCCTTTGTCCCGTTTAAGCCCTTTAAGCTTCCTAGTTGCGATGGCTCCACGACTAAGTCCTTACTCTAGGACATCGGACGTGACAATTCCACGACACCGGGGGCTTTCGTATCGCTGCCCCTGAGCCACCATCGTCAACCACAACATGGGGAGAAACGCCAGATACTTCGGGTTTGGGTTTGTGTTGCCAAAATATGAAACACCATGAACTTCAACATTAATTTCTTAGTGACAACAACGACGAGTACTTTGGGTTTTCCAAAGAAGGATCCGATCATGCTAAAATTTCTAGTGAAGTTCATTTTGTGCTTAAGTTGTGCCAAAGGGTAAAACAGTGATTTTTGGCCTAATTTTGCAATGTGGTCCTATTGTCATGAAACTGTATGACCTCTCTTACATATGCACAATCTGATAATAAATATGATTGTTGAAGGATTACTGGAGATTGCTTATTTTTTCGATGGATCGGCATTGGTGACAATCTATAATAAATAACAAATCATCAAAAGGCTTGAATAAGGCCACCTCCTTCACCTCCTCATTTATGGGCACTTGAGGAGTTGATTCCTAAGGCTTTGGACCCCGTTTGGTGCGGGCATCGCCAAGATATAATAGAATGCATTCGGTGCCCTCTTCACGTGTGAGACATTGAAAGAGTTTTAGAAGGTCTAACATAAGAAACAAAACATCAACATGCAAATGCCGATGGAGAAGCATGAGAAGAGGACGGTGGAATAAGAGATCCAAGTTCTACGCATTGGAAGAAGATATGGCGGTTGTACATTAGAAACCCTAGATAAAAGCCATGACGTTTAGAGAAGACGCGAAACTGCCAAATGCCAAAGGAAATGAGGAGGAAAGAAAATATTGGTTAAGCAAGGTATACTCCGCATTCTGTCGCACATAGTAATGTGCGGCTCAGCTACATAGTTACATTGTCAGAGAGATGGGCAAACTTTGATCAAGCTGGCTCTATTATCATTACCGAATCTTCTTAATTTTGACAACACGACAAAAAATACTATACAACAGGCACGAGGATGATTTGTGAGGGAAATGTTAGTGTCCAGAAGTTCCCTGGGTGGGCATGGCAAAATGAACGTTTTTATGGCAATTTATGTCATCGCATCTAAGAAAAATTTCCTTAGGAAGCATGACAAATCCTAGGGAAAAACTGAATTAGGCGGATTTGTCATCCTCGCTAAAGAAAATTTCCATCCGTGGACATCACACAATTGCCATGAAAAACGTTCTATCCGTGAACATCACACAATTGACACGAGGTAGAAACTTTGCAAAGTTCCTATCTAAGCTAATTCAACATTTGCTTTAGGATGTTGGCTTCAACATGTTTCGTCCCGCAAAGAGACATGGAAGACTAATTGTACGCATACCGACGGTTTACAGGCTTATTAGTAATGAATGGTCGGGATTAAATTTAGGGAGCGGGCACACA
>NC_041381.1:644215802-644229342 GCF_002162155.2 Triticum dicoccoides | reverse complement strand
AGGAGCACACGCCATCCGTCCGTCCGTACCTTCCATTAGGCAACACCTTTAAGTCTAAGATTATTGTCCATAGAATCTATCTCAGGTGTCATCAAGGTTTCCTATTGAAATTGTGTTGCTTCAGCCTCATTATGTCCACCCGTCCATTTCTCTTCGAAATTATGGTGCCATCACCATTGGATCTGTCTTGCACAAATGTTAGAGGTGCCGCGATATGTCGGTGTTGTTTAAGCTCATAGCCTCCAAGATATTCGGCAACGGATTCAGTCATATCGCCATTTAAACCATTAACCATGTAGCATCCATCTCATGTTAACATTGCTGGACAATGAACATTTATACCATGTGGGTTCGCCTAGTCCATGAGAGTTGCGAGTGACTCCGATTGTGATCATCTTCAGTGGCGAACCTAGGATCTCAACACTAGGGTGCCATGATTTAAAATTTATGAAAATTTACACTGTAAATAGTTAATTTGGTCTAAACACCATTAGAGTTCCAACAACAAAAAGATGAGGAAAAGGGGTTTCCACTGGTTTCTATTAATAGAAACCATTGTAGTTCCAACAAATAAGCCCCAAATTGGATTTGTCTACATACAAGATACAACATGACAGAGGAGTATGGTTCAGCACAACTTTTCCATTGATCGAGTGCCTATTTATGCAGAATTACAACCGAAGCTAGGACGTGTGCTAACCACGTACACGTAGTCAGCAGGATTAGGAGTGGCGTACAAGCACACTGACACCAGTCTATCTGGTAGTACTCGCTAATAGTCTAACACAACACTAGTAGCAGAGGGGTACCCCTGATCCTGATCGTCTCTGTCCCGGTGCGTGAAATTTATCCGAAGTGTTGTCGACCGGGAGCAGTAAGCAGAGGTCGCTCTCGTCCAGCTTCATCAAGTCCACCAAGCCGTCCCAGAGCAGGTCCCCTGTTTCCTCCTCGTCCGCGCTGCGGGGCGAAGGCGACGGCGAGCACGCGTCGGACTTGGCCGCGGCATTGCCGCTGCTGCCTATCTGCTGCTGCTGCTCAGGGAAGGAGAAGTTGAGCTTCGCGCGCGGGCCGCGGAAGTCGACGGCGGCGCGGTCGTAGGCCCTGGCGGCGTCCTCGGCCGTGTCGAAGGTCCCGAGCCACACCCGCACGCCGCGGCGCGGGTCGCGGATCTCCGCCGCCCACTTGCCCCACGGCCGCTGCCTGACGCCGCGGTACTGGTTCTTCTTGTTCCTCCGCCTCCTCTGCGGCCCGCCAGCGGTCGCCGAGGCCGCCGCTCTCGGCGCGTCCGATGCCGTGACCGCGCGCCCGGCCTCCGCGCCGAAGAACTCGCACCCGAGGCATCCGTCCTTCCCGCACGCCGAGCACGCCTGCTTGCTCGCCGGGAAGAAGAACTCCGGCGCCGGCGTGGTGTACCCGGAGACGACGTGCAGCAGCGCGGCGACCGTGACGTTGTGCTCCTGCTCTGGCGAGAAAACCTTGCCGGCGAACGGCAGCGGTGGCTCGGCGGCCGCGGAGCTCGGGTCCTCCTCGAAGTGGCAGTCGAAGCGGATCATGTACTCCCGGCTCGCCTCCATTGACGCCGAGACGCTGAAGGTCTGTGTGTTCTTGCTGCCGCTGATTGGCTGAGTGTGTCTTGAGCTAAGTGATGGCTGGAGGTAGCTCGGTGGTGATGTTTGTTTGAAGTGAGTCTGCGGAGAGGTATATATATGCTCCGGTTGACATCGCAGGGGACGCGGCGCATGCAGAAGCAGAACAGAGGGCACCGACTAACTTTTTGGATGGGGGCTAGCTCATCAGCGCGTGCGAAACGTGCGCGTTCGGGGTGCCCGGGTTTGTTTGTTGGTTTTTGTTTTGTTTTGTTTATTCCCGTATTGCCCTCCAGGGGAGGGACAGCCGAGCGAGCCGACAGCGTCTGCGTGTGGACGCGACGGGATCCCTAGCAGTGACGCTAGTGGAAGGAGAGAGTGGGATCGGGATGTGATGGACCATGGGTCCATGAATCGTTAAACGGATAAGGTCGGTCCGACAGGCCAACTCCGCCGCACGATCTCAAACGGACGTCCGGTTTGATCGGATTTCATCCTTTTGGGACGGCAATATATTCATTTATGTCCATTTTTGTCCGTTGGGTCTTGCATGCGCCCATCCGCGATCGTACCTCAAATCATGTCCGCGTTGGACGTGATTAAAAAAACAGAAAAACGTAAATAAAATGACTAAAAAAGTAAATAACCACAGTTAAAAAAACATAAAACATTAGTTAGGGGTCACGGCCACAAAACGACCCAGTTTAACAGTTCACTTAACGGCCTAGTGCCATAATTAACATAAAAACAAAATAAAAAAACTCTGCCCGCGCGCTCCTGCCGCGCGTGTCGATGCGGTGGTCGTCGCCGTCTTCAGTGGCCGCCTGTGTCGTCGTCGTCATTGCTGACGAGGTCGACGTAGGCCGGCGGCGTCCAGAGGTGGGACGGCGGCGTGTGATACACAGGGGCGGGCTGGAAGGCCGGAGGTGCCTGCACCACCTCCTCCCATGGCGAGGCCTCCCGCTCCGGTGACCGCGGTGGCGTGGGGCACCAGTTCACGCCCCCCACGGCGTCGGCCATCTTCGGAGCCGTGCACGACCGGCTCCGCTGCTGGCCCACCAGATCCGGGTGGAACGCGGCCACCGGTGCGTCCTCCATTGCCTCCTCCGCCGCCACCATATCCAGCTCGGGGATGGCGACGTCGCCGGCCACAGAGAGGGCCATCGTCTCCTCTAGGCCCGACCATTTGCGCTCATCGTGCGTGTTCATGGAGTCCTCCATGACACGCTGCATGAGCCGGGCCTCCTCCTCCGCTGCCATGCGAGGAGGTGGAGGTGGTGACGGAGACGGGGAAGGCGACGGCGTGGGCGTGAGGCCGTGCACCCATGTACGCCTGCGCACCTCCCGACGTGGCCGCCGCGGCCCCGACACCGTGCCGGCGAAGTAGGACGCGTGACGCGTGTCGTGCTCGTCCTGAAGCCAGGTGTCCCAGAGGCCGGAATCGGGGGCGTACCTATCGTCGAAGTAGAGGTCGTCGGGGAGGAGGAGGCGGCGACGCTCGATCTCATCGCGACGCGCACGGCCGCTCGTCGGCGCCGGCGGGATCGGGACCCGGTCGGCGGAGAGGTGCCAATTGTTGGGGAGGTGGACGTCGCTCCACGGGACCGGGGCCCTCGTCTCCTAGTAGCACCGGCACACATCGGCGCTGAGATACTGCCGGTCGCGCTCGCCGGCGGGCCTAGGGGTGATGGTGAAGGGGGTAGGCGCGGGGGCGATGCGCCCTCCTTTTTCACGGAGCCGCGGCGGCGTCCCGAAGAGGAGCCAACCTCGCCTTCATGCTTCCCCTTGCGGCCGTAGTTCCACAGGCCCATGACTGTGAGACGGCCGGCCAGCGAGTTCGAGGCTAGGGTTTGGGAGTGTCGGGTTTCGAGGAGGCCGCGGGGTGAAGTGGGGAGTGTGGACGACGATGGTCCATGCCTTTCGCATTTAAGAACGACCGCGATGTTTTCCTTGGCGGATGACAGGCGGGCCTGGCCGCGCGTGCGCATTGATGTTGGCAGGTGGGAGGTATGTGGCCGCCTGCCACGCGGCCCCGACGCGGACGACCGCGCGTCTGTTTGCTGTCTGCCGCGGCCCAAAACTAGCACATGTTTACGCTCGAAATGGATCGGTCTGGACACAAAACGGACAGAATGGGTCCGGGCCGTCGGGCGCTGGATCAACCGGTTTGTCCCTTTTACCCCAAACGGACGGGACTGAACGGGATGGGGTCGCGCGATGGAATTGGCCTCACTTCGTGTGATGAAAGGGTCAAAGAGACGACTCTCAGATGCTTTTGCTCGCCTCACGTGGCACCAAGGTCGGCTGGATTTCTCGTTGTGTTTTTCTTTTTTAAAAGACAAAAGGCTATTTATTAACTATAGAATAAAACCTCACGAAAACATCTATATAGAAAAAAAAAATACATTCAATTTTCTCAGATGCCTCCCGTTTTGAACATCAGTACAGACACAAACGCTCGTATACACGTGCATACACTCACTTCTATGAACGCACACGCGCACTCCCTACCCCTATGCGCATATCTGAAAGATTGAACCAGCATATCATCTTAAGATTTACGAAGTCACCGTAGGCGTCTTGTCGTCGACGGGGACCCGTCTCCTCCCACTAAATGCGCATCACCGGAAATCCTGAAATAAATGCGAGCACTAGGATTTGAACCCTCGTGGGCAGGGAATACCACAGTCCCTCTAATAGCATCTCTAGCCGCGCCCCCAACAGGCCCCAAGGCGTTTTTTAGCGCCGGCGGCCGTAAATCAGCCCAGCCGCGCCCACAGGATCTTATTTAGCGCCGGTTTGGGCCGAAATAACAGTTGGCGAACCCGAGCCAAACCCAAGCGCCCGGGGGTCGCCTTGAGGCGCCGGCAAAAGCGAAAAGGGGTGTGGGGCCACTCTATCGGCGAGAGGAGGCCCTTTTCCCGCCGTTTCCTCCCACTTTCCCCCCTCGGCTTCCCTCTCATTCTCTATTCCCCCTGCCGATCTCCTCCTCCTCCCCTCCCAGCCAGCTGCCATGCCGCCGAAGAAGTACGTGCCCCCCCTGCGCCGCAACGGATACCGCCGCCTAGCCGAAGTAGAGGAAGAAGTGGGCGCTGCCGTCCAAGCCCCCGGGCATGTCTAACACCGACTGGAAGGCAGAAGTTAAGCGTCGGGAGGCTGTCACCACCGACCGGCGAAATAGGGAGAACGCGCGGCAGCGGCGGTGGCGGAGCAAGCGAAGCGCTCGGCCGAACAAACCGAGGCGGCTCGCATGGGAGTGATGAATCTGCCCGGCGACCACGACTCGTACGTGTCCTGGAGCAAGCAAAGCATCGGGTCTCCGACCGGCTTCTCGTCGTCGCCACAACCCTGGGGCTGCACGCCATCGCTGGGCTATGCCGACGGCGACGCGCATGGCGGGTTCAACCCCAACATCACCTTCCCCCATGGTCACTCGGCCCAGCGCACGCCCTCGCCCGCCTTCACCTGCGTGTAGTACCCTCCATACACCTACTCGCCACCGGCCTACGCAGCCTCCCCGATGCCACCTCTCCGCCATTGCGCGCTGCTCTTCTCACAAACCTCCTTGTCGCATCTCGGCGACACCGACGCGACGGAGGCTGACATGGAAGACATCATCATGACCGGCCTGGCCGCTGCCGCCTCCCTCGGGTTCACTGCCCAAGACGACACAATGGACATCAACGGCGACATGAACAGCGAGCTCGACTATGGCGAGGAAGAGCCAGAGGAGGAGGAGGAGGAGGTGGCGCCTGCTCCGGCGAGGAAAGGGAAGAAAAAGAAGAAGCGGGCGGCCAGGACCAGCGAGCCGCACATCAAGTGGGCATCCAAGGAGAACGAGTGCCTCGCCGAAGCGTGGAAAGTCATCTGCCTTCACCCGATCACCGGCACAAACCAGAGCGTCAACATGTGTTGGGACCTCATCAAGGCCGAGTTTGACGAGCACAAGCTCGTCGACCCCTACTTCAAAGGCGTCTACATGCAGCGGGGGTCGAAGGAAATGGCGAACCATTGGGGGCTCATCCAAACGGCGTGTAACAAATGGCATGGGATCATCGAGGAGATCGTGGCTCGCCCGGAGAGCGGCGCCAACGTCGAGGATCAGATATGGCATGCCGGTCTCTCCCTTTCCTTTTCGCCGTGTGCGCGGCCTCTTCCACTACAAAAAAAAGACACATCCGTGACATTTTGGGCCGAACAAATTTTTTTTCTGTCATACATATGACACTTCTATGACGATAATTGTGACAAAACCCGGTATCATCATAGATGTGGTGGGCTCCTACTTCTATGACAAAAAATCATGACAGAAAATGGGCTTTTCGTCCTGGGCGGGCCGGAGACGCAGCTGCATGACATTCTTTGGGCCGTCCATGACAGAAAAAACCGTGGTAGAAGCGAGGGGGAGGGAAATTTCGGGGAGTTCCCGGTTACGGTGGGAGGTTGAGGGCCAAGCGATGCGCGTTTCTCTTGTACACGTACGCGCGTGTGTGCGAGGCGTTGGCTCTAACTGAACCCGAGCAAGGCGTTGGGCTCTAACTGAACCCGAGCGATTGCACTGCAGACTACACGTTACTAAACCCGAGCGATCGATTCCTTCGCTACTGCTGCTAACTGAAGACAATCGATGATGCCTCTCTGGATGAACAGTGAGCATTGCAGGGGGGTTTGGATGAACAATGAGTGGTGGGAGTGGATGAACAGGACCCATGGCGTTGCCTCTAAATGAACAGGACCCCGTGGTGTGGAGGGCTGGATGAACGGGACGACCCCGTGGAGGGCTGGATGAACAGTAGACGGTGGAGGGGTGGATAAACAGTAGCCCGTGGAGGGGTGGTTGAATAGGAGCCCGTGGAGAGGGGTGGTTGAAACAGTAGCCGGTGGAGTAGCGCCGCGGTGGAGGATGGATGAACAAGAGCCCGTGGATGAACAGTCACAGGTGGAGGCTTGAGGAGGTCGACGGTGAATGAACAGTAGCCCGTGGAGGCTGGAGGAGGTCGACGCTGGAGATGAACAGTATCTCGTGGAGTCCCGTTTTGCGGTACGCTGCACCCCTCCCGATGAACAGGACCCCCGTTTCGACCGTAGCGCTCCAACACAAGTCCGTTTCATCCGTTTTGCGCTACGCCACACCCCTCCCGATCAACGTGACCCCCGTTTCGACCGTAGGAGGTCCGTTTCCTCCGTTTTGCGGTACGCCACACCCCTCACGATCAACAGGACCCCCGTTTCGACCGTAGGAGGTCCGTTTCCTCCGTTTTGCAGTACGCCATACCCCTCCCGATGAACAGGATCCCGTTTCAAACGTGGCAGGTCGAACACAAGGCCGTTTCCTCCATTCTGCGGTACGCTAGGCCTCGTTTCCATCGCCTATTCCGTCCAAGCCCTCCCGATGAACACGACCACGCATTCCGTTCCGACCTAGCCGGTTGGGTCCCCATGAACACGACGACGACGCTGTTTCTCTGTTCCGACCCAGCCAATGCACGTGAGCCCTGGCCGTACGTATATATGCGCGAGTAGGCGTTCGAGACCCCGCCCGTATGTACACATATGTGGCCGTCTTTTCTTTCTTGCACCCTGGCCGCTGTACGTACGTGTACATGTTATGTGCGTGCCTCTACTATGACACGTGCGCGCCTCTACTACGACATGTGCGTGCCTCTACATCCACCAGTATGTACGTACACGTTCGCGACCAGAATGACAACGCTACGTACGCTTCGACCAGGTGGGTCCCGACTGTCAGGCAATTCCTTGCGTGCGAAGATGTAGCTGGTGGGTCCCAGCAGTCAGGGGGCGAATCGTTTTTTTTTGCCCGGACGCACTTCCTTGCGTGCGAAGGTGTAGCTGGTGGGTCCCAGCAGTCAGCTGGCAAATTGTTTTTTTTTGCCCAGACGCACTTCCTTGCGTGCGAAGGTGTAGCTGGTAGGTCCCAGCAGTCAGGAGGAAACATTTTTTTCGCGAAATACGATGGCCCGTCCGGTGGGTCCCCGCTGTCAGGTGGAGGAATAATTATTTTGCGCATAATAAGGAGGCACTTCCTTGCGGCCGCCATGGACCCAGCTATCAGCCTCTCCATGTACAGTACTCTTCCGATGGAAGTCGATCGTTGACCACATTGACCACGCCACGCCGAGAGCACCAGGGCGGTGGACGACGGCGAGGCCTAGGAAGGGGATGACCCGGAGCCGGGAAAGACGCGGCAGTGGATGCCCAGGCGGAGAGGAGTACGACTGTACGAGGATTTACTGGTTTGTTTGCCGTCATCGGAGAATAACAACAGGTGTGGGTCAGTAGAGGGATGGCTAGGCCAGCGATGGGAGTACGGTGGGGGCGGTGAGGCCTGCGCGGCAGCATAGCCTGCCGCGGGGAGGAGGGAGCAGGCAGTTCCGCCGGCGCTTGTTTTAGCGGCTGGAGCAGGAAGAACAGAGATTGAAGAAGCACGACGGCCGTTGGATGGACATCCAACAGTCACTGCTTGTGCGTCAACCTTCTTTTTAGGAAAGCCTCAAATCTGTGGAAAACAACATACAGCTCATCTGCCATTATTTCTAATAATTTACAACACATTTGCTAATTCTTAAGGTTTTTTTTGGAGCCCATATTCTTTTTGTTAGCATTACAACCCATATTGTTGCCACGGTTAAAAAATTATACGAAATTTTGCATATTTTGGTGCGGTCCAAACTGTTTTTAATCCCGAAATTTCGACTCACATTCAAACTAATTTTATAAATAAATGTATATCAATATAAAATCCAACAAATTCTCCACGTATAAAAATTAATGTAATTTAAAATCTCAAAATGAAAAAAAAGATATTTGAAACTAATTGCCGGTTTGATGTGTTTTAAAAATGTACAACCCATTTCTCATTACTGATGGGCCATTTTCTCGGCAGCCGAATGAAAGCTCTTCTTGTCTTCAAAGATTTGCAGCCCAACAGGCCTGACAAAGCGACTTACTTGGCAAATCACAAAAAACCTGGCTGTGGCCATGGACCCAGCTGTCAGCCTCTCCATGTACAATACTCTTTCGATGGAATGTCGTTGACCACATTGACCACACCGCGCCGAGAGCACCAAGGCGGTGGACGACGGCGAAGCCTAGGAAGGGGATGACGCGGAGCCGGGGAAGACGTGGCAGTGGATGCCCACGCGGAGAGGAGTAGGACTGTACGAGGGTTTACTGGTTCGTCTACCATCGCTGGAGAATAAAAGCAGGTGTGGTCAGTAGAGGGATGGCTAGGCCAGCGATGGGAGTACGGTGCGGTGATGAGGCCTGCGCGGCAGCACAGCCAGCCGCGGGGAGGAGGGACCAGGTAGTCCCGCCGGTGTTTGTTTGAGCGGCTGGAGCATGAAGAGCAAAGATTGAAGAAGCACGATAGCCGTTGGATGGACATCCAACAGTCACTGCTCTCGTGTGTTGACTAAGTTGACAGGCGTTGCGTGTGCATAAACCTTTTTTTATGAAAGCATACGCGTCAACCTGTAGTAGGCGCACAAGTCAGCCTCAAATCTGTGGAAAACAGCAGACAACCCATCTGCCATTATTTCTAATAATGTACAGCCCATTTGCTAATTCTTAAAAAAAAATTTGGAGCCATCTTCTTTTTGTTAGCATTACACCCCATATTGTGGCCACGATTAAAATGTATACGAAATTTTGCATATTTCGGTGCGGTCAACTGTTTTTAATCCAGAAATATTGATTCACATTCAAACAATTTTGAAAAATAATTTATATAAATATAAAATCCAAATAATTGTCCACGCATAAAAATCAATGGAATTTAAAATCTTGTAACAAAAAAAAATTGAAACTAATTCCCGGTTTGATGTGTTTTAAAAATGTACAACCCATTTCTGGGCAAACCGAATGAAACTCTCCTCGTCTTGAAAGATTTGTAGCCCAGCAGGGCCGATAAAGCAAGTAGGCCTTGTTTGGGTATTTCTTTTAAAAAATAGAACTGGGCTAGCCATTTTCAGCAAGAAAAAAACACAACTGGGCTCATGGTGTGGTAAACATAAATAAAACCCTGGCTAGATGGGTCATGGACCCCGCACAGCCCCGTTGTTACCCTGATTCGTCGCTAAAACTAGTATAAATAACAACTGCTTGTTCCTTAAAAAAATTGCACGACTTGCTTGGTCCCTCGTGTCAGCCGCTCGTAGTGTAATTCTCTCGTTTATTGACTACGTTGATAATGGCGTGAGCCCCAGATGTCCAATCATTAGGAGGAACCATATTTTTGGGCTTGTAATACAGAGGCACTTGCTTGCGTACTGCCATGACGCTGGTGGGTCCCTACTGTCATCCTCTCCACGTACAGTCATCTCCTTGTTCCTCTCGGTTGTTGACGACATTGACAATGCAAGAGGGTGTCGCACCGCGCACGGCGAGTGAACCAAGGCCGCAAGGTGGAGGACGACGACGAGGCCTCGTACGGAACGAGCAGGAGCCGTGGAAGATGCGCCGGTCCAGTCGCACGCGGAGGGGAGTACGAGGGTTGACTGGTTCAGGTGCGGGTGCATGTTGGGGTTGACGTCGCCGGAGAATAACAAGACGTGTGGGGGAATAGAGGGAGGGACTGGCCAACGTTGCAAGGTACGTATGGTAGGGCGGCGGAGGCACAACCAGCCATGGGATGCGGGAGCAGGCGGAGCCGACGGGGTGGTTCGGTTTGGGCAGCTGGAGGAAGAAGACAAGAGATAGAAGATACACGACAGATGTTGGATGTCAATCCAACGACTGGTAGGCAGAATCATTTGTTGACTAGCTAGGCTATTTCCTCGTGGGTCCCAAATGTCAGAATTCAAATCTGTCACGGTCATGCATCCTTTCCTATGAAAATTTATAGCCCATTTGATGTGCTAGTTCGAAATAAGTTTGTGGGTGCTGGTGGGGGCTAATCACTTGGCTTCTGTAATGCACAGTGAGCTCAATCAACCGGCGAGAGTGATGTTATGTCCCTTGGTTGGGATTCGTTACAATATTTCACTCTAAATTAAATGAATGGCAAGCCATGCCTTGTTTCAATGAAAATATGACAGTCACAGCTGAGTTGAAAAGGGCAGGAACATCTTACTCCAGCTTACAAACTGTACAAAAGCACGAGGGTTAATTGCTCATCACGTTTACAAAAAAACCCAGGTTGAAAAGGGCAACAACATCTAACTCCAGCACTGTTTTCGGCAGTCACAGTCAAATGGATCGGTCAGGTCCATAGAATGAACATCCTGGGTCATAAAATTTACTAGATTATGACCACAATATGTTGTAAATAGAAGCCCGACACGTTCAGATGCTCTTTTGCCCACCTAAAACTCCTTTTTTGCCCTTCGACATACCCATCCGTCAAAACCATGCTGCTAATAAACTTAAGCCTGATGGACAATAGTAACCTCGCATTCAGCAGGAAGGAATGTGACAAATCTAGTGTTTGCACGGTTGGCTACATATCGTTCTAGCATTATTGTCTTCAATCGAATCTCATGAGAAGTGAGAAAATCCCGATGGTTATGAATCCACCGATTGGTTATAACTTTCTTACCCCGTCTTGTTGCCTAAATAGACATGAAGATTGAAAACAGTTAAGGTCTAAAAAAAGAGTGTCCAAGGAGCAACAGCTGAACGGTTAATTCTAGTACACTATATGCGGGCTTCCAATGTGCGTGTGAAATTATCACCTTTATATACAACTTCTCCAGACATGGAAAGCATTGCAGCAAGCCAATAATCTTGTTTAGATCAAAACTAATCATTTGGATATATAAGATCTTGACAGAATCCAGCACCATTGATAGACCATCCATGGAGAAACTCTTCATTGAGCATAGAACATAATATTAGTACAAAATGTGTACTCCAAGATGATATATAAATTATGGGCAGAAATTTAAAATGCAGCTTATGGTTACAAGTGTAGATGATAATATAAAGTACCCAAAGAACTGTGGAGCCAAACACCATATTGAAATGAGCACAGAGATCATGTATTACACCCAAGGTCTCCAGTTTAGGTGCAGAGAGTACGATTATTTGCAATGGTGAATAACTAGAATCAAGGATCAACCTTTGAAGTGAAGGGGCATCTTGGATGATGAGCTGCCTTCTGTCAAAAGAAATTCCAATTCTTACAAGGTTAGGCGACTTTATTTGGAGACAACCGATTATAACTATGAAAACAAGCACCAAGCACTCCAGGGCAGGGCAACTGGAGTGGATGATGTTGTGCAATGAGGCCTCCGATATACGAACCCACACAAGTGAAAGTTTCTTGAGAAATGGGAGTCGAAGGTTTAGTACCAGATTGTCTGGTGGGTAGCACAGCACAAAGGTGGCGGTGTGGAGATAGGAGGAAAACTGCAAGATGGACATCGGTGCTGAGGGCACAAGTTCATGGCGTTCGGTATGTGGTATATGATTTCCAGGGGAATAGTAGAGCTCAAGCAGCTGTAGTTCTGTGAATTTAGGGGATTTCAGCCAGGCGTCCACCATGCAGGGCATGGTATGCTTGCTCAGGTAGCATGACGGGATGCAGAGGCTTTGAACGGAGCCCTGGTGGGAGGAGATGATGACCCTGGGGATTTCAAAATCATTGAAGAGAGATAGCTGACGACAGTCGAGATTAAGGGGCACAGCGCACCATAGAGGGCGCCACCTAATTGAGAGGACTTGGGTGCGGCAGCAATCCTTGGTGGGGAGAAGCGAGATGATCTCCCCAAGGACGGCGTCCGGGAGATCGGTGATGCGGTCCACCCGAGATTCTACGGGTTCCTGGGATCCAGTGGGGGCGAGGTCGCCGCTTCTCCCCGCGCTGCCGGCTGCAGGATCTACAACAGGCGTCGCCGCTGGCGGGAGCCTCGTCTTCTTGGAGCTGGGGTCAGCTGACTCCATTTTCCTCGAGGGCGTCGTGTCGCGCTCGCGGATTTGAGCAGAGTAATGAATGACGAGCCTAGTTGTAGTGCGAGTGAAGAAGAAGGGGAGCTGAGGTTTTTTCTGTAGTAGTGAGGAAGAAGGGGAGCTGGGGTTTTCTGTAGGAGTGAGGTGAGGAATTTGGGGGTACGAGTGGAGCGAGCTGACGTGAGGTGGGTGGTAGCGAGGAGGAAGAAGAGCAACCATGTTTTTTTGGGGGGCGGTGTGCTGGGTGTGGGTAGCGCCTCTCATCCAGTAAATATAGGGCTTTTGAATTGATTTTACTATTTACTAGTGTGGATGGGCTGTTTTGTCTTGGGCCCAGAGAAACAATTACTACTAGTACAGTGGAGACACTCTACAGCTACCCAGAAAAATAATTACTACTAGTACAGTGGAGACACTCTACCGCTTCTGGCTCCTCCTAGGTCATTGAAACGTCTCCCTCTACTGAAATGCCGTTATACTTTTGTTCACCGACACGCGGGCCATGCAGCGCGCGGGCCCAAATGCCATCCACCAAATTAGAAGGCAGTATGCAGGCGGAGAGTAACCCCGGTCGTAGTGCGGCAGTAACGAGCCATCGTATCACAACCCCCCTTCCCCCGCAGTCTAAGTTTGACGGACGAAGCAACCATCATTTCACTCTTTGCTGAATCCCCTTCTCCCTCACCGTCTTCAAGAAAGGCAACACTCGCATCTGCCACTGTTCTTCTCTCCCAATGAAGGGAAGGTAAGCGGATCCGTGATGTTGGTATATTTTCATTTAGAGAAGAAAAAAGAACTTTTGCAAAGCAGTAACCAATCCTCACTCTATTTTTTGTTTCATTGTCATTGCGATTGTGTTTTCCTTTCAGTGGTCTCCTAGTATTCGTCAGTTTCATGATGGACCAAGGAGAACCAGGCAAAGATCTGCTGATATTGGAGAAGACGCAGGAGGCTGATCCCCACGAGATAGAGAGCTCCAAGAAGATGGAGGCAGCCACCGAGCCGACCCAGATATGCTCACAGCCACTACTGAGATGGTCAACGCC
>NC_041381.1:644176302-644215591 GCF_002162155.2 Triticum dicoccoides | reverse complement strand
CCGATCTCGATTGTGGTTTTTCATCTAAGTATGTGGTGATTAATAATGCAAAATTTTATTAGCTTCGATGCCATTCTATACATAGTGGTTTAAATAACTTGTGTTTCTTATACTCAAAAATAATTCAGAATTTGTTTCCGTTTCAATTAGAACCCTGATGCAGACAAGGATTGTGTGGTTGTACATGTCACTCGCTATGAGGCGGATGACCTGAATATACGCACTTGGAAAACAAAGTTCTTAGGCTGTTGGATCCTGGAAGCCATTTGCGGTTATACCAATGAAGAGTTGTATTCCAGCCTCACTGTTGTCAGGCGTGTTGTCCAGGGTGTACTGAAGCACAAGAAGTTCAAAGCTACTCCTTCGTTTGTGAGGCATACTGTTCTTGTCAAGCTTACGCAGGAAGATGACGTGGCATGCCTCCACAAACAAGTTTATCAGTGGCAAGGCCACAAGGTTGTCTTCATGAAGGTTCACAGGATTGAGCTGCTGCGGGACGTCCTCGATGATGTTCATGGCAAGGTCCGTCTTGTGTCCAGCCCAAATTAGATCGAGGCATGAAATAGTTGCCCCAGCTAGTGTTTAATAGTAGTTTGGATTGTGTCTAATTATCCAAACCTTGCCTGTTATCGACCCCTCTTGGGATAGTACTCTGTTTGAATCCGTCTATGGGAACTGTGCTACTTTTGTGTGCCCATGAATCATGTGAGAACCATCGTAATTGTTGCCAAAACAGATGCGTCCTCACTAGTTTTTTCATGAATATGGCATGGTAAGACATAAGTTGTCACGGTTTATCATACGAGCAGTGTGTGTTTTGATGAAATAGAGCACTCGTTCGAGAACTGTGCGCCAACGTATACATAACTACTTGTAAACACTGTTGGTGCTACTGAAGGAAATATGCCCTAGAGGCAATAATAAAGTTATTATTTATTTCCTTATTTCATGATAAATGTTTGTTATTAATGCTAGAATTGTATTACCAGAAACATGATACATGTGTGAATACATAGACAAACTGAGTGTCACTAGTATGCCTCTACTTGACTAGCTCGTTTATCAAAGATGGTTATGTTTCCTAACCATGGACAAAAGAGTTGTCATTTGATTAACGGGATCACATCATTGAGAGAATGATGTGATTGACTTGACCCATTCCGTTAGCTTAGCACTTGATCGTTTAGTATGTTGTTGTTGCTTTCTTCATGACTTATACATGTCCTATGACTATGAGATTATGCAACTCCCGTTTACCGGAGGAACACTTTGTGTGCTACCAAACGTCACAACGTAACTGGGTGATTATAAAGGTGCTCTACAGGTGTCTCCGAAGGTACTTGTTGGGTTGGCGTATTTCGAGATTAGGATTTGTCACTCCGATTGTCGGAGAGGTATCTCTAGGCCCTCTCGGTAATACACATCACTATAAGCCTTGCAAGCAATGTGACTAATGAGTTAGTTGCAAGATGATGTATTACAAAACGAGTAAAGGGACTTGCCGATAACGAGATTGAACTAGGTATTGAGATACCGACGATCAAATCTCGGGCAAGTAACATACCGATGACAAAGGGAACAATGTATGTTGTCATGCGGTTTGACCGATAAAGATCTTCGTAGAATATGTAGGAGCCAATATGAGCATCCAAGTTCCGCTATTGGTTATTGACCGGAAACAGTTCTCGGTCATGTCTACATTGTTCTCGAACCCGTAGGGTCCGCACGCTTAAGGTTTCGATGATAGTTATATTATGCGGTTATGAGTTTTGATGTACTGAAGTTTGTTCGGAGTCCCGAATGTGATTACAGACATGACGAGGAGTCTTGAAATGGTTGAGACATAAAGATTGATATATTGGAAGCCTATATTTGGATATCAGAAGTGTTCCGGGTGAAATCGGGATTTTACCGGAGTACCGAGGGGTTACCGGACCCCCCCAGGGGCTTAATGGTCCATAGTGGGCCTTAGTGGAGAAGAGAACAGGCGGCGAGGGCAGGGCCGCGCGCCCCTCCCCCCTAGTCCGAATAGGACAAGGAGAGGGGGGCGGCGCCCCCCCCCCTTTCCTTCTTCTCTCTCCCTCCTCTTTCCCCCTTCTCCAAGTCCAACAAGGAAGGAGGGAGTCCTACTCCCGGTGGGAGTAGGACTCCCCATGGCGCGCCTCTTCCCTGGCCGGCCGCCCCCTCCCCCCTGGCTCCTTTATATATGGGGGCAGGGGGGCACCTCTAGAGACAACAATTAATCATTGTTCTCTTAGCCGTGTGCGGTGCCCCCTCCACCATAGTCCTCCTCGATAATATTGTAGTGCTTAGGCGAAGCCCTGCGACGGTAGAACATCAAGATCGTCACCACACCGTCGTGCTGACGGAACTCTCCCTCGACACTCGGCTGGATCGGAGTTCGAGGGACATCATCGAGCTGAACGTGTGCTAGAACTTGGAGGTGTCATAGTTTCGGTGCTTGATCGGTCAGGCCGTGAAGACGTACGACTACATCAACCGCGTTGTGCTAACGCTTCCGCTTTCGATCTACGAGGGTACGTGGACACACTCTCCCCTCTCGTTGCTATGCATCACCATGATCTTGCGTGTGCGTAGGAATTTTTTTGAAATTACTACGTTCCCCAACAGTGGCATCCGAGCCTAGGTTTTATGCGTTAATGTTATATGAACGAGTAGAACACAAGTGAGTTGTCGGCGATACAAGTCATACTGCTTACCAGCATGTCATACTTTGGTTCGGCGGTATTGTTGGATGAAGTGGCCCAGACCGACATTACGCGTACACTTACGCGAGACTGGTTCTACCGACGTGCTTTGCACATAGGTGGCTGGCGGGTGTCAGTTTCTCCAACTTTAGTTGAACCAAGTGTGGCTATGCCCGGTCCTTGAGAAGGTTAAAACGGCACTAACTTGACGAACTATCGTTGTGGTTTTGATGCGTAGGTAAGAACGGTTCTTGCTCAGCCCGTAGCAGCCACGTAAAACTTGCAACAACAAAGTAGAGGACGTCTAACTTGTTTTTGCAGGGCATGTTGTGATGTGATATGGTCAAGACGTGATGCTATATTTTATTGTATGAGATGATCATGTTTTGTAACCGAGTTATCGGCAACTGGCAGGAGCCATATGGTTGTCGCTTTATTGGATGCAATGCAATCGCCCTATAATCGCTTTACTTTATCACTAAGCGGTAGCGATAGTCGTAGAAGCAATAGGTGGCGAAACGACAAGGATGCTACGATGGAGATCAAGGTGTCGCGCCGGTGACGATGGTGACCATGACGGTGCTTCGGAGATGGAGATCACAAGCACAAGATGATGATGGCCATATCATATCACTTATATTGATTGCATGTGATGTTTATCCTTTATGCATCTTATCTTGCTTTGATTGACGGTAGCATTATAAGATAACCTCTCACTAAATTTCAAGATAAAAGTGTTCTCCCTGAGTATGCACCGTTGCCAAAGTTCATCATGCCCAAACACCACATGATGATCGGGTGTGATAAGCTCTACATCCATCTACAATGGGTGCAAGACAGTTTTGCACACGCAGAATACTCAGGTTAATCTTGACGAGCCTAGCATATGCAGATATGGCCTCGGAACACTGAGACCGAAAGGTCGAGCGTGAATCATATAGTAGATATGATCAACATAATGATGTTCACCATTGAAAACTACTCCATTTCACGTGATGATCGATTATGGTTTAGTTAATTTGGATCACGTGATCACTTAGATGATTAGAGGGATGTCTATCTAAGTGGGATTTCTTAAGTAATATGATTAATTGAACTTGAATTTATCATGAACTTAGTACCTGATAGTATTTTGCATGTCTGTGTTGATTGTAGATAGATGGCTCGTGCAGTTGTTCCGTTGAATTTTAATGCGTTCCTTGAGAAAGCTAAGTTGAAAGATGATGGTAACAATTACACTGACTGGGTCGGTAACTTGAGGATTATCCTCATTGCTGCACAGAAGAATTACGTCCTGGAAGCACCATTGGGTGCCAGGCCTGCTGCAGATGCAACTGCGGATGTTGTGAACGTTTAGCAGAGCAAAGCTGATGACTACTCGATAGTTCAGTGTGCCATGCTTTACGGCTTAGAACCGGGACTTCAACAATGTTTTGAACATCATGGAGCATATGAGATGTTCCAGGAGTTGAAGTTAATATTTCAAGCAAATGCCCGGATTGAGAGATATGAAGTCTCCAATCAATTCTACAACTGCAAGATGGAGGAGAATAGTTCTATCAGTGAGCATATACTCAGAATGTCTGGGTATAACAATCACTTGATTCAACTGGGAGTTAATCTTCCGGATGATTGCGTCATTGACAGAATTCTCCAATCACTGCCACCAAGCTACAAGAGCTTTGTGATGAACTATAATATGCAAGGGATGAACAAGACTATTCCCGAGCTCTTCGCAATGCTAAAGGCTGCAGAGGTAGAAATCAAAAAGGAGCATCAAGTGTTGATGGTCAACAAGACCACCAATTTCAAGAAAAAGGGTAAAGGGAAGAAGAAGGGGAACTTCAAGAAGAACAGCAAACAAGTTGCTGCTCAAGAGAAGAAACCCAAGTCTGGACCTAAGCCTGAGACTGAGTGCTTCTACTTCAAACAGACAGGTCACTAGAAGCGGAACTGCCCCAAGTATTTGGCGGATAAGAAGGATGGCAAGGTGAACAAAGGTATATGTGATATACATGTTATTGATGTGTACCTTACCAGAGCTCGCAGTAGCACCTGGGTATTTGATACTGGTTCTGTTGCTAATATTTGCAACTCAAAACAGGGACTACGAATTAAGCGGACACTGGCTAAGGACGAGGTGATGATGCGCGTGGGAAATGGTTCCAAAGTCGACGTGATCGCCGTCGGCATGCTACCTCTACATCTACCTTCGGGATTAGTTTTAGACCTGAATAATTGTTATTTGGTGCCAGCGTGGAGCATGAACATTATATATGGATCTTGTTTGATGCAAGATGGTTATTCATTTAAATCTGAGAATAATGGTTGTTCTAATTATATGAGTAATATCTTTTATGGTCATGCACCCTTGAAGAGTGGTATATTTTTGATGAATCTCGATAGTAGTGATACACATATTCATAATGTTGAAGCCAAAAGATGCAGAGTTAATAATGATAGTGCAACTTATTTGTGGCACTGCCGTCTAGGTCATATTGGTGTAAAGCGCATGAAGAAACTCCATACTGATGGACTTTTGGAATCACTTGATTATGAATCACTTGGTACTTGTGAACCATGCCTCGTGGGCAAGATGACTAAAACGCCGTTCTCCTGAACTATGGAGCGAGCAACAGATCTGGTGGAAATCGTACATACTGATGTATGTGGTCCAATGAATATTGAAGCTCGCGGCGGGTATCATTATTTTCTCACCTTCACAGATGATTTAAGCAGATATGGCTATATCTACTTAATGAAACATAAGTCTGAAACATTTGAAAAGTTCAAAGAATTTCAGAGTGAAGTTGAAAATCATCGTAACAAGAAAATAAAGTTTCTACGATCTGATCGCGGAGGAGAATATTTGAGTTACGAGTTTGGTTTACATTTGAAACAATGCGGAATAGTTTCACAACTCACGCCACCCGAAACACCACAACGTAATGGTGTGTCCGAACGTCGTAATCGCACTTTACTAGATATGGGGCGATCTATGATGTCTCTTACTGATTTACCGCTATCGTTTTGGGGTTATGCTTTAGAGACGGCCGCATTCACGTTAAATAGGGCACCATCAAAATCCGTTGAGACGACGCCTTATGAACTATGGTTTGGCAAGAAACCAAAGTTGTCGTTTCTTAAAGTTTGGGGCTGCGATGCTTATGTGAAAAAACTTCAACCTGGTAAGCTCGAACCCGAATCGGAGAAATGTGTCTTCATAGGATACCCAAAGGAAACTGTTAGGTACACCTTCTATCACAGCTTCGAAAGCAAGACATTCGTTGCCAAGAATGGATCCTTTCTAGAGAAGGAGTTTCTCTCGAAAGAAGTGAGTGGGAGGAAAGTAGAACTTGATGAGGTAACTGTACCTGCTCCCTTATTGGAAAATAATTCATCACAGAAATCAGTTCCTGTGACGACTACACCAATTAGTGAGGAAGCTAATGATATTGATCATGAAACTTCAGATCAAGTTACTACCGAACCTCGTAGGTTAACCAGAATAAGAGCCGCACCAGAGTGGTACGGCAATCCTATTTTGGAGGTCATGTTACTTGACCTTGACGAACCTACGAACTATGAGGAAGCGATAATGAGCCCAGATTCCGTAAAATGGCTTGAGGCCATGAAATCTGAGATGGGATCCATGTATGTGAAGAAAGTATGGACTTTGGTTGACTTGCCCGATGATCGGCAAGCCATCGAGAATAAAGGGATCTTCAAGAAGAAGACTGACGCTGATGGTAATGTAACTGTCTACAAAGCTCGACTTGTTGCAAAAGGTTTTCGACAAGTTCAAGGGGTTGACTACGATGAGACTTTCTCACCAGTAGCGATGCTTAAGTCTGTCTGAATCATGTTAGCAATTGCCGCATTTTATGATTATGAAATATGGAAAATGGATGTCAAAACTGCGTTCCTGAATGGATATCTGGAAGAAGAGTTGTATATGATGCAACCAGAAGGTTTTGTTGATCCAAAAGATGCTAACAAAGTGTGCAAGCTCCAGCGATCCATTTATGGACTAGTGCAAGCCTCTCGGAGTTGGAATAAATGCTTCGATATGGTTTTGTACAGACTTTTGGAGAAGCCTGTATTTACAAGAAAGTGAGTGGGAGCTCTATAGCATTTGTGATATTATATGTAGACGACATATTGTTAATTGGAAATGATATAGAATTTCTGGATAGCATAAAAGGATACTTGAATAAAAGTTTTTCAATAAAAGACCTCGGTGAAGCTGCTTACATATTGGGCATCAAGATCTATAGAGATAGATCAAGATGCTTAATTGGACTTTCACAAAGCACATACCTTGATAAAGTTTTGAAGAAGTTCAAAATGGATCAGGCAAAGAAAGGATTCTTGCCTGTATTACAAGGTGTGAAGTTGAGTCAAACTCAATGCCCGACCACAGCAGAAGATAGAGAGAAAATCAAAGATGTTCCATATGCTTCAGCCATAGGCTCTATCATGTATGCATTGCTGTGTACTAGACCTGGCATATCCTTAGCAATAAGTTTGGCAGGGAGGTACCAAAGTAATCCAGGAGTGGATCACTGGACAACGGTCAAGAACATCCTGAAATACCTGAAAAGGACTAAGGATATGTTTCTCGTTTATGGAGGTGACAAAGATCTAGTTGTAAATGGTTACGTCGATGCAAGCTTTGACACTGATCCGGATGATACTAAATCGCAAACCGGATACGTGTTTATATTGAACGGTGGAGCTGTAAGTTGGTGCAGTTCTAAACAAAGCATCGTAGCGGGATCTACATGCGAAGCGGAGTACATAGCTACTTCGGAAGCAGCAAATGAAGGAGTCTAGATGAAGGAGTTCATTTCTGATCTAGGTATCATACCTAGTGCATTGGGACCAATGAAGATCTTCTGTGACAATACTGGTGCAATTGCTTTGGCAAAGGAATCCAGATTTCACAAGAGGACCAAGCACATCAAGAGACGCTTTAATTCCATCTGGGACCAAGTCCAGGTGGGAGACATAGAGATTTGCAAGATACATACGAATCTGAATGTTGCAGACCCGTTGACTAAGCCTCTTCCACGAGCAAAACATGATCAGCACCAAGGCTCCATGGGTGTTAGAATCATTACTGTGTAATCTAGATTATTGACTCTAGTGCAAGTGGGAGACTGAAGGAAATATGCCCTAGAGGCAACAATAAAGTCATTATTTATTTCCTTATTTCATGATAAATGTTTATTATTCATGCTAGAATTGTATTAACCGGAAACATGATACATGTGTGAATACATAGACAAACTGAGTGTCACTAGTATGCCTGTACTTGACTAGCTCGTTTATCAAAGATGGTTATGTTTCCTAACCATGCAAAAAAGAGTTGTCATTTGATTAACGGGATCACATATTGAGAGAATGATGTGATTGACTTGACCCATCCCATTAGCTTAGCACTTGATCGTTTAGTATGTTGTTGTTGCTTTCTTCATGACTTATACATGTTCCTATGACTATGAGATTATGCAACTCCCGTTTACCGGAG
The DNA here is from genome assembly GCF_002162155.2 of Triticum dicoccoides. Lineage (NCBI taxonomy): Eukaryota > Viridiplantae > Streptophyta > Magnoliopsida > Poales > Poaceae > Triticum > Triticum dicoccoides. The sequence goes on along the minus strand of NC_041381.1, from coordinate 644,207,350 downwards.
GAACACTTTGTGTGCTACCAAACGTCACAACGTAACTGGGTGATTATAAAGGTGCTCTACAGGTGTCTCCGAAGGTACTTGTTGGGTTGGCGTATTTTGAGATTAGGATTTGTCACTCCGATTGTCGGAGAGGTATCTCTGGGCCCTCTCGGTAATACACATCACTATAAGCCTTGCAAGCAATGTGACTAATGAGTTAGTTGCAAGATGATGTATTACGTAACAAGTAAAGAGACTTGCCGGTAACGAGATTGAACTAGGTATTGACATACCGACGATCAAATCTTGGCAAGTAACATACCGATGACAAAGGGAACAACGTATGTTGTTATGCGGTTTGACTGATAAAGATCTTCGTAGAATATGTAGGAGCCAATATGAGCATCTTGGTTCCTCTATTGGTTATTGACCGGAAACAGTTCTCGGTCATGTCTACATTGTTCTCGAACCCGTAGGGTCCGCACGCTTAATGTTTCGATGACAGTTATATTATGAGTTTATAAGTTTTGATGTACCGAAGTTTGTTCGGAGTCCCAAATGTGATTACGGACATGAAGAGGAGTCTCGAAATGGTCGAGACATAAAGATTGATATATTGGAAGCCTATATTTGGATATCAGAAGTGTTCCGGGTGAAATCGGGATTTTACCGGAGTACCGAGGGGTTACCGGACCCCCCCCCAGGGGCTTAATGGTCCATAGTGGGCCTTAGTGGAGAAGAGAACAGGCGGCGAGGGCAGGGCCGCGCGCCCCTCCCCCCTAGTCCGAATAGGACAAGGAGAGGGGGGCGGCGCCCCCCCCTTTCCTTCTTCTCTCTCCCTCCTCTTTCCCCCTTCTCCAAGTCCAACAAGGAAGGAGGGAGTCCTACTCCCGGTGGGAGTAGGACTCCCCATGGCGCGCCTCTTCCCTGGCCGGCCGCCCCCTCCCCCCTGGCTCCTTTATATACGGGGGCAGGAGGGCACCTCTAGAGACAACAATTAATCATTGATCTCTTAGCCGTGTGCGGTGCCCCCCTCCACCATAGTCCTCGTCGATAATATTGTAGCGGTGCTTAGGCGAAGCCCTGCAACGGTAGAACATCAAGATCATCACCACACCGTCGTGCTGACGGAACTCTCCCTTGACTCTCGGCTGGATCGGAGTTCGAGGGACATCATCGAGCTGAACGTGTGCTAGAACTTGGAGGTGTCGTAGTTTCGGTGCTTGATCGGTCGGGCCGTGAAGACGTACGACTACATCAACCGCGTTGTGCTAACGCTTCTGCTTTCGATCTACGAGGGTACGTGGACACACTCTCCCCTCTCGTTTCTATGCATCACCATGATCTTGCGTGTGCGTAGTAATTTTTTTGAAATTACTACGTTCCCCAACAGCTACCCCACTTGTAAGCAGTTGTGCAAAACACGACACATTGGTTCAGCTCGCTTCAACACTAGGCTATCGACCAGCTAACAATCAACAATCTTCTGTCTGACATATAAGCAACTATATATCTTCTCACAATGGTTCATGCAGTTAATTGAGGCCACAATGTAATAAATTGCAAACGTTCACACGCTAGTCCAGCGCTCATGTGGAACACTCACATTAAACTCGTCTTCTTAAAAACTTGAAAAGCATAAGTTAAGCAATTTTATACATCTCAATGATTCATAGAACATAACAAACATATACTAGTTCACAGCAAAAGACAAAGTTGTGAGAAGGTTGACAAATCAGGAAAAAATAAGCAAGGCTTCTCGGAGCAAAGGGCCTCCCGGCAGGCTTAAATTTCCTGGAGTTCACTCTGGTTTTTTCTTGTTGACACCATCCAGGGTTAGGTTCTCTCATTCCAGAATAACCAATTATAATTGTGGTCTCAACTGGAATGCTGAACTGAACCATGCAGTGCACTGGCCAGTTGAAATGCTTGTGCATTCCACTAAATTTAAGCACCGTTATTACCAGAAATAAGCAGACCACAATGCCTCTTGTCCGTGCACCTGTCCAAAAAACCGCCGTGCAGCCGTGCCAGCTAGTCCTCGGTCCGTGGAAGAACTGGCAGAAAGTGCATTCCGGACTAGGATGCAGTTGTTTTTGCTCGTCCCTGCACTGCAATCAGGAAGTAAAACGTACGAATCAGCTTCTTTTAGATTGCGTTGGTCATTCTACCTTAGTTACTACCAATGTAGGAATACCTTGAAGACTGGAGGTTAGACGACGGCAACAAGGAATAGCCATCTCATTTTGCGCAGTTGTACTAAAATTGAGGTGTGTGCTTTTGATTGCGCGGATAGAAACGATACGGAGACAGACATCCCGAAATGATATGGAGACAGACATCCCTGTTTGCGCAAATACGAAATACGGTTATTTAAACAGTGACAAATATTCGCAGTGGTGTATGATTAATAGCATCATCTATTGTGTTATAATTGGCACTAGATTGACAGTATGAAGAGTCCTTAAGTAAGTAGCATCACATCACATCAACAATGCCACTAGATTAACACGCAGAACAATAGCATTAGTATTAATGTCATGAGAGTAGCCCATGGTCAGTAAATGTGCAATCAAATTTGTGCAGTTCCACTGGGATGAAGCAATGTTAGCGGTGTGAGAGTTAAGTGTAACTGCAAAAACACGATTCATGGGAAATAAAGCAAGACAGAAGCACTTCATAAAATGGTGGTGGCATTGCTCCAATTTATCGATGGCACTAGCCCATTACTTATAGTGACATTAGGTGGCATTGCTTAATGCTTCATGTGATTTTACATTAACGGTAGCGATATGGGCGTAGGGACAGCAGGGGCATAAAGTGGTGAGGCAGATGTGGCTGCCGAGAGCTGCAAACACTCAGGCAGCATGTCTGCATTTCTCCCATTTTTTATACCCTCGGCGACATTTTCCTATGTGAGCACAGGAAATCTAGACCTGCTCATTCTCATTTGCATTGTCCCCCAACACCCGTCACTTTCTTTCCTTTTTCAACCAAGAGATAGGTCCACTTCCCCCCACCCTTCTCCATCCACCATGCTTTCTTCGTCTTTTCAACCAAGAGACTGGTTGGGTAGCCAGTATCTACTACTTTCCCCCATTTCCTCTTAGAACCAAGTCCTAGATTCATGTTACAGCTTTCCCACTTTCTTCCCTGTTTGAACGAACTCTTAGAGTCAACTGTACGAACTAGCTTTACCTCTAATAATAGTAAAAGTCTAGGTGGCTTTGGAACAGCGGACGGAAGTAGAAAAAGATCCACACGAAGGGAGCTGGGGAAGTAGAGCAAGGCAGGTTTCAAAGGAATATATACCTGAGGGTCGTCGGCATGTGGCAAAGACGGCGTCGGGAGGCCGCATCTTGGCCACAGTACCGCAGGGAGGAAGAAGGGGTCGGAGGCACTCCCGAGCCGGCGCTCTCTCGGAGAGAAAAGCACGGCCGCCGATCGGGACGCGCTGGCAGCCATTGGTCTCCTCCCTCGCCGCTAACGACAGTGTGAACGATGCACCTACACCCCTGCCCCGGTCGAGGTTGTCTGGCCGGATTTGTGACCAGCCGTGAGCTGCGAGAGAGTGTGGCCACCTATGTCTTGCTTAGATCTGGAGAGCATGAGAGAGTGAATGAGAGGAACCCTAGTAAAGCAAGCGCTAAGGCTCCTGCTTATATATATAGTGGAGTGATTTTGTTGTACCAGCTTCAAAAAAATGTGCTCCTACATGTACCAGTGAGTGGGTGTGAGAGAACTAGTGCGTGCGTGCACCACTTCTCTTCGTGAGAGTACAATATTCTATTCCCAAAGAACGTGCGCCACAAGAGTAATAGTATGAGTGTGTGATGTGTGAGCTAAAATAAAATGTGTGCGACGTCTTTTGTTTTTTAGAAGTTCTGAGGGTAGGGTGTGAAGAGCACATATGTGCGCGATGTCTACCTGCAGATAGACGGTGGGTGTGATGTGCGAGTCTACGAGAGGACTCGGGAGAGTCGTGACTCGTGAGGGTGCGTGTGCGTGAGAGGGAGGGGGAACGTATCAATGCAATGCATGTGTCCGTAAATCATTATCCGACAAACATTCGCCACAAGCCTTTTCCTGACGAACGCCGTAAGAACCGTTAGATCGGCATCCGATAGTGTCAGTTTTGCCATGTCATTTAACAGAACAGACACTCCTCCTACAGACAAATCTTCCACGTGAGTGTTAGCAATTGTCATATGCTCCCTCCGTTCCGAAATGCAGTGCATATAGCTTTATTGAAAATTCAAACCTCGCAAACTTTTACCGAGTTTTCGTGTACCAAATTGCACATGCAGAATACCCTGTATATATCATTTCATTCATCTTCGAGAGGTAACTATAAAGATGGGGGAGTAGCCTACAAAATAAGACCACCGTATCACCCGCATCAATATCAACCATCCTTTGGTGTCAAGGAATATCATAGGAACTCTATGTGATATGATTTTTATAGGATTTTTTCCTTTAGAGCCAATTGGTTCATAGGAATAGATTCATATACTCCACATTTCAAAGGAAATAAACATGATATCATTTCTATAGCTTTAGAGCCACTTGGTTCAAATGAATGGATTCCTATACTCCCTTAATTTCAAAGGAAAATAAACATTAGCGTATATTCAATAGAAAAGTTCCTATGATCTGAACCAAATTACATATCTTTTCTAATCCCTCCTCATAGGAATTGAGATACATGTCATCTCTAGATTCAATAGAAAAGTTCCTATGATGTGAACCAAATGACATCTCTTTTCCAATCCCTACTCATAGGAATTGAGATGCTCCATGTCATCTCTTTCCCTACAACTTCCATGTATACATCTTCTATTCCTAAATAAATAGTACAACCCACTAGTAGCTTTTTTCCAAAACATGCAACTATGGCACAAGAACTATATAGTGCGCCAATAACTTTGAAAGATGGTCGCTGGATGAAGCTAATGCGACAGTGAAGAGATGGCAAATCCGAGCACTACTAGCCGTTGGATATCATCAACATTCCACCAGATCTGCCACATGTACAATTTAGAAGACCCCATGGTTGAACTTAAGCATAATGCACAAACCTCAAAACACAAGCACTTCTCCTTTGTTCTAGAATCTTCTGTATCATAATTGTTTTTTTCTAAATGAATTGCCAGTATTTGTTTTTTACTTTATGCTTTAAAATGCACAACCCCATGAATCTTAACATTTTTATAAAACTAATTGATTTTGAATGAGATGAACTATAAGAACTAAACGAACATCTACATCATGCATATATGACTCAAAGCTTTACATGCTATAGTGTGTATTTATTCATAATTTGGTTTCAAAATCTCATGCGTTCAATGCATCATTGCCTTTCGGTCGAACCTACGTCCACAATTTTTGTACGTACTATATCTCCACTAATCCTCGAACGCAAAATGCCGCCTCGTTCCCGTAAAACCAAGCGGCCCACACATGCGTCAACTCAAACCCGTTTACTACGACGTGGCCCCGCACGGTGTAGTACTCCTACAAACCCTACCGCTGCACTCATCATCGGTTTTCTTCAAGAGGACGAGAGATAAGCCGATTTGTAGTGGAGGCGCTTTCAAAAAAAAGGATATGTAGTGGAGACCCCTACCCTAGGGTGCCCTAGGTAGCTGCCACATGCATCATTGTTTTCTCTTTTCTTTATGCTCTTGCTCCCTAGAGTGAAATGATGGTTGCTTCATTCGTCCAGCTTAATGCGGGCCCTAGAGTGAAATGATGGTTGCTTCGTCCGTCTAGCTTAATGTGGGAAAGGTGGGGCTTTGTGATTTGACCCCTCGTCGCTCATTTTCTACTACTACAGCGCTACTACCGGGGTGCCTCCAGTTCCAACCCCTGCTCCGAACTATAATTTGGTGCATCACACGTGGAACAAGACGGTGGATGAGCCACATGTCGGCTAAAGGGGTCCTGTTAAGTGTGTCACCATTTCGTGTGCGGACTGACCCTGCTTGAGTTGCTACGCCAACATGACAGGAGGAGCCTACCACTTGGTTTTGCTCCTTGGTGAATCCCGACTATATTGATCTAAAAAGATACATACTGAACTACCCTCTCCGTCTCGGTTTTTTAGTTTTAGGCGTCTCGGTTTATAGGGCGTGCACGTAGTTCTAGGTCATCCATTTGACTAACTAAATATGAGTTACTAGTATGTCACAAAAAGTACTACTATATCATTGGATTCTTAAGCGGATGTAGTTGTATTTAAAAGTCGAGGGCAGGGCTTTTCCTGTGCGGTAGGCAGGGCAGTTCCGCCTAGTCGGTTCGACAGAGACGCGAGAAGACGAGGGAGTAGGCTGCTGCAAATGTAGGGCTGTGTGATTTGACAGCAAGCTACTGCTGGACAGGTGGGGCCCCGTGATTTGACTTGCCATTATCATTTTAACTGCGGTGCTACGACCGGCGTGAGTCTCCTGATTCCTGACCACCTCCATACAGGTGCCTCTCCCAATGCTCCACCATGTAGTTGAGGCTGGCTCTAGCATGAGAGCCCACTTCTCCACTTTTTCCTTGCCTCTTTCCTCCACACATGCAAAAATGCCATGTAAAGCGGGCTTATAGACCACTATTGTAGTACTTACTTACTCCTACAGGTGCTAAGCTTGCCACATCGGCATAAAGTCTAATGTGGCAAGTTTGGTGACCCAAGGAAGAAACGGTGCTAAGCGCGTGTACCTAGGTGAAAAGACAATTTTGAGTCTATAGCTAATTAAATGAAGCAAACCTAGCAACACCATTTCATTAGAAGAGGTCACTCCTTGGCAAATGCAATAAATACTAGTACTCCATGTGTCCTAGTGTCAAAAATGTTCTTATATTATGGGACAGAGGGAGTACGAAGAAAGAGATAGAGAGGAGTAAAATAAATAAATACACTTATAGCCAACCTTATAGCTAACCTTGTTGTAGTATGAGTGACCAAGTGATGACTATGTATGCCATGCCAACATCAGATAGCCTAACCCACCATGTTAAATCTCCAAGGGCGCGACCGTGCGAGTGACGCGACGGTCGTGGTAGGCGCGACCATGATACGGGCTGCTGGCAGCCCTTGGATCTGAGATCAAACGGTCGCATGCTAAGTTGCTGAAAATTTGCAGAATAACCCTCCAGGATAGGATATTCACCCATAGGTCTAGAATCACGCCATGCAACCGTTCGATCTTAGATCCAAGGGCTCTCGGAAGCCCGTATCATGGGAGAATGGAAAGCCACTACCCTGCCATTCGCACGCTGGCAGTTCGCTCCTACTCGTCCCCGCACGTCCTTCAATACTACAGCGGTTCTCTCCTAGTCGTCCCATCCATTCACATTACGGCAGTTCCACTAATCCTAACCCTCCTCCCAAATCCATGGCGTCCCAAATCTCCATGATCGGTGGTGAGTACAAGGTTAGAACCATCACCGGCGATGAATTCGACGTCATCTACACCCGTTCTTCCGCGACGGTGAAAGGATGCCTTTCTCGCTTCAGACGCATGTTCGAAGACTCAGATGATGAGCGGGTCGCTGGGCTAGATGTTGAGTACACCATAGTCCTGGGACGAGAGAAGGATCTAAAGGACGAAGAGAGGAAGAAGCCCGCCGTGATCCAGGTTTGCGTGCATGACTTATGCTTGGTCTACCACATATGCCATGCCGACGTTGAATGCTTGTATTTTAAGGACTTCCTCAAGAGCAACCTAGTCAAATTCGTTACTGTAGACTTTGGTAACGACAAAGAAGTCCTGGGTCGGATAGGCCTCGTTGTAGGCAACACCTTCGACCTCCAGAAGAATCGCCTGGTGTCCTCTCGTCAGCCTTCAATGCTGACCCTGGCAGGAGCCATGGTTCATCCTTCGTACGGTAAACTGGAGAAACCTCATTACACGTTTTATTGTTATGCATGGCAGAGGAATGTACTAGATATAGACCACATCCACTACGCTGCAATGGATGGCTACCTTTCTTTCAATATCTACAAGGGGTGGATGAAGAGCAAGAGCCAAGTGTGCGGTTCAAGCAAATAAGTATCAGCCAAGAGGAAGAGGGACAAGGACGAAGTCGAGGACGTGGACGAGGACTCCTCCGAGTGAGTAAGGTGTCAATATCGTTGCTCGTGGTGGTTCTAATGCAGTGTCTATCGGATTAGTTGCATAGTTTAATTTCAGGTGTGCTTAGTTGAATTTGAGGGGTGTGTTGTGCTGAGCCCCAGCAGAACTATGTTATGTTTCTTCTCGTTACTTTAACTCCTCAGTATGACACATACTACTAGTATTTCTTTAATAGAATTTAGCACCCCAATTAAGCACGTACTAGCTTTTTTAATAGTACTATATGCATAATTTGGCGACGAGCGCTCTCTATATGTACCACCTTTTTTTTAATTTCAATTTTTGCTCCACGATGCAATCCATCAATAGTACCACTGTACAAAAGTATACATTTTTTAAAAGGCTGGAGTACTGTTCATCACATATATAGCCAGTTAAATTCTCAACCTAGGACGACGTGCATGCCATGTAGTAAACCGATACGGAGGAAGTATACTCCCTCCATCTAGGTGAATAAGTCACCTTAGGAGTGGCAGCGCGACCTAGGTGGCTTTAGATTGGGCGAGGAGGAGCATCGGGAATAGATGAACTTCCAATCAAAACGTTGTTACAAAAGAAAGCACAATCAGCAATTAATCGCTAGTTATTAGGATGACTTTTCAGCTGTCCATGCAGGCCCACAGACGTGATTCCATGCTGTCCACGATGCATGCATTGGTCAAGGGGAGGGGTTTCCACGGGGGAGAATGAGGCAGCGAGAGAATCGAGCACGATGCGTCCGCTCCTGAACGAGACTAAGACGGGATCGAGGAGAATTTAGTGTTATGCGCCTTATGGTTTTGGGAAAATCTAGATTTCGTAAGGTGACTTATTCACCTAGACGGAGGAAGTAGTAAAAATGAGGTGATTTTACCGAGCGATCGGCGGGGGAGCATGGCCTGTCATGCGGTTCCACGTGTCATGATGTACCAAGGCGATGCGCGTGTCCCTCTTGAGGCAGAAGAAATACTACGTGGTTTGAGATGATGGCGAACCGAAGTGTGAAATAATGGTTGCTTCGTCCGTCTGGGAAGGTGCGGCATTGTCATTTGACGTCTCATTGCTCATTACTACTACTGGGCCGATACGAGTGGGGTGCGTCCCCCTGCTGTTCTGCACTGTTATTTGGTGCTTGACACATTGACCCGGTTGCTATATGTCCCACATGTCGGCGACAGGAAGTGCAGAATTCATGAAAGGGAGCATCGATGGAGGAGTATACTACAGAATTCATGAAAGGGAGCGACTTAGTTTTGGAAAAATCTGTTTTTACGGAGTACGTACCCACTAGGGTTTATAGGGCTCATCTAAAAAAGATTTGTTTTTTCTGTTTGATTTCGAGGTGCGTTAGATCACCTGACGCAAGCAGTGTCAATAGGAAACTAACCAATGCATGTACAAGTTCATGGAAATGTAGTGGTCATTCATGCATTCGTTCTAATTAATGCCTCGGTAAACATAACTTCTTGAGAAAATTGAGCGTACTAATTACTTGTGCAAACTACGAAATTAATTCGACCACTCACCGTCTACCTTGGTTGGAGAGATTTTGAAATTGAGCCATAAACTGGAAAGGAGGGAGTAGTAACTTTTGTCTTGATTACTATTTGTGGCCTTGTATAGATGCAAAATGTATTTTCTATAGTGGCCTTGTATAAGTAAATGGAGGGAGTACTAACCAAGGTACGTAGTAGGGACGAGGAGTAAACGGAGGGAGTAGTACTCCCTCCGTCTAGGTGTGTGGTCGTCTTACGAAAACCAAATAATCCCAAAACACTTAGGCGCGATGCATTAAATTCTACCTCGTTCTTGTTTCTTGACATATCAACCAATAAGAGATGTGGGGTGTGCATGCTTTTAATGACTTGAGACTACCAAACACGACATGCAGTGGTTAGTTCATTGCATGCAATGCTATTAATTAGCAAATGAACATTAAGTTCTCTCATTTTCTCCTCCTCCTTGGTCATGGTGCACAACCTAAGATGACTTACTCACCTAGACGGAGGGAGTAAAATTTTCTACTCGTGCTACGAGCCACCACGCGCGTGGGCGAGGGAGTGGGCGTAAGGCGTACAGTAGTAGGAGTACTACTACTACTACTACTCGTAAGCAAGCTTCACCTCATCCTGCGAGCCACCGCGCCCGTGGGCGGGGGAGACGGCGTACTAAGCAAGCTGCTCCTCGTTTGGCGAGTTGAGGGACACATCAAAAGTACTCCAGTGTATAGAGCCTTGCCTCTAAGGTAGGCCCCACATGGTTTGTCTCTTTTTTTAACATAACACCTCAAGTCGCAATTTGTTTGTTCACCCGTGGTAGACGATCCTCCCTCCACCAAGTGGACAACCAGTACACGTGCCAAATTACCATGTGGGCTGCCTTTTTCAAACAGAAATGAGCTCCACCGTGTACCCGCGCGGGTGTGGTTGGGAAAGAGACGGGAGTACGTGCGCCGTGTGTGCACCTCTTATCTTCGTGCACGTCCCCCACCTACATAGTGTGTGTGAGAGAGATACAAACCTAGACATAATGCGCCGTCCATCCCCATGCCTCCACCCAGTCCAACCACCAGTCACCACCACGCCCCACTCCTCCTCACCTTATCTCTCATCTTTCTCCCTCCATTTTTATATACAAGGGGCCACTATCAAAATTACAATTTGCAGATATACGAGGCCACTAACACTAATCGATGCAATATTAATGGTGTTTGACTCGTGGTACAAGCAAAGGAGGACATTAATTATCCCTTGCATGCATGCGGGAGTTTGTAAAAAATGCATCTTGATGTTTCGTGCAATGCACGGGCATCTTGCTAGACCATGAAAACAACACATGGCAAAATTCTACGGCGAACGAGGGATTTGAATCTGTTGGGAGGGGTTGTTTGGATCTTGCCCGGGGTAGCCAAAATATTGGCGACCCTTTTGTCCACCGGTGCCTTTGCCACCAATGAACGAGGAATGGCTCGGGTGCTCATGCTGTCATGCATCCTCCAGCGTGCACGTCGGAGACGAGCTCGCACGAGCTATGTTTTTTTGTCCCACAACACAGCTCGAGCCGCCCACAGACCGACCGGCGACCCGCAAATTATGACATCCAACCGGACGAAATTCACGCAAACACGTAGACAAACTAATATTTCATATAAACAACAACGGAAATCATATAAAATACCGGATTTTGATACAAACATGATGGATTTCATTACATTCAAATAAACTACGCGGTGCTGGTTCTGGACAGCACAGGTATATAATACCTGGCCTAAATGTTCGCCCGCCGATCGATTTGTGTTCCTCATGTCTGGCAGCACGATCACCGGACTGCCGGGAGCCCCAGAGGTATATGCTTCAGCGCAAAGGACGGCTCGCTTCCCCACTGCCCAACTGATATCATTGGCTGGTGCCGAAGATGATGGTGGCCGGCACCGGTTTGAGTTCATCACCGGCCACTACTTCACCATGGCCGGCACCGGCTCGAGTTCATTGATACGTCTCCAACGTATCTATAATTTTTGATTGTTCCATGCTATTATATTATCTGTTTTGAAGGATTATGGGCCTTATTATACACTTTTATATTACTTTTGGGACTAACCTATTAACCGGAGGCCCAACCCATATTCTTGTTTTATTGGCTGTTTCAGTATTTCGAAGAAAAGGAATATCAAACGGAGTCCAAATGGAACGAAACCTTTGGCAGCGTGATTTTTGGGAAGATTATGATCCAGGAGACTTGGAGTGCAAGCCGGGGGGTCATCGAGGAAGCCACGAGATAGGAGGGCGCCCCCCCCCTATAGGGCGCCCCCCCTATAGGGCGCACCCCCCTGTCTTGTGGGCCCCTCGAGCACCTCCCGACCGACTTCTTTCGCCTATATAAGACTACGTACCCTAAAACATCAAATATCAAGATATATCAGGAGTTCCGCCGCTGCAAGCCTCTGTAGCCACCAGAAACCTCTCGGGACCCCTTCCCGACACTCTGCCAGAGGGAGGATCCTTCACCGGTGGCCATCTTCATCATCCCGGCGCTCTCCATGACGAGGAGGGAGTAGTTCACCCTCGAGGCTGAGGGTATGTACCAATAGCTATGTGTTTGATCTCTCTCTCTCGTGTTCTCTCTCGTGTTCCCTCTATGGCACGATCTTGATGTATCTGAGATTTGCTATTATAGTTGGATCTTATGATGTTTCTCCCCCTCTACTCTCTTGTGATGAATTGAGTTTTCCCTTTGAAGTTATCTTATCGGATTGAGTCTCTTTAATGAGAACACTTGATGTATGTATTGCTATGCTTATCTGTGGTGACAATGGGATATCATGTGCCACCTGATGTATGTTTTGGTGACCAACTTGCGGGTTCCGGCCATGAACCTATGCATAGGGGTTGGCACACGTTCTTGACTCTCCGGTAGAAACTTTGGGGCACTCTTTGAAGTACTTTGTGTTGGTTGAATAGATGAATCTGAGATTGTGTGATGCATATCGTATAACCATGCCCATGGATACTTGAGGTGACAATGGAGTATCTAGGTGACAGTAGGGTTTTGGTTGATTTGTGTCTTAAGGTGTTATTCTAGTATGAACTCTATGATGGATTGAGAGGAAAGAATAGCTTCATGTTATTTTACTACGAACTCTTGAATAGATAGAACAGAAAGGATAACTTTGAGGTGGTTTCATACCCTACCATAATCTCTTCATTTGTTCTCCGCTATTTGTGGCTTTGGAGTGACTCTTTGTTGCATGTTGAGGGATTGTTATATGATCTATCTATGTTATTATTGTTGAGAGAATTTGCACTAGTGAAAGTATGAACCCTATGCCTTGTTTCCTATCATTGCAATACCGATTACGCTCACTTTATTCACTTGTTACCTTGCTGTTTTTATAATTTCAGATTACAAAAACCTTTATCTACCATCCATATTGCACTTGTATCACCATCTCTTCGCCGAACTAGTGCACCTATACAATTTACCATTGTATTGGGTGTGTTGGGGACACAAGAGATTCTTTGTCATTTGGTTGCAGGGTTGTTTGAGAGAGACCATCTTCATCCTACGCCTCCAACAGACTTATAAACCTTAGGTCATCCACTTGAGGGAAATTTGCTACTGTCCTACAAACATGTGCATTTGCAGGCCCAACAACGTCTACAAGAAGAAGGTTGTGTAGTAGACATCAAGCTCTTTTCTGGCGCCGTTGCCGGGGAGGCTAGGTAAACGGCACTCACACCCCGCCAACTAAGTTCTTTTTTGGCGTGGTGAGTGCTTGAAGGTATATCTTTAGATCTTGCAATCGAATCTTTTTGTTTCTTGTTTTATCACTAGTTTAGTTTATAAAAGAAAACTACAAAAAATGGATTTGAGTTTGTCTGATACGCTTTGTCTTTTTAATATCTTTCGTGAGAATGATGGTAAGGAAAAATGGGCCCAAGTGCTAGAAGAAGAAATCTATAAAATGTTTTGCATGAAATCTTTGAATGATGAGCATGATTGCAATGTTGTTAGTATGAATTCCTTGAATATCCATGATGCTAATGATATGCAAAGCCACAATCTTGGGGATGCTATGTTTGATGAATATGATATTTTTTGTCCCCCAAGTTTTGATGAGAATATTAATTATGATGCAAGCATGCCTCCTATTTATGATGATTATATTGATGAAAGTGGGTTTGGAAGAGTGTCAACTTTAGGTAGTATTGATCCCACTATTTTGGAGGATATTGAATCTTATTGAGATGAATATGAAAGTGTATTTGGAAGAGTGTCAACTTTATTTAGTGATGATTCCACTATTTCGGAAGAGGTTCCAATTGATTATGAGAACAAAGTTGCTATATATGATGATTATTGTGATGACTTGTATGCTATTAAGAATAAGGATAACCATGAAACTTGTCCTCATGATTTTAGTTTTCAATTGGATTATGCCTCACATGATAATTATTTTGTTGAGTTTGCTCCCACTACTATTCATGAGAAGAAATTTGCTTATGTGGAGAGTAGTAAATTTTCTATGCTTGTAGAGCATGAAAAGAATGCTTTAGGTTCTGGTTATATTGTTGAATTCATTCATGATGCTACTGAAAATTATTATGAGGAAGGAACATATGCTTGTAGGAATTGCAATAATGTCAAGTTTCCTCTCTATGTGTTGAAAATTTTGAAGCTATGCTTGTTTTATCTTCCTATGCTAGTTGATTATTGTTCCAATAAGTTTTTTGCTCGCAAAATCCCTATGCATAGGAAGTGGGTTAGACTTAAATTTGCTAGTCATATTCTTCATGATGCTCTCTTTATGTTTCAATTCTTATCTTTTATGTGAGCATCATTGCCATCATCATGCCTAGCTAGAAAGGCATTTAAGAAAAGTGCTTGTTGGTAGACAACCCAATATTTACCCTTACTGTTTTTGTGTGTCCACATGATTATGCTACTGTAGTAATCATGTTTTATAGCTTTTGTTTCAATAAAGTGCCAAGTAGAACCTTTGGGAAGACATGGGTGAAGTCTATATGATCTTGCTGTAAAAAACAGAAACTTTGCACTCACGAGATTAGCTGCCATTTTTTACAGAAGAGTGATTTTAGATTGATTCTTTTTGAAAATTATTAATATAAAAATTACTTAGGTACACCAATTTATTTCAGAATTTTTTCAGTTCCATAAGTATACGTTTGATACAGATTACCACAGACTGTTCTGTTTTTGACAGATTCTGTTTTCTATGTGTTGTTTGCTTATTTTGATGAATCTATGAGTAGTATCGGAGTGTAGGAACCATAGATAAGTTAGAATACAGTAGATATTACACCAATATGAATTTAGAATGAGTTCATTACAGTACCTAAGTGGTGGTTTTATTTTCTTATACTAACGGAGCTTACGAGTTTTATTTGAGTTTTGTGTGGTTGAAGTTTTCAAGTTTTGGGTAGAGATTCGATGGACTATGGAATAAGGAGTGGAAAGAGCCTAAGATTTGGGATGCCCAAGGCCCCTCAAGGTAATATTGAAGGACAACCAAGAGCCTAAGCTTGGGGATGCCCCGGAAGGCGTCCCCTCTTTCGTCTTCGTTCATCGGTAACTTTACTTGGAGCTATATTTTTATTCAAAAAATGATATGTGTTTTGCTTGGAGCATCATTTTCATTTGTTAGTTTTTGCTTTCTGTTAGTTAGAATAATGTTTTGCATCTTTAGTTTCAATAAAAATGTCAAGGATAGCCTTTGCCATGCTTATTTTGCTAGTATACATGTTGCTGTTTGAAAACAGAAAGTTTACCGCTGTTGCAAAAATTCCCTAGCAAAGTCAGAGAATGGTATAATTTGAATCCTTTTTCATATTGAGATCTGATAAATCTTCTACAGCTTAATATTTTTCTTATAATTTTTGGAGTTAGGAAAGTATGATGAATCTTGCATTCTTTACAGACTATACTTTTTTGGCAGATTGCTGTTATGTTTGCATTGTTTGCATATGTTTGCTTGTTTAATGATTATATTTTAGGATAGGAGTATTAAATATTCAGAGAAAATTAGTATTCTATGTTGAATAATAATTTTAGTAATTTGTTACAGTAGAAAATGATAAGGTTTTGCATTGGTTTATACTAACCTATCTCACGAGTTCTTGTTGAGTTTGTTGTGGATGAAGCTTTTGATAAAAAGAAGAGGAACCATGATATGAGAGGAATTAAGGAGACACAAAAGTTCAAGCTCGGGGATGCCCAAGTCACCCCAAGATAATATTTCAAGAAGTCTCAAGCATCTAATCTTGGGGCTGCCCCGGTAGGCATCCCACCTTTCTTCTTCAACAACTATCGGTTAGTATCAGTTGAACCTAAGTTTTTGCTTCTTCACATGAGTCGTGCTATCCTTGCAATGCCATTTTATTTTGTTTTGCTTGCTGTTTGAATAAAACACCAAGATCTGAAATTATTTAATGAGAGAGTGTCTTCACATAGTTGCATAATGATTTAGCTACTCATTGATCTTCACTTATATCTTTCAGAGTAGTTTGTCATTTGCTCTAGTACTTCACTTATATCTTTTTAGAGCATGGCGTGGTTTTATTTTGTAGAAATTTATGAACTCTCATGCTTCACTTATATTATTTTGAGAGTCTTAAACAACATGGTAATTTGAATGAAAACTATCATAGAAGTGAATTGGATGCTATGATCAACTTGATACTTGATAATTGTTTTGAGATAGGGAGGTAGTGATATTAAAGTCATGCTAGTTGGGTTATTATGAATTTAAAGAATGCTTGTGTTGAAGTTAGCAAGTCCCGTTGCATGCACGTATGGTTAAAGTTGTGTAACAATTTTGAAGCATGAAGTGTACCTGGCTTGTGCATCCTTATGAGTGGAGGTCGGGGACGAGCGATGGTCCTTTCCTACCAATCTATCCCCCTAGGAGCATGCGCGTAGTGCTTGGTTTTTGATGACTTCTAAATTTTTGCAATAAGTATATGAGTTCTTTTGACTAATGTTGAGTCCATGGATTATACGCACTTTTACCTTTCCACCATTGCTAGCCTCTTCGGTACCGTGCATTGCCCTTTGTCACCTTGAGAGTTGGTGCAAACTTTGCCGGTGCATCAAAACCCTGTGATATGATATACTCTATCACACATAAACCTCCTTATATCTTCCTCAAAACAGCCACCATACCTACCTATTTATGGCATATCCATAGCCATTCCGAGATATATTGCCATGCAACTTTCCACCATGCATCATCATGACATACATTACTTTTGTCATATTGCCATTGCATGATCATGTAGTTGACATTGTATTTGTGGCAAAGCCACCATGCATAATTTTTTATACATATCACTCTTGATTCATTGCACCATCCTGGTACACCGCCGGAGGCATTCATATAGTCATATCTTGTTCTAGTTTCGAGTTGTAATTCATGTGTTGTAATCAATAGAAGTGTGATGATCATCATTATTAGAGCATTGCCCCAAAAAAAGAAAAAAGGGAAAGGCCAAAAAAAGGAAAGGCCAAAGAAAAAAAAGAAAAAGAAAAAAAAGAAAAAAAAGAAAAAAAAGAAAAAGAAAATAAATAAAAGGGCAATGCTACTATCTCTTTTTTCACACTTGTGCTTCAAAGTAGCACCTTGTTCTTAATGTAATGAGTCTCATATATATCGTGCTTCAAAGTAGCACCATGTTTTCATGTAGAGAGTCTCATGTGTTGTCACTTTCATATACTAGTGGGAATTTTACATTATAGAAGTTGGCTTGTATATTCCTATGATGGGCTTCCTCAAATGCCCTAGGTCTTCGTGAGCAAGCAAGTTGGATGCACACTCACTAGTTTTCTTTTGTTGAGCTTTCATTCATTTATAGCTCTAGTGCATCTGTTGCATGGCAATCCCTACTTCTCATGTTGACATCAATTGATGGGCATTCCCATAGTCCGTTGATTATCCTCGTCAATGTGAGACTTTATCTTTTTTTTGTCTTCTCCACACAATCCCCATCATTATATTATATTCCACCCATAGTGCTATATCCATGGCTCACGCTCATGTATTGCGTGAAGGTTGAAAAAGTTTGAGATTATTTAAGTATGTAACAATTGCTTGGCTTGTCATCGGGGGTATAGAAGTGGGGAACATCTTTGTGTGACGAAAATGAAGCATAGCCTAACTATATGATTTTGTAGGGATGAACTTTCTTTAGCCATATTATTTTGTGAAGACATGATTACTTTGATTAGTATCCTTGAAGTGTTACTATTTCTTTTATCAATATGAACTTTTATTTTGAATCATTTGGATCTGAACATTCATGCCACAATAAAGAGAAATTACATTGAGAATTATACTAGGTAGCATTCCACATCAAAAATTCTGTTTTTATCATTTACCTACTTGAAGACGAGCAGGAATTAAGCTTGGGGATGCTTGATACGTCTCCAAGGTATCTATAATTTTTGACTGTTCCATGCTATTATATTATCTATTTTGAAGGATTATGGGCTTTATTATACACTTTTATATTACTTTTGGGACTAACCTATTAACCGGAGGCCCAACCCATATTGCTGTTTTATTGCATGTTTCAGTATTTTGAAGAAAAGGAATATCAAACGGAGTCCAAATGGAACGAAACCTTCGGCAGCGTGATTTTTGGGAAGATTATGATCCAGGAGACTTGGAGTGCAAGCCGGGGGGTCATCGAGGAAGCCACGAGATAGGAGGGCGTCCCCTTATAGGGCGCGTCCCCTGTCTCGTGGGCCCCTTGAGCACCTCCCGACCGACTTCTTTCGCCTATATAAGCCTATGTACCCTAAAAACATCAAATATCAAGATAGATCGGGAGTTCTGCCGCCGCAAGCCTCTGTAGCCACCAAAAACCTCTCGAGAGCCCTTCTCGGCACCCTGTCGGAGGGCGGATCCTTCACCGGTGGCCATCTTCATCATCCCGGCGCTCTCGATGACGAGGAGGGAGTAGTTCACCCTCGAAGCTGAGGGTATGTACCAGTAGCTATGTGTTTGATCTCTCTCTCTCTCTCGTGTTCTCTCTCGTGTTCCCTCTATGGCACGATCTTGATGTATCCCGAGCTTTGCTATTATAGTTGGATCTTATGATGTTTCTCTCCCTCTACTCTCTTGTGATGAATTGAGTTTTCCCTTTGAAGTTATCTTATCGGATTGAGTCTTTTATGAGAACACTTGATGTATGTCTTGCCGTGCTTATCTGTGGTGACAATGGGATATCATGTGCCACTTGATGTATGTTTTGGTGACCAACTTGCGGGTTCCGCCCATGAACCTATGCATAGGGGTTGGCACACGTTCTTGACTCTCCGGTAGAAACTTTGGGGCACTCTTTGAAGTACTTTGTGTTGGTTGAATAGATGAATCTGAGATTGTGTGATGCATATCATACAATCATGCCCACGGATACTTGAGGTGACAATGGAGTATCTAGGTGACATTAGGGTTTTGGTTGATTTGTGTCTTAAGGTGTTATTCTAGTATGCACTCTATGATGGATTGAGCGGAAAGAATAGCATCATGTTATTTTACTACGAACTCTTGAATAGATAGAACAGAAAGGATAACTTTGAGGTGGTTTCGTACCCTACCATAATCTCTTTGTTTGTTCTCCGCTATTAGTGGCTTTGGAGTGACTCTTTGTTGCATGTTGAGGGATTGTTATATGATCTATCTATGTTATTATTGTTGAGAGGACTTGCACTAGTGAAAGTATGAACCCTATGCCTTGTTTCCTATCATTGCAATACCGTTTACACTCACTTTATTTGCTTGTTACCTTGCTGTTTTTATAATTTCAGATTACAAAAACCTTTATCTACCATCCATATTGCACTTGTATCACCATCTCTTCGCCGAACTAGTGCACCTATACAATTTACCATTGTATTGGGTATGTTGGGGACACAAGAGACTCGTTGTCATTCGGTTGAAGGGTTGTTTGAAAGAGACCATATTCATCCTACGCCTCCTACGGATTGATAAACCTTAGGTCATCCACTTGAGGGAAATTTGCTACTGTCCTACAAACCTGTGCACTTGCAGGCCCAACAACGTCTACAAGAAGAAGGTTGTGTAGTAGACATCATTCATCCTAACATTCCCCAGTTCCGTGGAGCCCATGCGGGGTCGACGAAGGTCCTCGCAACAAAAGGATCCGGCAAGACACCTGCTGTGCACGCCGGCGTCGCCTCCGCGGTGGCCTTCATGGGACCCAAGCGGCGGCGGCCTCCCGTGTTCTACTTCTCCTCGATGATGGCGGCGGACGCGGAGGCGCTGGCCACCGACTCGTCACTCTTCGCGCACCCGGCTTCTGTCGCTGCTTGCATGGCGCGGCCGCCGGCATGGGAGTCTCGGCCACAGAAATGGGAGACGCGGTACGAGGCGGCGGCATGGACGGCAGCAATGACGCCCGTGTGCCGCTCCTCGTCGAGCTGGCCTGGAGCGGCGAGTTGCTGAAGCGCGCGTCGGCTTGGGGCGTTAACTGGCTCCGTCGGGCGAGGGGAGGGAGGTGGATCAGCGAGCTGCATAGCTCGTATCCGGCGGGCTACC
This sequence comes from Triticum dicoccoides, assembly GCF_002162155.2. Classification (NCBI taxonomy): domain Eukaryota; kingdom Viridiplantae; phylum Streptophyta; class Magnoliopsida; order Poales; family Poaceae; genus Triticum; species Triticum dicoccoides. Next base: position 644,187,187 of record NC_041381.1, on the reverse strand, counting down.
CAGCCGGCTTGGATGCGGAATAACTACTCTTCGTAAGCCATTGTAAGAGTGGACAAAATGGTGGAGGAGATAGGGGAGCGGCGGAGGTGTGCGATTCTTGGCCGGCGTTTGGCCTCGTTTAAATAGGAGATTAAATAGACGGTGGACGGGAGGAGCTCGGCCGGCGTTGCGTTTAACGCCGGCCCGGTCATGAACGGACATGTGTCCAGAGTGGGTTTCTCGGCTTCCACACGGGCGGGTTTCATGGAGGCATTTGAATGCGGCACGGAGACGTGTTCAGCCGAGCGTGCAGCGAGTAGCGCCCTCGACTTTGACCTAGGACACCACGTCTTTCTTCCACTGATGTGTGGGCTCTTTGGGTGCATGGCCTGCATGTCCGTGACCCAATGCAGGCAGCGCACAGCAGGGGAACCTTTGGTTGGTCAGGGCGGTCAGAAGCGGGCATTTCATAAACCGATGATTGTTCATTTAATGTGACGTCATCTTTTTCATGTAGATAAGCCTACTATGTTGATAGCCCGTTCGATACGTTCTGATTCATAAAGACCGCTACAAACATCAATGTTCTGCTTATCACAGATAAGATTGATTAATACCTGTAACAATCCATGTCCTTAACAAAGGGTGCATGCACGTATAGGTTGAGCGTGTGTCTTGCGTCGTGTTCTGTGTGCACGCAGGCGTGCGAGTGTTGCGTGCGTGCATGGGTACGTTTCAGTGTTGCATGCATGGGTGCGTACGTGCGTGTGTTCGTGAGTGCATGTGTACATGTTAGTGTTGCATGACAACATGCATGCGTCTGTACGTGTCAGTGTTGCACGCCTGCATGCATGCGTGTCTTGCGTGCGTGCATGTGTACGTTATGTGTACGTGTCAGTGTCGCACACCTGCATGCGTGCGTGTCTTGCATGCGTGCATGTGTACGTGCGGGGTGAGGCTACATGTCAGTCAACTGACTTTTTCATCTCTGGTCATTAGATTTTCCAGCCGTTGGATACGAAATCAAGGGCCTCTAGTTTATCATCAAACTCCACCCCCCCTGAGCCGCCAGCCCCCGCCGCCCGCGGCCGGCCCGCCCTCCTCGAAACCACTCCCAACTGAGGGAGTCCTGGATTAGGGGGTATCCGAACAGCCGGACTGTATACATCGTCCAGACTGTTGAAGCATAAAGATACAAGACTCAAGACTCCGGCCCGTGTCCGGATGGGACTCTCCTTTGCATGGAAGGCAAGCTTGGCGATCCGGATATTATATTTCCTTCCTTGTAACCGACTCCATGTAAACCCTAGCTCTCTCCGGTGTCTATATAAACCGAAGAGGATGGTCCTTAGAAGGCCGATCACAATTACAATCATACCATAATAGGCTAGCTCTTAGGGTTTAGCCTCTACGATCTCGTGGTAGATCTACTCTTGTACTACTCATATCTTCAATATTAATCAAGCAGGAAGTAGGGTTTTACCTCCATCGAGAGGGCCCGAACTTGGGTAAACATTGTGTCCCTTGCTTCCTGTTACCATCAGCCTAAGACGCACAGATCGGGACGCCCTACCCGAGATCCGCCGGTTTTGACACCGACATTGGTGCTTTCATTGAGAGTTCCTCTGTGTCGTCGCTTCAAGGCTTGATGACGTCTTCAATCGCTAACAACATGGTCCAGGGCGAGACTTTTCTCCCCGGACAGATCTTTGTGTTCGGCGGCTTTGCACTCCGGGCCAATTCGCTTGGTCATCTGGAGCAGATCGACACCTACGCCCCTGGCCACCAGATCAGGTTCAGAAACTTGAACTACACGGCGGATATTCGTGGAGACTTGATCTTTGACGGATTTGGCCCTGCACCAGGAGCGCCGGACAGTCACGACGAGCACGGCCTAGACCTTCTGTCGGACAATGCTCGGAACATCATCCCTGCTATAGCCCCGTATCTAAACCTCGAACAGGTTGCGTTGCCCAAGGACGGAGGGGTAGACCCCGCCCCGCAGGCCGCATACTCATCGGCGTTGGGCCGAACACGGGTCTCACCTCTGTGGAGGCCTGTAACCCCGGGCCCCCGGACTCATATCCGGTTGTTGGTTGCGGTCCTCACACTCTCGAGCCAGCCGAGCCAGGTTGGGCTCCGACAATGGAGTTTACCGTCGCGGATATCTTTCAGCACTCGCCCTTCGGCGACATGCTGAATTCATTAAAGTCTCTCTCTTTGTCAGGAGGCTCTGGGCCGAACTATGGCCGGCTTGAGTGGGAAGCAGGTGACAAAGGAATTCGCTGCCCACCCACCACCCACTTCATTTCCATGGTCGATGATTTAACCGATGTGCTTGACTTTGACTTCGAAGACATCGACGGTATGGACGACGATGCAGGAGATGTACAGGCAAGCTTTTAAATCTAGGCCGATACGACCGATATATAGGCCGATATATCACTTTTGGGGCCCTACCTATATTAACACAACATATCATTTGGTAAATATCATTTTCCAACATATCACCCGATATGGACCGAAATATCGACCGATATGTCCGATATCTAGCCCGATATCTCCACCGATATAGAATGATATGTAGATGACAACAATTATTTATTAGAAAGCAGTGAAATAAGATTATGCATTTACAACTTCATTATATATTATCAAATTCATGCACAATGTTTCATACAAATTCATATATATCATATTATTTTTAATCATAGAGTAAGGATTTTGTGAATCTTTCCTTAATATTTTCTTAGTCAATTAGTAAATAAACTAGGAATCTATTTTTTTTATGTTAGAGCATTGACATCATACATTTTCTTTTACTAAAAATAAATGTTTGAAGAAGAATAATGAAAAAAACTAGACATATTTTCTCTGCTATCTCTACATATCGTCCGATATATCACCCGATATCCGACATCCGATATGTCGAAGCCAAACCGATACGAACCCGATATCCGATATTTTGAAGCTTGCGTACAGGAGCCACCGCCCACAGGGTGGTGGACAGCCACCTCTTCATACGATATATATATATATATATATATATATATATATATATATATATATATATATATATATATATATATGGTGGACACTCCGAAAGAAACTAATGGCGATGAGGCAATGGAGGTTAACCCCTCCAAGAAAAAAGCAAAGCATGGGCGTCGCCAGCGTCGCTCCAAGCCCCGCCAAGGCAATACCGGCACCGGAGACGAAAACAATCCAGACGGTGCCGACGATGAATACAACCCCGATCAGCCCGCCTTCGAGCAGGCCGAGCAGGAAGATGGGCAGGATAGCCCAGACGAACAGGCGACGGACGGGTATCCGGAGGAGGACAACTACATGCCCTCCTCCGAAGACGAGATTAGCCTCAGCGACGACGAGTTCGGCGTGATCGAGGACCCCACGGAGCAGGAGCGCTCAAGCGCCGGCTTATTGCCACTGCGAGAAGCTTGAAGAAGAAGCAGCAGCAGCTTCAAGCTGATCAAGACCTGCTCCCAGATAGATGGACAGAAGTCCTGGCAGCCGAGGAATATGTACTCGAGCGCCACACGGCTGACCGACTGCCTCGAGCTCGGGATAAAACGACATAACAGCCCGAATACCAGCTACACCCCCGCGCCAGTTTACTACGGCTCGGGGCAATACTCGGGACCTGCGTGATAGACTGGATAATGTCACAGGACAACCAAGATCGATCTACGGATAACGGGGGCGCGCCGCAGCACATGACGATGACCGTCATACCGGATACACTAACAGCAAATCCGGCCGGGCCGAATATAACCAGTCAGACGCAGCCGGACCGCGTCGCGACATAGCCCGACACAGAGGCGCCGCACACCCCCTCTGCTTCACCGATGAAGTGATGGATCATGAATTCCCAGAAGGGTTCAAACCTGTAAACATCGAATCATACGATGACACAACAGACCCCGCGGTATGGATCGAAGATTTCCTTCTCCACATCCACATGGCCCGCGGAGATGATCTACATGCCATCAAGTATCTTCCCCTTAAGCCCAAAGGACCCGCCCGACACTGGCTAAATAGCCTACCCGCAAATTCCATTGGCAGTTAGGAAAACCTGGAAGACGCATTTCTTGACAACTTCCAAGTCAGATATGTGCGACCTCCGAATGCCGATGACTTGAGCCACATTACTCAACAGCCCGGAGAATCAGCCAGGAAATTCTAGACTCGGTTCCTACCTAAAAAGAACCAAATAGTTGACTATCCGGACGCCGAAGCCCTGGCGGCCTTCAAGCATAATATCCGCGACGAGTGACTCGCCCGACACCTCGGCCAGGAGAAACCCAAGTCCATGGCAGCTCTCATGACACTAATAACCCGCTTTTGTGCGGGCGAGGGCTGCTGGTTGGCTCGTAGCAGCACTACACCACATTCTGGCACTTCAGATGTCCGTGACAATAATGGCAAGCTACGGAGCAACAGACACAAGCGACGGAACAACAGCGACAACACCGAAGACACGGCGGTCAATGCCAGATTCAGCGGACCCAAATCCGGTCAGCGGAAGAAGCCATTCAGAAGAAACAATCAGGGACCGTCCAGTCTAGACCGTATACTGGAGTGCCCGTGCCAAATTCATGGCACCCCGGACAAGCCATCCAACCACACCAATAGAGACTGCTGGGTATTTAAACAGGCCGGCAAAATAAACGCCGAAAACAAGGACAAGGGGCTTCACAGCAACGATGACGAGGAGCCCTGGCGTCCGAACACGGGGGGACAGAAGAAATTTCCCCCCAGGTGAAAATGGTCAACATGATCTACGCCACTCACATCCCCAAGCGGGAACGGAAGCGAGCACTACAGGACGTCTACGCGATGGAGCCAGTCGTCCCCAAATTCAATCCATGGTCAGCTTGTCCGATCACCTTTGATCATAGGGATCATCCTACTAGCATCCGCCACGGCGGCTCGGCCGCATTGGTCTTAGACCCAATCATCGACGGATTCCACCTCACGCGAGTCATTATGGACGGCGGCAGCAACCCGAACCTGCTTTACCAGGACACAGTGCGCAAAATGGGCATCGATCATTCAAGGATTAAGCCCACCAGAACCACCTTCAAAGGTGTAATTCCTGGAGTACATGCCCGTTGTATGGGCTCTATAACATTGGAAGTGGTCTTCGGATCTCCGGATAACTTCCAAAGCGAAGAGTTAATCTTTGATATCGTCCCTTTCCGTAGTGGTTACCACGCACTACTTGGACGAACCGCATTCGCTAGATTCAATGCGGTACCACACTATGCATACCTCAAGCTCAAGATGCCAGGCCCGCGCGGGGTCATAATAGTCAACGGAAATATGGACCGCTCTCTCCGTACAGAAGAGCATACTGCAGCCCTTGCGGCAGAAGTACAATGCGGCCTCCTCCGGCAAACCACCAATCCGGCGACGACAACCTCAAGCTCCATCAAGCGAGGGCAGAACACCCCACAACAGGATCACCAGGCACGCCAAGAGCACGACTAGCAGTCCCGCCTCCGCTCAAATCCCATCAAAGCAGCATTCGTGCCACGCGTACACAATTACACACTCAAAATACCATGGGCACAGGCGGAGGCGCAACAGTGGCTCAGTCAACAGTACGGTATCGCCGCCACACACTTCGTAACCTTTCCTTTTACCTTTCAGGATATTGCTTTAGCGCAGCCTCTTTCGAAGAGCCGGATTGTCGGACTTACATAGGAGAGGAAACCAAGGAGGCAACAGGCTTTGCGCACAGAAGGAAAACATCCAGGTGGAATCTATTTACGATCGTTATACCTGCTTTATCTATCTGTGCGTAGCGTGCCCTTGGATAGGATATGTCAAATAATCCTATTTATCTCCGCTTAATGCATTCATTGTAAACATACGCTTAAACGTATTATTCATCAATGGAGATCATATATAGCGTCAGCTTATTATTCTTATTTGAGCATTTTTTTCCTTACAAATGTCTATTTGATATTGCATCCGTACACCTTGGTACATTCAGTTTGCCAGGGGCTTCTTATGGCGCCCCATAATACGGCAAGACAAATCCGAACACTTTCAACAGTGCGGCACCCCGAACTTATAGCATTATATGCATTAGCTCCGAATCATGTCTTGGTCTACAGTTGGGATAGCCCGGCTCCCTTGTTTTGGTGCCTTATGTTCCGTTATATCGGCTAAGGTAGCGCAGGGAGAACTACTGCGATTGTGCCCTGGTTCTTCTGGACGAGCACCTCAATAGAGAAAGCCAAAAACTGACCGGCATGATGTGGCGAGAGCTGGTCGTTGTTCGAGAGGTATTAAAATCCTTAAAGATTTTTTCCGCTTTAGGCGATAATTCGGCTTCGTCCGATTTAGGCGTATATAGCGCCCCAATTCGGTCTTCCGGATTCTAGGGGCTTCGAAGAAATTTAAAATTGTAGACTTCTATGGCTAAGTGAAGGTTATAAAGCCGCATAGTCCGATTGCCTTGTTCGCTGCGCCGGACACCTCCTTAAGGGACCAAATATTTGGATAAAGAGTGTCTGGGTTTTCCAAGAACACCCCAATACTAGTTACATGGGGGCGGAAGCCGACGACTGGCCTACTTTCAGAATTTTATAAACAGCCGCACATAAGGTAATATTTTAAATAGCAAAAGTGCTACATAGCGCAAGTAACTTCGTCTTTAAATTACAAACATGATAGAAGTGAATTCGTTCAAAAATTATGTCCTTGGTACATTCATTGGCCACGAGGCGAGCACCCTTCATAACGCCATCAGAATACTTCTTCGGAATGCGATGCGGCTTGCCCTCTAGCGGCCCGTCCTTCACCAGCTTCTCCGCATCCAGCTTGCCCCAATGCACCTTCGCACGGGCAAAGGCCTGACGGGCACCCTCAATGCAAACGGATCGCTTGATGACTTCTAGTCGCGGACAGGCATTCACCATCCGCTTGATCAAGCCGAAGTAGCTGGTGGGCAGGAGCTCACCAGGCCACATCCGGACTATGAAATCCTTCATAGCCACTTCGGCCGCCCTGTGGAGTTCGACCAACTGCTTCAGTTGGTCACTCAGAGGCGTTGGATGTTCGGCCCCAACATACTGGGACCAGAACAGCTTCTCCGTTGAGCTCCCCTCCTGAGCATGGTAGAACTCCGCGGCATCTGATACGTTGCATGGCAGATCTGCGAATGCCCCTGGAGAGCTCCGGACTTGGGTAAGTAAAAGAAACGCCTCCTCCACATGTTTGCTTTGCATAAAGAATTTCTTACCCGCCGTTATCTTTTTGGCCTCCTGGATTTCCTGTTGTGCCTTCTCGGCTTCGGCCTTGGCGTCTTTAATACTTGTAAGGGCCTTCGCAAGCTCGGCCTCTTTCGCCTTAAGCTCATGCTCCACGGACTCGAACCTTTTGACGAGCTCTTGGAGCTCTTCTTGTACCTCGCCCACTCGGGCTTCTTGCTTTTTGCGCTCCTTGCGTTCCAAGGCCGCCTTGTGTTCAGCCTCGGACAGCTCTTTCTTGAGAGACGCCACTTCGGTGGTGGCCTCTGTTATCATATCACGACGCTTCGTCGTTAGAATAACCAATTTTATCTATCCTTCATTATACAAGAGCGGGGAATCACTCACCTTTGTTGTTCTCGAGCTGCCTCCTCGTGAGGTCGAGCTCTCCCTGCATCTGCTTCAGGTCCTGTTTCAGTCCGGCGATCTCGGCCGTACGGACCGCAGTGGCAAGTAGCACAGCCTGCTTATTCAAATTCAAACTTATTGTTAAACTCCTGCGGATTAAAATTGACCCTCCGTTTGGTTTTTCCTTCCGAACACCAAACAGAGTATCCGGGGCTACTACCTATCGGGTGGTAATTTCACACACTTTTATTACTTACCTCAAAGCCTGTCAGGAGGCTGGTGCAGGCTTCGGTTAGTCTGCTCTTGGCGGACGAAATCTTTTGAAGCACCGCACTCATGAGATTACGGTGCTCTTCATCTATGGAAGCGCCGTGAAGCGCTTCCAGCAGACGATCTGATGCCTCGGGTGTAGCCGAAGTACTCGGCACAGACGGCTCGCCCTCCTTAACGAGGGGTTGTCCGCCTGAGTCCGGAACCACGGGAGGTTCCGGAATAGTGTTCGACTGAGAGTCCGGCTTACTGCGGCTCTCACCAATATGATCCGCGGGGATCTTGAACCCCGTGTGTCCGATGTTTGGAATGCCGCCTTGGGGCGCCTCCAGATCCACCTCTCCCCGCTCTGGGAGCCTTTGGGATAACACCTCCGTGTCGTCCGCAGGCTAAGAGGTAGTGGCCGCCGGAAGCGATTTCATCACCGAATCACTCAAGGACCCGTCCGAAGACGACACCTCGGGATGGGCCCTGGCCGGACTGCATACAAGTTCGGTGTTATGACAAAACTATGAAGCAAAATTACGAAGGAGTGCGGATACTTACGATCGCACCAGGGGCTTCTTCCTAGGCAGCCACCCCTCCTCGCTATCGGCGGCGGTGGCGGAGTAGTCCGGAAGGGACACCTTTCCCTTCCTGGACGTCCCAGTCTCCCCCACCAGGGCGGCCTTCCTCTTTTTCTCCCCCCAATACGGGGAGGTGGAGTTTCTTCTTGTTTCCCCCCGCCTCCGCGGGAGGAATCTGCCTCGTCGTCATCGGACGACGAGGGTATGACGGCCTTGCGCCGGGGGCCTCTCCTGGTCCCCTGGTCCGCCCTCTCAGGCCCCCCGTCCTTTCTGGATGGGGCGGCCTCCTCTTCTTCTTCTCCTTCCCCTTCGGGGGAGGAGTGTGCCTCGTCATCTTCGGATGAGGCTTCTGGCGCCACCTTACGCCGGAGACCCTTTCGGATCCCCGGGGCCTTCTTATCGGCCTTCTTCTCCAGTCCCTTGTAGGGCGCCGGGACCAGCATCTCCGTCAGGAGAGCATTAGCTAGACTTTCGGGCAGTGGAGCCGGACAGTCAATCTGCTCTGCTGTCTCCACATAATCCTGAGCAAATATGCACAATCACTAAAGGCTCCCCCATGAATATATTGGGAAGAACCGAATCCGATGGCAGCCTGAGAACTCACCTGAATATGATGCCGCGCGGCGTGGAGCCCACGGTCCTTGGATATGATAGGAGGTACTTCAGAGGCCTTGAACAACACCTTCCACGCGTTTTTGTGCTTCATGCCGTAGAGCCCCTGGAGCGTCTGGTGTTCGGCTGGGACGAACTCCCACAGATTGAATGCCCGCCTCTGGCACGGCAGAATCTGGCGAACGAGCATGACCTGGATCACGTTGACAAGGTTGATGTTCTTGTCCTTCATGCCCTTGATGCAGTTTATGAGTCCGGTCAGCTCTGTAGGTTCTCCCCAGGACAGGCCCTTCTGTTCCCAGGAGGTGAGCCGCATGGGGATTCCGGATCGGAACTCGGGGGCCGTTGCCCAGTCGGCATCGCACGGCTCGGTGATGTAGAACCACCCCGACTGCCACCCCTTCACGGTTTCCGCAAAGGAGCCGTCAAGCCAGGTGACGTTAGGCATCTTTCCCACCATGGCTCCTCCGCACTCCGCTTGCTGGCCGCTCATGATCTTCGGCTTCACGCAGAAGATTTGCAGCCACAAGCCGAAATGAGGCTTGATACGGAGGAAAGCCTCGCATACGACGATGAACACCGAGATGTTGAGGATGAAGTGCGGGGCTAGATCATGGAAATCTAGCCCGTAGTAGAACATGAGCCCACAGACGAAGGGGTGGAGTGGAAACCCCAGTCCACGGACGAAGTGGGCAAGGAACACGACCCTCTTGTGGGGTCCTGGAGTTGTAATGACCTGCCCGTTGTCTGGTATCCGGTGCGCTATGTCTGCGGCCAAGTATCCGGCCGCCCGAAGACATGCGATATTCTTCTCCTTCACGGTGGAAGCCACCCATTTACCTCCTACTCCGGACACTTTTAACTGTGCGGAGAAGACTTGGACTAGGGTGCTGCAGCTCGAGGAGGCAAGAGTGGGCAAAGGAGGAAGAAGGCATGGGTTAGAATGGGGAACTCTTATCCCTTTATAGAGGCGACGAAAGTGGTGCACCTCCCCACTAGCCTGTTGAGAATCGCTTACTTCCCAAGCGCCACGATTGATGGCACGGGGGGATTACCCATACCCGTATTGATGAGAATACCATGATAAGGGGACACGATCTCTGCTTTGACAAGACGTGTCAAGGAAACCGCCTCGCAATACGCGTTGTGGCTGGTTGTGGGAAAATGGTTTGAATAATGACCCGACCGTAAGGACATGTCACGTCGTTTAAAAAGTCGTTAGCTGAAGTATCATTCTCTCTACAGTGGTATGTGAAGATCATTTTGTAGATCCGGACACGGCCTACATGTTCGATAGTAACCTTGGAGTATTCGGAAGGAGGAACCCGCCTTGCAATGCGAAGACAAGACTGTGCGCCGGACTCATCGTCATTGAATCCTGGTTCAGGGGCTACTGAGGGAGTCCTGGATTAGGGGGTATCCGGACAGCCGGACTGTATACATCGTTCGGACTATTGAAGCATAAAGATACAAGACTCAAGACTCCAGCCCGTGTCCGGATGGGACTCTCCTTTGCGTGGAAGGCAAGCTTGGCGATCCGGATATTATATTTCCTTCTTTGTAACCGACTCCATGGAAACCCTAGCTCTCTCCGGTGTCTATATAAACCGGAGAGGATGGTCCTTAGAAGGCCGATCACAATTACAATCATACCATCATAGGCTAGCTCTTAGGGTTTAGCCTCTACGATCTCGTGGTAGATCTACTCTTGTACTACTCATATCTTCAATATTAATCAAGTAGGAAGTAGGGTTTTACCTCCATCGAGAGGGCCCGAACCTGGGTAAACATTGTGTCCCTTGCTTCCTGTTACCATCAGCCTAAGACGCA
>NC_041381.1:644092918-644176011 GCF_002162155.2 Triticum dicoccoides | reverse complement strand
AGCTTTTTCTTCGGCGATCCCCACCCCACCGCCCAATGACCGCCCCCCCAACCGCCGGTGGCTACCAACCAGAGGTCTCACAACTTCGAATACCCACCGACCACTAATTTATTATCATTTCTGTCCTTCATATACGCGCTGACGGGTGGGCCCTATGGTAATGTGCGCTGCTGAATGTGGACCATTTGACTAGTCAATTGATCGTGTTATCAACAAATTACGGAGCTGTATGGTGAGCCAGTGACCGTATGATCACCCTAAAATGTACTCCTATTTTATTAACACAGTACAGACTCAAACGACCATTTCTTTCTTTCATATACGGGCTGACAGGTGGGCCCCACGGTTACGCGCCCCGATGGGGCAACACTAGTTGCGCCGCGTGGAACGTTTGATTGGTCAATTGATTGTGTCGTCAACAAAATACGGAGTTATACGGGTGAGCCAGTGACCGTATAATCATGACATGTATTTGTTTAACACGGTACAGACGCAAGGGCTCATATATACGCGCAAGCACTCACCGCTATAAGCGCACACATGCGAACCCTACCCCTATGAGCACCTTCGAGAGAGTGGGCCAGCATATATGATCTTGAGATTTTAGGAAGTCACCATAGGTGCCTCGTAGTCGAGTGGAACGTCTCCTCCCACTGAACGTGCATCGCCGAAAAATACTGAAATTGACACAAGATAAATGCGAGCACCGGGACTTTAACCTTGGTGGGCTCGAGAAACCACTGTCATCCTAACCATCCAACCACATGTTGGTTAGCACGACAAAATATATGTGGTGACCGTGATGAGCTTATTCTGAAGTCCAGTGACCATATCGTCCTTTCGCTTCAAATACAATGACCGTAAGTGTTGTCAAGAAAATACAGAGCACGCATCAAATGCAAAATCCGTCAGTGTCATCAACAAAATATGGAGACGTATCGTGAGCTAGATACCGTTGTACTATTGTATATGCTTATTTTCTTAGTGGACGATTGCGTGTGTAGTGTGGTGGGCACATCATTTCTAGTTGTGGTAGGTCAACATGAAGACTCATGGGTTGGATCCATCCTGCGCCACATATAGGTTGGACCGAGACGTGTTATACAAAGACCCATGTGGAGGACTCGGCGTACAACACGAAGCTACCAGAGTCACGGAGGATTCTATCCCCACTGGTGATAAGCCGACTATATATGATTTGTAACCCTAGGCCCTTAGTATGTTATACAAGCTTAGGGGCTAGTTCGTCGATAGTATACACACATGCACAATGCCTGGTATTCACGTGTACTTTGTACACACCCCTATCACTAATATACAGTAATAGGAATAGGTTCTTTCTTCAACTGCAAGGGTCCGATCCGAACTAGGGTAAAACTTTGCCTCGTATTACCATCCAGCCTAACAGCCAGGGATATCCTTCCGAATGATATGATGAAATCATATCTGCCAACTACTAAGAGAGAGGTGTGTCGGGGGGGCAATGTGTGCGAGAGAGGCCTAAAGATAATATGCGTGCGGGAGACACGTAGGAACATATATGTGCGTATAGAGGGCTAGTAGAGACCGTGCGTGTGTATATATGCATGCGAGAGAAATAGTGTTTTCCAACTGAGATTAGTGAAAAGAGTGGTACATAGTAGTCAGAAAGAGAGAGAGAGGGAAACAGAGAGAGCATGTGCGTGAGACACCTCGACACCCTGAGAGAGATTGTGAGCATGTGTGAAAGAGAAATGCCGATGCATATAAAGTGTGTGCATTTATGCATTAGATAGAGAGATATATAACGCGTTTGTCAGAATGGGGCGAGGCATAGTGCATCTACGTGTAAAAGGCAGTTCTACGTATTAAATTAAAATATAAATGGCATTATTATTTTTGGATGAGATCATGAATTTTGCAAATTGCGTATGGACAAAAATCGGTCTATCAGACACCCATACTCTATTGAATTCTAGCATGTGCATGTGTTTATTTCATAATATCAATCCATAGAGTGAGAGCGGTTTGAAATACAGGCAATGGATGCTTTTGCAATTCATATATAAACATTAATTAGTGCACTCCATGTTGTTAGTGTGAAGCACTTTATACATTAGTCACTTGCATGGATACATTCCAAATTATTAGCTACGAAATAGAATACATGTCGAATTCAACATAAAGGGGGTTTCGAAGATTCGAATTCATAGGAAGTGCATTCATCTATTTGAACCAGAGATAATGGCATTTGTAAATCAGATGTAAAAGGAGGCATCAATCTTTGTTGTGAGTCTGAACATGCTATATATATTCATACGCATATCCAACTTTTTATTTTTTGCAACCAAGGAGATTATATCCGGAACCATGCATGAACTGAGGTAAGTTGCATATTTTTTAATATATACTCGTGTACAATGTATATTCAAATATACCCCCTCCATTCCAAAATAATCGTAGCTTTAGGATTTTCAAGAGTAAAGATTTGTGAAGTTTGACAAATCCTGAAAGTTCAATTCAAGAGAACCGAAAACGTTAATGCTTCTGCTCCCAAATATTGAATGAAGCGCCAAATAGGCCTCTGGTCATCCGAAACCGCGCGAGACTAATGTTTGGTGGTAGGAAATTACTGTCCTGGCTCTGGCCCGTGTAGCCTATCGGCCCAATGTCCAAAGGTCTAAACCGGGGTAGGTTTGTAACTTCACTAAGACGCTAGTCTCAGCCGCCTCCAAGAAGCATTCATACGCCGTGGGCGCCTAAACACCCATGCGCTCGGCCGAAATCTATCTCGCCCACATTTGGGACACCTGACATGACTATCCTACCCCCAACCCGCAATATGTCCGAAATTTTAGATGGGGGCAAAGTTTGTAACTTTCCCCAAATTTCAAACAAGCGCCTCTTAAACCGAAACATTGTTCCCCCTTAGTTCCCCGCCTCCCTACGTTTCCCCATTCATCCTCTGTGGGCGCGAAAACGCCCTCTCCACCAGCCGTGAAACCCTAGCCTCCTCCGTCCTCCACCCCATAGCGGCCAATCCCTCGCCGCCCTCCTCCATCACGCCGGAGCCGGTACCCCAACATCGTCGTCCAACGCAACCGCAACCGCAACGCCCTCAAGGACTTAGCAGCTGAAGCCGAGGTAGAGCTGCCTCCACGACGCTGACGCCGACGTGCGCCGTACCAAAACCACTCCGACCACGCCGTCCTGCGCCTCACTGCTGCGGCTCCACTGTTGCAATCGTCCACCGCACCGGAGCTGTTCTCGCTACACCGTCGTTCGCCGCCTCGGATCTAGTTCGCCGCCGCCGACAGACGGCCACCGCACCACACTCAACAACTTAGCCATGGGTTCGTCCAAGGTTGCACCGTCCTCCACAACTTCTGGTTTCCGGCGAACAACAAGAAGATCGATGGAAAAACAAAAGGAGGACACAACACTACCAGCAGAAAGAGGTACTCCTCTTCCCTTATTCGTGCAAATCTTACGTCTCTGCTCACACCGTATTCATCCCACGAAAGAAACTAGTAGAGCGCTTCTTACTGCATCTTCTTCGTGATACTAAATGCACAAGGTTTCCTCCCTTTTACTTTTTCACCTTTGCTAGAGGTCAGTAGCCCGCCTGGATTTCAATTCAGGGTCAGTCGAACCGCAATTAAAAGAAGCAGCACCCGCTTAGGCATGCAGAGCACCTAGTCCGCCTGTTTCTCGGGGAAGCGGTGCATCAGTGTCTATCATAGGGGTGTGGGGCGCAGGAGCTGCTTGCGCCCGATCTGGAGGTCGGCGGGGCTTGAATGGATGGCCGGGGGGCGGTGCCAAGCACGGCGGTGCGGTGAGGTCGAGGGGAGGGCGCGGGCAGGGGAGGAATACTGGCCCGGTGGTCGCTGGCGTTTCGAGGAAGATCGTCAACACTGACTGGCTGGAGGTAGATGAAGGCGATCTGCCTGTTCTTTGTACATCGGACGGTGTAGAAAAAATGGACTGACGTATTTGCTTTAAGTCAACTGTTATTTTCATAGAATCCTGTAGTAATTTAGTGTGCCGTGCATGTTGTAGAGCTATCATATGTCTCCCGTCATTTATTTCTCACCGACCTGCTATCTGCTACCTTTACACTATACTAATTGTTCACACACCTCACCCATACTCACACTATTGTTTTTTATGCATGGGTATTTCAGACTCTGACGCAGTGTTGATGAATGCAGAAAAGAAAAGACGGAAGTCGCTCCAATGTAATTCGAAGATAAGCACTAAGCGTTTCAGCGCTCCAATGGGTGCAGTGTCAGCAGTTGGAGACAGTAAACGTAGCTCTGCAGTTGATGATATCAATTGCCACACACAACCATCCCAGGTGCTTGCTTTAACTTCGCGCTGTGAAATGTGGTTGCATGTTGCATATGGTGTCTAGCTTGTATTGCTTCCAATTTGGTTAAATTGCATCTGCTTACTTTACACATTATACCTTTCATAATGACATGCCTTCTTGTTTTTGATACATACTACATATGTCTATTAACCATGTTCGTACATCAAACTAGTGCTCTTTTGTATCCCTCGTCAATCACTTATGATGAGACAGTCACCCGGGTGGGTTACTATGAAACTCCCTACTCATTTAAAGAGTGCAGTGTCATCCTCCCCACATGATTCTCAAGAAACAGCAAGGCTAAATGAAGATAGTCAACGTAGCTCTCTAGTTGATCACCGCAATTCCCCCACACCACCATCGCATGTGCTTGCTCTTACTTGGCAGTGTGATATGTGGTTGCATGTTGCATATGGTGTCTACCTTGTAATGCTTCTAATTAGGGTAAATTGCATCTGCTTAGTTAACACATTATACCTGTGAATATGACATGCCTTCCTGTTTTTGGTACATACTACGTCTTTCTATTAACCATGTTCTTACATCAAACTACTTTTCTTGTGTATCCCTCATCAATGCTCCTAATTTGTTAAATTGCATCTCCTTAGCTTACACATTATACATGTGAATATGACATGCCTTCCTGTTTTTGGTACATACTACATCTGCCTATCACACCATGTTCTTACATCAAACTACTGTTCTTGTGTATCCTGCATCTATCGCTTATGATGAGACAGTCACGCGCGTGGGTTAATATGAGACGCAATACTCTTATAAAGAATGCAATTTCATCCTGTCCACATGATTCTCAAGAAACAGCAAGCCTAAATGAAGATATTGAATGTAGCTCTGTACCTGAAGACCGCACTTCCCCTACACCACCATCACAGGTGCTTGCTCTAACTTCACAGTGTGATATGTGGTTGCATGCTGCATACGGTGTCTAGCTTGTAATGCTTCTAATTAGGTAAGATGCATCTGCTTAGTTTACACACTATACCTGTGAATATGACATGTCTTCCTATTTTTGGTACACACTGCATCTATGTGTTAACCTTGTTCTTACATGAAACTACCTCTCTTCTGTATCCTGCATCAATCACTTATGATAAGTCACCTTTATTCGTTGCGTATTGCATATTATTTCTAGCATGTTGCCATGTATTGCTTCTAATTTGGTCAAATACATTTGTTAGGGCACCCTTTTAATTTGGTAGAGTGATATTGGTTTCATCTTTCATATGGTTTCTAGCTTGCATCGATTCTAACAAGTTCAAGCACCTTGTGCTTAGTTTACACTTTATACATCATACATGTCAATATGTCACACCGTCCTATTTTTCATACATATTCCATCCTCCTATCATGCGACTGCCTTACATGAAAGTAGTGTTCGTCAGTATCATGCATCAATGAGTTCTGAAGAGCAAATTTTATTCCTTTTTCTTGTGGGTTTGACTTGACAAGGAAAAATCAAGAAAGAGGAAGGAAAAGAGTAAGGAAGGCGATGATGGTGGTCCTCTGCAGCAACGTAAATGGAGCATCTGTACCAATTCTCCTTGTACTGATAGTGCATTACAAGGTCCAAGTCTCCGCTCCCCTACTCCACCATGCAAGGTGCTTGCTCTAACTTGGCAGTGTGATATTTGGTTGCATTTTGCACATGCTATCTAGCTCGTATTGCTCCTAATTAGTGTAAACTACATCTGCTTAGATTACACATGATACATGTGAATATGACACGCTTTCCTGTTTTTGGTACATACTATATCTGTCTATCACACCATGTTCTTACATGAAACTACTCTTCTTGTGTATCCTGCATCAGTCACTTATGATGGGACACCTTTAAGTTGGCAGTGTGATATTGGTTTGCGTCTTGAATATGATTTCTAGCATGTATTGCTTCTAGTTTGATGAACACCCACCTATGATGAGACAGTTTTAACTTGGCAGAGTGATATTGATTGCACCTTCCATATGGTGTCTTGCAGTGTTTCTAATTTGTTGAAGTGCCTTCTGCTTAGTTACCACATCATAGGTGTGAATATGTCAAGCCGTCCATTTTTTCGTACATATTCCATCCTCGTATCATGACTTTGCCTTTCATCAGAGTAGTGTTTGTCAGTATCATGCATGAATGAGTTCTGAAGAGCGAATGATATTCCTTTTTCTTGTCAGTATGACCTCACAATGCAAAATCAATAAAGCTGAAGGAAATTGGCAAGTCACTGGATGATGGTGGTCCTTCCGAGCAACTGAAACGGAGGTTCTCTACAGATTCTACTCCGCCATCCTCCCAACAAGATTCTCAAGACAACGCAAGGCTAGACAGTCAACGTAGCTGTGTAGATGATGAGCATATCTCCCCTACTCCACCATCACAGGTGCTTGCTCTAACTTGGCACTATTATATGTGGTTGCATGTTGCATATGATGTCTAGCTTGTATTGCTTCTAACTTGAATTGCATCTGCTTACTTTACACATAATGCCTGTGAATATGACACGTGTTCCTGTTTCTAGAACATACGTGTACATGATGAGCACATCTCCCCTACTCCACCATCACAGGTGCTTGCTCTTACTTGGAACTGTTATATGTGGTTGCGTTTTCCGTATGATGTCTAGTTTGTATTGCTTCTGATTATGTTGAATTGCATCTGCGTAGCTTACAACTTATACCTGCAACGATCACTTACCCATAAGACACATTTAACTTGGGACTATGATGTAGGTTGCATCTTGCATTGTCTTCTAGCTTGTACTGCTTCTAATTTCTTGAAATGGCACTTACGACGAGACACTTTTTACCTGATAGAGTGATATTGGTTGCGTGTTCGTATGGTGCCTAGCTTTCATTTCTTCTAATTTTGTTGAAATACCTTCAGCTTACTGTTTTTTCATACATATTCCATCCTCCTATCGTACGTGTGAATATGAAACGCTGTCTTTTTTTGTATATATTCCATCCTCCTATCTTGCGCTTGCCTTACATCAAAGTAGTGTTCGTCTGTATCATGCATCAACCAGTTATGCAGAGCTAATTTTATTCATTTTCTTGTGGTTTTGACTTCATAAGGCAATATCAGAAAATAGGAAGGAAAAGAGTAAGTTAGGGGATGTTGGTGGTCCTCCGCACCGACGCAAACAGAGACTCTCTAGATTTGCCACTGCTACTGCTAATGAAGTTGAAGTCCCAAGTCTACATGCTGAGTTCATCTCCTGTACTCCACCATCGCAGGTGCTTGCTCTAAGTTGACAGTGTGATAATTGGTTTCATGTTGCCTATGTTGTCTAGCCTGTATTTCTTCTATTTTGATTAAATTGCACCTGCCGAGTTTATACGTTATACATGTGCATATGACATGGCTTTCTGTGTCTAGAATACACTGCATCTATCTATCATACCATGTTCTTACATCAAAGTACTATTGTTGTGTACCCCGCATCAGTCACTCATGATTGGACACTTTTAACATGGCAGTTTGATAGTGGTTGCATCTTGCATTGATTTCTACATTGTACTGCTTCTAATTTTTCGAATTACCACTTATGACAAGACACTTTTAACTTGCCAGAGTAATATTGGTTGCATCTTTCATATGGTGTCTAGCTTGCATTACTTCTATTTTCTTGAAAATCCTTCTACTTAGTTTGCACATCGTAGCTGTGAATATGTCATGACGTCCTGTTTTCTTACATATTCCATCCTCATACGGTTGTCTTACATCAAAGTATTTCTTGTCTGTATCATGCATCAATGAGTTCTGAAGAGTGATTTTATTCTTTTGTGTTGTGGGTACAGCTTAACATGGCAAAGTCAAAAAAGAGCAAGGAAAATAATATAGTAGGGAGTGTTGTTACTCGTCGGGTGAAACGGAAAAGGATCTGCTGGTACTTATAGTGCAGTAGAAGGTCCAAGTCCACCGGCTAAATCTACAAACACAGTATCACCTGCTCCACCAGCTGCAGCATCCGCTTCAATTGTACCAGCATCTCAACCAGTTACTCGTTTGTTTGCTCCGGAACTGGCCAGTTCCCAAGCTGCCTTCACACCTAACACTACTTCTGAAGCATTGCTGGCACAACAAGACTTGGCAAGATCAGATGAACCTCATGAGCATCAACACCAAGACGGTACCTGACCAAGTCAAGTTGCAGTTGCATGCTCCTTTATATGTACTCTCACAGTTTGATCTACACTAACACTTTCCATATTCGTTGTTGAACTAGCACCACGGCTCAAGCGGAAACAGACATCAGGGATAATGCTTGATAGATTAACAAAATCTAAAGGAGGAAGAATGGAGATCCATTTTGAGGCAGGTTTAAAAAGGCCACGTGATGCTACAGAGTCAGCCAAGTTAGTACCAGAGGCAGCCGTTGCCGTTAGGTGTCATGCACGTATCCTCCCAACGTGGATCTAGTACAGGAATGGGAAAGACAATACCCAGTTTAACACCTTCCTTGACCATTTATCCGTAAGTAATGTTATTCATCGCAATTGGTAATATTGTCTTGCTCTGTCCCATACTTTCTAGCTTCCTCCTAATAAGACTCACATTCTTTTTTCAACAGATGAGGTTCAAGTTGGATCCGAAAGATGATGCAACTAAACAAGCATGCACTCATGTTTTTCAATCTGCTCTGCGACAGTATCGGTACCATCTTAGAAAATCTCACTTTGAAGGCAAGGCTAACAATGAAATCGCCCAAACATCTCCAGTGGAATATATTACAAATGAAGACTGGACAGCCCTCATTAAACACTGGTCTGATCCAAAGTATCAGGTAGGCTATATGTATTTGATCAGACCACATATTGAACTTGTATTTATGTATGTGCCTTACAAGTGTATCTTGTTCTAGGCTAACTGTTTGAAGCACAAAACCAACCGTTCTAAAGTGAAATTCCAACAAACAACAGGATCTCGTAACTATAATGCACATTGCGAGTCTCTTGTAAATAGCTGCTACTTCCTTCTTTTTTGTGTGCCATATTATCGTATCTATATTGACTTGTTCCAAATACAAAGGAAAGCCCGTGCGGACCAAAAAGAACCTGAACCGAATGCAGTGCAAATCTTCAAGGATTGCCACACCAACAAGATGAAGGGCATGAACACACCAGTTCAAGCCGCTGTTGTAAGTCCTTACTCCTCCTGCCTTGAACTGATTGGTACTGCGATGTGTTCATTTAACTACTTGGTTTGCAGCCAATGTCAGTTACTCTGTTCACTTTTATACACAGTTGTCTTAACGTATCATTTCACCTTACATGGTTTAAAAGAGATGAAGGATATTCTTCTGGTCTTGATCTGTAATCTAGTTGTTATGTTCACGTGCGCACACAATGATAAAATAGCCTGTTTGTTTTATATCTGTTTGTCCATGATATGAATGATGTCATACTATGTTCATCCTACTTTAAACCATGTCTCTTTATCCTTAGATGTCAACGAATGTGAGGAAATAGACAATACAGTAGGCATGCTACATGGAGATATGTTCCGAAAGTGATTTTATTATGTAGTTGGCACTACAATACATGCTAATGTATTACAGTAGTTCACCAAAATAAGTTATGTATAAACGTTTAACCTACTTTGTTTGTTTTTGTCTCATTAGTAAATTATCTGGTACACTAAACTACAAGTTCAAACTTTCAGGAAGCTATGTAACAAATGATTGAACAGCCACAACCACCTGAAGGTGACGAGGCTACGACAGGCACAATGTCACCTCTTGCTGCAGTGCGTCAGTATCTCTCCACTAACAGTGCAAAAAGCACCTTCCTGCGTAATTCTGGGTTGGTTGTCAAGGTAACCTCGTCCAAATCGCCTTCTGAACAAAATCTTCCTGCTAGACAGAGTGATATATTTGTGCTCCAGGCACAAGTCCAATCCCTAATGGACGTTGTTTCGGAAACAAGAATAGTGGTTGAGAAATGTCGTCAAGATATGAATGGTTTTGAAACCAGACTATCAGGCATTCGCTTCGTTGTTCAAGAGCAATGGCGGAAAAAAGGTGGAGATCATGCTGCTCCATCAGATTCTACAGCCTGAAACATTAGCACTCAGGTCAAATGATCTGTGCTTCTATACATCTGATGGTGCTTTTATCTGGAAGGACTGTAAACTTTATGCCAACAGGCCTTTTGTTGTATGGTTGGAATTTATTTTGTTGTGATACAACATTTATGATGCTGCCACAGGCTGCAGTAATTACGACGCTATTTTTGTATAGTGTAGGTTTATCTTAGTAATGTATTCGGCCGAAAGCTTCGTACGAGCCCAACATGCCAACATTCGTCGGGCCCATTCCAATTGGGCTAAAAACGATTACGGGCCGAAATTGGCATGTATCCCACTAAAAATATCTGGGCCTAAATCAACATAAGCTTTCATATTTTTCTGATAAGCCTTTGCCCATAGTGGGCCTTTAACAGGCCTAAACATAATTTGGACCCTCAGTAAAATTAGGCCTTTTACAGGTGTAAATACGTCAAGCCCATAAAAAACATGAGCCTTTAATAGACCGGAAGTGAGAGTGGGCCCTGATTGTGCCAAATAACCCACTGGACTTAGCAGGCCGAAATGCTGGCCCATTTACGATGCGGATCTTTGACAGGCCAAAATTCGGACGGGCCGTAAATGTGCCGACCTAATACACGGGCCTTTAACGGGCCGGAACTTTGGTCGGGCTAGATTATCGCCATTTTTATATGGGCCGTTAATGGGCCCGATATGACATTGGGCCACATATGGCCCATGGTTTACGTCCGACGTTAACAGACCGGAAATGACAACAGGCCGAAAGTGGCCCAAATCTATAGTGGGCCTCTAACAGGCCGAATGTCACACATGGCCGAATATGACCCAAATCCTTTACGGTCATTTATGGGCCGAAAGTTTTCATGGCCTGTAATTCGGCCCAATTACTTAGCGGACAGTTAACGGGCCAGAAGTGACCATGGGCCGCATTGATGAGAAGTTTAGGACAGGCCATTGGCGGGCCAATTTGACAGAGAATGTTGGGCCTTTAGCTGGGTCGGCCCATTATGGTCTGCAGAATCTTGTGGGCCTTTAGCTAGGCCGGCCCATTGTGGTCCGCAAAATCTTGTGGGCCTTTAGCTGGGCCGGCCCATTATGGTCCGCTAAATTTTGTGGGTCTTTAGCTTGGCCAGCACATTATAGCCCGCTAAATCTTATGGGCCTTCGGTTGGCCCGGCCCATTTAAACTTTGTGGGCCACTTTTAGGCCAGTCCACGTGTCAACATATCATAGGTCATCTCGACCGTTGGATGAGTGACACCTGTGCCAACGCGGAGCTGACGCGTGGATCCGTCGGCCAATCAAAATTTTACATGTGGAAAATCCCCATTGGTCGGGGCTATTAACGGGTTATCGGATCCAAAACCTGACCCGATAGCTTAACGGCGTTCCGTTACGGTGGATGCCACATGTCGGTCACCCTTGACGAAAGCACTTCTGTGACGCGCGATTTATCGTCATGGAAGTGGACACTCCCGTGATGATAATTTTGGTAATGTCATGGAACACTTCTACGACAACACAAGTATGACTATCTTGATTCTGTCTAAATTTGTCATGGATGTACATGCATGACAAAAAACGCGACCTACTGTGACAAACATGTATCATCACGGAAGTGTATTTTTTTGTAGTGTTCATGATGTTCCTCGGCGCACCTGCTGCGGATGTTCGCCATGTTTTGCCAGGACAATAGCGACCATGAGTTCAAGTACCTCCACGTCTTGAAACGGATCGACAAGTGCAAGAAGTGGGCGGATGTCCGGTGCACCCTCACCAAGGCCAAGGAGACGTACAAGCCGGACATGCCGACGCCGGGCGCGGCTGACGGACGTCCGAACGGCAACAAAGGGGCCAAGAAGACGAATGCCGAGTCGGCTACTACACGCGTGCAAGAGTCCATCGAGCATTGCCTCACCGACGCCAAGACCCGGGCCGCCCAGCAGGAAGAGAAAATTGAGGCGTGGTGGTCGGCGTTCATGACGAATAACATCGTCAAGCTCGAATAGCTCCGGACCAACATCGCCGCGAAGAAGAGGAACACCGACTTGGCTTTCCTGATGGGCAGGGCAGACATACTCTGGAGCGACGACGAGCAGTTCAAGGCATGGTACCTGGTGGAGCGCGGCCTCATCCTGAACCAGATGCCGGCGACAGCGCTGCCAACTCCAACGCCGCCAACTCCAATGCCAACGCCACCGCCAAGCCCGAGCGATGATGCCTCCACAACACCCAACAGCACAGAAGCCGCTCCGCCGCCGGCCAGCACAGAAGCCGCGCCGATTCCGCCCAGCCCGGGCATGCCGACGCCGGAGGCCGAAACCGCCGTTTGATGCATTGCCTATGCATCCTTTCTTTTTATACGCTGAACTTTTCATTTGATCGCCGAACTGTGGCAACTTGGTCACCAAGTTGATCGCCGACTGTGGCGCTGATCGCCGGAATCGTGGCGTTTTTTGAAGCGGGAATGGACCAAGTTTGAATTTACGACGCCTTGGGGAGGCACCTGGGGGCATGGCTGGGACCTAGATCGTCCCCAGGACCTAAAAATCGCTGGGCGAGCGCCCGAAAGAGCTCCAGTCTATGCGCTGGGGGGCCGAACGAGTGGAGATGCTCTAACCATCTCAGATGCCAAAGTATCATGTACTGCTTGTATCGGCAACGTGTTGTGTGCAAAGCTTGCTGCCATCTCTAGGCCTCTGTCTCAACGGAACACACTTATTTAAACCCAAAAATTTGCTGAAACAACGGTTGAGAAATCCTAGAAGTAGTGTTTTGACGCAGCAGGGAGTAAGATTGTACTTTTTTTTCGGGAAACTCGATTTATTCATCTTCAGTCATGGTAGTACAACAAACACCAGAAATAATAAAAATTACATCCAGATTCATAGACAACCTAGCGATGACTACAAGCACTGAAGCGACCGAAGGCGCGCCGCCGTCATCGCCCCTCCCTCGTCGGTGCCGGGCACAACTTGTTGCAGTAGACCGCCGGGAAATCGTCGTGCTAAGGTCCCATATGACTAACGCACAACGGCGAATTCCGAATATTTAAAACCAAGATACTTAAGGCATGTTCGGCAATCCACCACTCCCAGAAATACGAGAATCTGCGGAGCATCTCTTTCTCCACTCCGTATTTTCAACTGAAGCTCGGGCCGCTCCAGGAGCGGAGTCATGCGGAGTGGTGAGACTCCGAACAGGCTCTTAAAGTAGTATATTGGGAAGCAAAAGAAACAAAAGAAGCAACTTTCAATGCTAGCCACAAGAAATGTACATGGGTAAAGAGGTTAAAGTAAAAAAACACATGTTGAATTGATGATCCGCATGCATAATTAACTCATGTGTTAGAGCATCTCCACCAGACGTCCGATATCAGCGTCGCGCCCAAAAATCGCAAGGTTAGGGCATCTCCAGCCGCGCCCCCAACAGGCCCTCCCCAGGCGATTTTGCCGCGCCGGCAACAAAAAAAGGCCCCAGTCGTGCCACCAGAAGCCCGTTTTTTGCCGGCTCGGGCCAAAACTGGTGCCGGCGGACCCAGGCCGAACCCGGCGCCCTGGGGGCGCTTGGGGAGCCGGCGCAAGCGAAAAAGGCGTGTGGGCCCGCCCTGGAAGCGACCCGAGGGTCTTTTCCCGCCGTTTCTTGACGCTTTTCCCTCGCATCTCTCCCGCTCGCTCGCCTTTCTCCCGCCATTCTATCCCTTTCTCCCGCTCGCTCGCCTTCCTCCCGCCAAACCCCCTCCCGCTCGCCGCGAAGAAGCACGCCATGCCGCCGAAGAAGTACGCCATGCCGCGCGCGGCGGCAACCGCTACTGGCGCCGTGGCCCAGCCGAAGCCGAGGAAGCCGAGGGCGCCGCCATCGAAGCCACCGGGCCTGTCGAACGTCGAGTGGAGGGTGGAAGTTCAGCGGCGCGAAGCGGTCACCGCCGACAGGAGGAACAGGGCCATAGCCAAGAAGGCCCGCGACAACGCGGCGCGCGCGGCGGCGTCTTCCTCATCGGTCGACCAGGCGGGGATGAACCCACCCATCGTCAGCCACGCCCAGTACGCGCCCTGGGGATAGCAAGGCGCCGGATCTCCATGGGGTTCATCATCGCCCGGCTGCTACGCCGACGGCGACGCGCACGGCGGGTTCAACCCAAACATGACCTTCCCTCATGGTCACCCCGCTACGCGCACGCCCTCGCCCGCCTTCGTCGGCGTGCAGTACCCTCCATACAACTACTCGTCGCCCGCCTCCTACGCGTCCACACCGACGCCCCATCTCTACCGCGGACCACTACCCTTCTCGCACCTCGGCGACACCGACGACACGGGAGCCGACATGGACGACATCATCGCGACAGGATCGACCGCGGCCGCCGAGTCTCCCGGGTTCGCCACCCAGGACGAGGTAGTGGACCTCAATGGTGACATGGAGGCCGAGCTCGGTTACGTCTACGGCGACGACGCGCAGGAACCCGAGAAGGAGGAGGACGAGGAGGAACCGGCCCCTGTTCCGACGAAGGGGCGCCAGAAGAAGAAGAAGCGGGCGGCTAGGTCAGGCGAACCGCGCATCAAGTGGACGTCCAAGGAGGAGGAATGCCTCGCCGAAGCATGGAAAGTCGTCTGCCTCGACCCGACCACCGGCGCGAACCAGAGCTTGGACACGTACTGGGACCGCATCAAGGCCGAGTTGGACGAGCGGAAGCTCGTCGACCCCTACTTCAAAGGCGTGTACATGCAGCGCGGCTCCAAGGCGATGGCGAACCATTGGGGGCGTATCCAGTTGGCGTGCAACAAATGGCATGGAATCGTCGAGGAGGTCGCGGCTCGCCCGGAGAGCAGCGCCAACATTGAGGATCAGGTACGCACGCCGTTCGCCCGCATATCTTCGTCCCCTACGCCCGCCGCCCGCCAACTGTTTCTCTCCGCGCAGCTGCTGCGTATGTTCGCCATGTATCGGGGCGACAACCAAGACGCCGACTTCAAGCACCTCCACGTCTACAAGCGCATTGACAAGTGCGAGAAGTGGGCGGAAGTCCGACGTGCCCTCGACAAGGCCAAGGAGACATACAAGCCAGACGCGACGACTCCGAGCGCGTCAGAGGGACGGTCGGACGGCCACAAGTTGGCAAAGAAGGGGAAAAGTGCCGACACGGCAACCACGCGAGTGCAGGAGTCCATCGAGCATTGCCTCGCCGACGCCCAGGCCCGGGCCGTCCTACGCGAAGAGAAGACCGAGGCGCGGTGGTCGTCGCTTATGAAGAACAACGCCATCAAGCTCGACCTGCTCCGGACGAACGTCGCCGCGAAGAAGAGGAACACCGACATGGCTTTTGTGATGAGCGGGGCGGACATGCTCCAGAGCAATGACGAGAAGCTCAATGCGTGGTACCTGGTGCAGCGCGGCCTCATCCTGAACGAGCTGCCGACGGCAACGCCGACGACGCCGATGACGCCCACGACCACACGGACGCCAAGCCCGGATGGCGCCTCTACATCGCCGCCCAGCAGTGCCGAAGCCGCGCCGACGCAGCCCTGCAATGAAGCAGGTCCGACACCGACGAGCCCGCGCACGCCGACTCCGCCAACGCCTGGAGCCGACCAAGCCGAGTGATTCGTTGCGCACGGCGCCCCTCTGTTTTTTGTAACGCCAGACTACGTCCGATCGCTGGATTTGCGGCGTCTTTTGAGAGCGGGAACGACCAAGTTTGAATTTCCCGCATCCTGGGGCCGGCGCGTGGGCGCGTGACTGGGAGCTAGGTCGCCCTCAGGGGCCGAACTAGCGCCGGCACACCCCCAGGCCGCTCTATTTAGGCGCCCTGGGGGGCCGAACGGCTGGAGATGCCCTTAGCACGCGCGGAGTTAAAAAGAGCACTCCAGCGGACGCTGCATAATAGAGCACGCTCTAAAAAGTGTTCAGCACGCCAGATGAAACTGGACTAGAAGCTGTATATTTGGGGCGTGAACTCCAGCGCGCTAAACTTCTCACGCACGCTGAAAAGTGTCACGTGCGCCCTTGGCCGTCGGCCTCCTCGCGTGTGCGGGCCGCCGACCTCCTCGCGTGCGCGCGCCGGCTGGGCGCGAGCACGGTCACGACATGGCGGCCCGGCCACGGGCGGTGGGGCATGGGCGCGGCTTCAAAAGAATTCGCTTTTAAATGCATACCAGGCGACGTGCCCCGGTGCCCGGTCCCTGTTTGGAACAAATCAACAAAAGGCTGGCTGCTGGTGTACATGGGTGCGCACTGAGCCACGGAGATGGCTCTTCGCTCTCGCTCACGACACGCCCATGATGAACTGAAAGCGATGCTGACAGATCGGAGACAGCTCCTCCCTCCTGAGCCGCGGGGCGTCCACGGCTGGATATTTTTTGTTCTCCGGTCAATGTCGAAAACGCCAATACTATCTCTTTGTGCTGACAACAGTGACAAGTGATTGTGTGACGGTACGCTTCGCTGCGCAGACTACTACTGTGCTTTCGATTGTTGGTGTTTAGCGTCGTGCATGACGCGTGTGAGGCCTGCGTTGCAAGTTGTGACTTGTATGGTGTATGTTTTCATGTTGTGACTTTTTTAGGTAAATGTCGCTGCTGTATTCACGAAGTTCAGGATCTCGTTTGCGATCACATCCAGAATGCACTCAGACAGCGATCCAAACCAAACCTTACAAAGTTCTTCTCCTACCTCCTAACTTAGCTAATTTATGCGCGGCAACATTCGAGAGTGCCAAACCCATAAGACCCTAAAATCGACCAAACTTTGTAGCATGGTCTTTATCTCCTCCAGCCAAGGTCATAAGGCAGACATGTTCTTCTCTGGAGTGTTGACGGTTTGCACGAGAGCCTGGCTATCCAGCTCCACATGTACCTTCTATACATTAATCTCCGTCGCGACCAAAGGAGCACGCTTGCATGCCATGATCTTTGCCGCTTCAGATCAGCAACCTTTGGGAAGAAGTGACACACACTGGCGAGGAAGCCCCTATTACTATCCCGGAGTACAGCTCCTCCTCCTCCCTTTGCACCATGCCTTGAAATTGCACCATCCGCATTTGCTTTGACCCACCCTTCCTCGACTTGTATGGTGTAGACGTGACACTTCCGGGTTCTGTGTGGTGTCAATCCGTTTATTAAAAATACTCCCTCGGTCTCAAAATAAATGTCACTGATTTAGTACTTAATCATCAACACATATTTTGAGAGAGGGAGTGGTAATCATTCAAATCAATTAGCAAAAAATCAGATGAAGACCGTAACTATCCTGGAACATGACATGCCGTGACTCGCCAACCTAATTACCAATACATGCTCCACGCAAATGTCATAGTTCTCATTCCTCCTCGAGACAACGTCCATGACTTCTCCATGACTGGCAACCAACGAAGACTTTACTGTAGCCAATGCGAAAGTCCACATGGACCTGTGCCAAATAGCCGGGCACACACGCAAGCGGCTAGATATCTTCGTTTTTGTAGGCGAGCAACAATGGGAAAATATGCAAGGTGCATACCACATTATATCGTGTGGAAACTCAATGAGCACTCATGTTAGTAAGCAAACTAAAACAACCTCGACGTAACCGAACCACCACTCGACGTCGTCGACTTGGATGCACACATGTCGACCACACTGTCGTCTGCCTCCATCCCCGATAGAAGGGCGAGCAAGATAAAAAGAGCCTTCCCTCTGGCTGGACACATTGCTTAACCCAGCCTCGGGAAAGTGACGTTAGGTCGATGTCATCGCCTAACCCAGACGGATAGGCTTTTACGCGAAGCGTGGTTTGATGGTGGGAGAGGTAATAAACTCCAGCTGCCACACTGCTGAATGGACGCTATGATAGAGCTAAAATACTTTACCCAAGAGCAACCTTCTTCGAATGGCACATCGAACTCATGGATGAGCCTCAAGATAGCAACTCCGAACAAGTGACAGAATCAAGAGCAATCTTGTTCTTTCAGTTGTAAACATATGACAACATAGGCGCGTTCTGGTTGCACCACCGCCGGTGTGTGATCAAATGTGGGAGTGGTACATTATATATTTTTTTTCATCGGCAAAAGGTTTGATGGTACGGTTTTCCTATGTAATATTCAACTTACATGCATGTATTACAATTAACGCCAAATGTGTAACATTAAAAACCAAGTTACTTAAAAAACCAGAAACAAAAAGAGCAACTTTCAGTCCTAGCAGAAAAAAAATTGTACAATAATAAGGGAGTAAAATTGCTAAATAGGTTAGGGTAAAAACACAAGATGAGTTGAACATCATAAGGTAAACAAGTTAAATATGTTTTTACGGTTAGTAAACAAGTGAAATTGCATGCATAATAATTTAACTCATATAACTATCCCGGCTGCTAAGCATATATATGTCCTATCGAATATACGTTTTTTTAGTGATGCACCACAGGAATGAGAATGATGTTGCAAAAGGAAATCGCTTTCGAGTGCACGGACCGTTGCCATCTTGGTGTCCCATCCTAGAAATGAATCTAACGATCAACAAAAAAGGCCAATGCGCACGAGGCATGGGGCATCCTAGAAATTTGCGGGTTGCTGTTGAAGATGCCCTAATCTGAGAGCTAGTGGTTAGATTAGGGTAAATCTACTGTACATATACACCACCCGATTCTCATACCAATGCGCAATTGTTAGCGTTAGTTAGCAGCAGAGCTCGTGAGTAAAATCCGTTTAGTTCTTCGACCAACTTTGTTTTAGACGTTGCAATTTTACAGTGTGGTCTCTTTGGCTATGGTTAAACACAATTTTCCCATTGATCGGGAACGAGCTTTGCTTACTGCTCCCGGTCAACAACACTTTGGATGGGGGCTAGCTCAACACGAGGATCTAGGAGCCTTCATGTCTGTTGATTGATCTGCTGCACATTGATATGTCGACGACCACCCCTCTGCCGACGGCCGTCGTAGGCATATAGTTTGCGATGCCGACGGCCGACCTATGCCAACGACCCCCGTCAGCATTGATGGATATATGCCGACGGCCTGACCTGGGCCGTCGGGATACATCCATCTATGCCGACGGGGGTTGTCCGCATAGATGAGGCTGTCGACAATTGGGTAAATTCTGGTAGTGAGTTAGCAGCAGAGCTCGTGAGTAAAATCCGTTTAGTTCTTCGACCAACTTTGTCTTAGACGTTGCAATTTTACAGTGCGGTCTCTTTCAGGGGCGGAGCTACGTGAGGGCCAACACGTGCCCTGGCCCGCCCAACCTAGCAGGATTTTCGTAGTTGTACATCCAGTTTTGAGGCGTGGAACATCAACGCAAGGGTAATTTCTATAGCTCCGCCCGCCCAATGTTTTGCTTCAAGCTCCGCCACTGGTCTCTTTGGCTATGGTTAAACACATTTTTTTCCATTGATCGGGTCGCTATTTATAACCGAAGCTAGGACGCGTGCTAACCAGGATCTAGGAGCCTTCATGTCTGTTGATTGTGCTGCTGCACACTGACACTAGTCTAACTGCAAGCTAACATTTGTCTAGCACTACAAATAGGCACCCAATCGTCTC
This sequence comes from Triticum dicoccoides, assembly GCF_002162155.2. Classification (NCBI taxonomy): domain Eukaryota; kingdom Viridiplantae; phylum Streptophyta; class Magnoliopsida; order Poales; family Poaceae; genus Triticum; species Triticum dicoccoides. The sequence continues at coordinate 644,156,089 of NC_041381.1, read as the reverse complement.
TGTCCAAGGTGTTGTCGATCGGGAGCTGTAAGCAGAGGTCGCTCTCGTCCAGCTTCGTCAAGTCCACCAAGCCGTCCCAGAGCAGATCCCCTGTTTCCTCCTCATCCGCGCTGCGTGGCGAAGGCGACGGCGAGCACGCGTCTGACTTGGCCGGGGCGGCATTGCCGCTGCCGCCTAGCTGCTGCTGCTGCTCCGGGAAGGAGAAGTTGAGCTTGGCGCGCGGGCCGCGGAACTCGACGGCGGCGCGGTCGTAGGCCCTGGCGGCGTCCTCGGCCGTGTCGAAGGTCCCGAGCCACACCCGCACGGCGCGGCGCGGGTCGCGGATCTCCGCCGCCCACTTGCCCCAGGGCCGCTGCCTGACGCCGCGGTACTGGTTCTTCTTGTTCCTCCGCCTCCTCTGCGGCCCGCGAGCGGTCGCCGCTCTCGGCGCGTCCGATGCCGCGATCGCGCCGGTGGCCACCGCGCCGAAGAACTCGCACCCGAGGCACCCGTCCATCCCGCACGCCGTGCACGCCTGCTTGCTCGCCGGGAAGAAGAACTCCGGCGCCGGCGTGGTGTACCCGGAGATGACGTGCAGCAGCGCGGCGACCGTGACGCTCTGCTCCTGCTCTGGCGAGAAAACCCTGCCGGCGAACGGCAGCGGTGGCTCGGCGGCCGCGGAGCTCGGGTCCTCCTCGAAGTGGCCGTCGAACCGGATCATGAACTGCCGGCTCTCCTCCATTGACGCCGAGACGCTGAAGGTCTGTGTGTTCTTGGTGCCGCCGATTGGCTGATTGTGTCTTGAGCTGAGTGATGGCTAGAGGCTGGAGCTAAGCTTGGTGGTGATGGTCGTTTGAAGTGAGAGTCCGGGCAGGGGAGAGGTATATATATGCTCCGGTCGACGTCGCAGGAGACGCGGCGCATGCAGAACAGAGGGCACCGACCATTTTTTTGGATGGGGGCTAGCTCATCAACGCGTGCGAAACGTGCGCGTTCGGGGTGACCGGATATGTTTATTCCGGTATTGCCCTCCAGGGGAGAGACAGCCGAGCCGAGCCGACAGCGTCTGCGTGTGGACGCGAGGGGGTCGCCACTCGCCAGCAGTGACGCTAGTGGAAGAGAGTGGGATCGGGATGTGATGGACCTATGGCCCATGGGGGCCCTGGAATCATTACGGATAAGGTCGGTCCGTCAGTCCGTCTGTTGAAACGGTCAAAGTCTCAAAGAGACGGTTGTCATGTGGTTTTGCTCGTCTCACGTGGCGCCAGAGGTCGGCTGATGAGCTACTAGCTGGATTGCTTGCAGTGTTTCTTTTTTTCTTTAGAAAAGACAAAAGGCCAACATTAAGTAGTGCTACAAATCCTTAAAATCCAAAAGAGACATCTTTATATAAATTAAAAAACACATTCAAATCTTTGAGGGTGTCGAGGTCTTCTTTCTTTTGCATCCATTGAATCATGTGTTGGGCAAAGCTCGTTGCTGTATCTGAGCCTCAGTCTCAGCGCAACAAATTTGTTTAAATACAGGAGCTTGTACAAGCAACGTTTGAGAAATCATTGATGTAGTGTTTTGGCGTAGCGGGGAGTAAGATTTGCTATGGCGGCAATAGTGTTTGATCGATGGTTTCATAATCTTGATGTACTTTTTAATATGTGATTCGCTTTATATTTTCAGCAAACTTTTACAATAGATGTGACTTTTTTGCAAAAAATAATAATATTCTTATTCTTTTCAATCTTTCCATTCCAATAAAATAACACATGATGAATGGAGTAAAAAGTTTAACTCATGTACTACAAGGGAAATGGAGTAAAAAGGGTTGTGGGGTTAAGTAAAATAACACATGATGAATCGATGATCCGCACGCAAAATTAAGTCATGTGTCCCTAAAAAAAAATTGACTCATGTGTTGCTGTCTACCCTGGCTGGCGGCTAAACATATGCCCTATCACATCAACATTTTTCTTAATCTGGCACCAAGAGAATGAGAACCATGTCCCTCGGTGCCTTAAAAAGAATTCGCTTTTATATGCTCGGGACGTCGTTGTCCTAAGAAGCATCTAAAAATGTGCATGTACTAGGCGACGTGCCCGGTCCCTGTTTGGAACAAATCAACAAAAGGCTGGCTGCTGGTGTACATGGGTGCGCACTGAGCCACGGAGATGGCTCTTCGCTCTCGCTCACGACCCGCCCGTGGTGAACTGAAAGCGACGCTGACAGATCGGAGACAGCTCCTCCCTCCTGAGCCACGCGGCGTCTACGGATGGATATTTTTTGTTCTCCGGTCAACGTCGAAAACGTCAACATCTCTTTGTGCTGACCTTCTGCTGACAACAGTGACAAGTGCTTGTGTGACTGTGCTTTCGATCGTTGGTGTTTAGCGTCGTGCATGACGTGTGTGCGGCCTGTGTTGCACGTTGTGACTTGTATGGTGCATGTTTTCATGTTGTGACCTTTTTTTGGTAAATGTCGCCGTTGTATTCACGAAGTTCGGGATCTCGTACGCGATCACATCCAGAATGCACTCAGGCAGCGATCCAAACCAAACCTTACAAAGTTCTTCTCCTACCTCCTAAGAGCATCTCCAACAGGCGCGCCGAACGCGCCGCGTGCTAAAAACTGATTTGGCGCGCGCCCATCGCCTGGTTTGGCGTGGCGCGCAACGTTTGCTCCAGCAGCCGCGCTGTAAAGCCGCGCGCGCGCAGCTCCAGCAGGCGTGGTAAAAATGCAGCGCGCGCTCATTTTTAAACATTTTTTTGCATAGATAAAAAAATGATACAAGATATTTTACATAGATAGGTAGATAGTTCGACATACATAGATAGATAGTTCCACATATATAGATAGATAGATACTACTACGGCATAGATAGATAGATAGAAACTATTACGGCATACAGCGATAGAAACTACTCCAAGTCGCTACCATCACCATCATCCTCGTCGGTGTCGTCCGAGGTTGAGATCCATATGTCGTCCCAACGTTCGTCGTCCGCGGTGAAGAACAACCTCCCACCTGCTGAAACTATGTCGCACTGCTCGTTCGCCAATGCCTTCCGTTGACGCCGGTCAGCCCGCTCCGCGCGGCGCCTTACCGTCCTCTCCGCCCAGTAGGCATGCTCGTCGGCGACGTCCTCCGGGTGGCGACGACGCCACTCCGCCATGGCTCGCTCGTCCTCCTCGGCGACGAGGAGGCGGTGCTGCCGCCGAGCGTGGTAGGCACGGCCCATGTCAGTGATGAGACGCGGCGGAGGGGCGACGCGTTGCGCCTGCTCGCGCGTGAAGACGTCCCGGAAGTTCATCTGCGACCGGGGCCTGTCCAAGCGCCACGTCGCCGCGTCGTACGCGCGGGCCGCCTCATGCGCGCTCCAGAATGTCCCGAGGCCGAGCCGGACGTCGCCGGACCGTATCTCGGCGGAGTACCAGCCGTTGGGGCGCTCACTGACGCCGCGATAGCCCAAAGCACCCCGGCGGCATGGCGGCATGGTGGCGCGGAAAGTTGTGAAGCGACGAGGTTGCGAGGGGAGGGCGCGTGGCTATGTGCTGTGCGCGTGGCGAGCGCGGCAATTTGTAGGCACGCGGTAAGCGACGCACCAAATCTACCGCACTGTGTGCCGCTTTCTCCCGCGCGCGCGCAAACGCTTCCCTGCGCGGTAAGTTCCCGCCACCGCTGGAGCGCGCGGAATCAGCCGGCGCGCGCTAAAACCTAACTTTACCGCGCGGGTGCGCCTTTTGCCGCGCCTGTTGGAGATGCTCTAACTTAGCTAATTTATGCGCGACAACATTCAAGAGTGCCTAACCCATGAGACCCTAAAATCGACCAAACTTTGTAGCATGGTCTTTATCTCCTCCAGCCAAGGTCATAAGGCAGACATGTTCTTCTCTGGAGTGTTAACGGTTTGCACGAGAGCCTGGCTATCCAGCTCCACATGTACCTTCTATACATTAATCTCCGTCGCGACCAAAGGAGCACGCTTGCATGCCATGATCTTTGCCACTTCAGATCAGCAACCTTTGGGCAGAAGTGACACACACTGGCGAGGAAGCCCATATTACTATCCCGGAGTACAGCTCCTCCTCCTCCCTTTGCACCATGACTTGAAATTGCACCATCCGCATTTGCTTTGACCCACCCTTCCTCGACTTGTATGGTGTAGACGTGACACTTCCGGGTTCTGTGTGGTGTCAATCCGTTTATTAAAAATACTTCCTCGGTCTCAAAATAAGTGTCACTGATTTAGTACTTAATCATCAACACATATTTTGAGAGAGGGAGTGGTAATCATTCAAATCAATTAGCGAAAATTCAGATGTAGACCGTAACTATCCTAGAACATGACATGCCATGACTCACCAACCTAATTACCAATACATGCTCCACGCAAATGTTATAGTTCTCATTCCTCGTCGAGACAACGTCTACACTTCTCCATGACTGGCTACTAACGAAGACTTTGCCGTAGCCAATGTGCAAAGTCCACATGGACCTATGCCAAATAGCCAGGCACACACATCAGAGGCTAGACATCTTCGTTTTCCTAGGCGAGCAACAATGAAAAAATATGCAAGGTGCGTACCACATTAGATCGCGTGGAAACTCAATGAGCAGACATGTCAGTAAGCCAACTAAAACAACCTCGACGTAACCGAACCACCACTCGACGCCGTCGACTTGGATGGACACATGTCGACCACACAGTTGTATGCCTCCATCCCCGATAGAAGGGCGAGCAAGATAAAAAGAGCCTTCCCTCTGGCTGGACCCATTGCTTAACCCAGCCTCGGGAAAGGGACATTAGGTCGATGTCATCACCTAACCCAGACGGATAGACTTTTACGCGAAGCACATGGTTTGATGGTGGGAGAGGTTACAAACTCCAGCTGCCACACTGTCGAATGGACGGTGTGATACAGCTAAACTACTTTACCCAAGAGCAACCTTCTTTGAATGGCACATTGAACTCATGGATGAGCCTCAAGATAGCAACTCCGAACAAGTGACTGAACAAGAGCAATCTTTTTCTTGCAGTTGTAAACATGTGACAACATAGGCGCGCTTACACCACCGCCGGTGCGATCAAATGTGGGAGTGGTACATTTTATATTTTTTTCATCGGCAAAAGGTTTGATGGTACGGTTTTCCTATGTAATATTCAACTTACATGCCTGTATTACAATTAACGCCAAATGTGTAACATTAAAAACCAAGTTACTTAAAGAACCAGAAACAAAAAGAGCAACTTCCAGTCCTAGCAAAAAAATAATAATTGTACAATAATAAGGGAGTAAAATTGCTAAACAGCTTAGGGTTAAAACACAAGATGAGTTGAACATCATAAGGTAAACAAGTTAAATATGTGTTTGCGGTTAGTAAACAAGTGAAATTGCATGCATAATAATTTAACTCGTATATCTATCCCTGCTGCTAAGCATATATATGTCATATCGAATATACGTTTTTTTAGTGATGCACCAAAAGAATGAGAATCATGTTGCAAAAGGAAATCGCTTTCAAGTGCATGGACCATTGCCATCTTGGTGTCCCATCCTAGAAATGAATCCAACAATCAACAAAAAAGGCCGGCGCGGATGGGGCATCCTAGAAATTTTCGGGTTACCGTTGAAGGTGCCCTAATCTGAAAGCTAGCGGTTAGATTACGGTAAAATTATCATACACATACACCACCCGATTCTCATACCAATGCGCAATTGTTAGCGTTTGTTAATGGCGGAGCTCGTGAGTAAAATCCGTTTAGTTCTTTGACCAACTTTGTCTTAGACGTTGCAATTTTACAGTGTGGTCTCTTTGGCTATGGTTAAACAAAACTTTTCCATTGATCGGGTGGACATTTACAACCGAAGCTAGGACGTGTGCTAACCAGGATCCAGGACCGTCGTACAATGTGTGTTGATTGATCTGCTGCACAGTGACACTAGTCTAACATTTGTCTAGCACTAATAGGCATCCAATCGTCTCTGTCCCGGTGCGTGAAGCATGTCCAAGGTGTTGTCGACCGGGAGCAGCAAGCAGAGGTCGCTCTCGTCCAGCTTCATCAAGTCCACCAAGCCGTCCCAGAGCAGGTCACCTGTTTCCTCCTCGTCCCCGCTGCGTGGCGAAGGCGACGGCGAGCACGCGTCGGACTTGGCCGCGGCATTGCCGCTGCCACCCAGCTGCTGCTGCTGCTGCTCGGGGGAGAAGTTGAGCTTGGCGCGCGGGCCGCGGAACTCGACGGCGGCGCGGTCGTAGGCCCTGGCGGCGTCCTCGGCCGTGTCGAAGGTCCCGAGCCACACCCGCACGGCGCGGCGCGGGTCGCGGATCTCCGCCGCCCACTTGCCCCAGGGCCGCTGCCTGACGCCACGGTACTGGTTCTTCTTGTTCCTCCGCCTCCTCTGCGGCCCGCCAGCGGTCGCCGCTCTCGGCGCGTCCGATGCCGCGATCGCGCCGGTGGCCTCCGCGCCGAAGAACTCGCACCCGAGGCACCCGTCCATCCCGCACGCCGAGCACGCCTCCTTGCTCGCCGGGAAAAAGAAGGCCGGTGCCGGCGTGGTGTACCCGGAGACGACGTGCAGCAGCGCGGCGACCACGACGCTCTGCTCCTGCTCTGGCGAGAAAACCCTGCCGGCGAACGGCAGTGGTGGCTCGGCTGTCGTGGAGCTCGGGTCCTCCTCGAAGTGGCCTTCGAAGCGGATCATGTACTCCCGGCTCGCCTTCATTGACGCCGACAGTGACGGTGAAGGTCTGTGTGTTCTTGCTGTCGATAAGTGCCTGATTGTGTCTTGAGCTGAGTGATGGCTGGAGGTAGCTCGGGGGTGATGGTTGTTTGAAGTGAGTCTGGGGGGAGGGGAGAGGTATATATATGCTCCGGTTGACGTCGCAGGGGACGCGGCGCATGCATAACATAGGGCACCGACCATTTTGGATTTTGGATGGGGGCTAGCTCATCGACCGCGTGCGAAACGTGCGCGTTCGGGGGCCTCGGGTTTGTTTGTTGGTTTTGTTTATTCCGGTATTGCCCTCCAGGCGAGGGACAGCCGACAGCGTCTGCGTGTGGACGCGAGGGGATCGCCAGCAGTGACGCTAGTGGAAGAAGCAGAGAGTGGGATCGGGATGCGATGGACCCATGGCCCATGGGGGCCTGGAATCGTTACGGATAAGTTCGGTCCGTCGGCCCGTCTGTTGAAAGGGTCAAGGAGAGGATGGTCTTGCTCGCCTCACGTGGCGCCGAGGTCGGCTGATGCACCTACTAGTAGCTTGTTTTTTTTTTTTCGAGTAAAGACAAAATGCCATTTATTAAGTACTCCCTCCGTTTTTATTTAGTTCGCATACTCTATATAGGGCCTAATACATTTTTCGAGATTGCCTTTGACTATTGATAAGGTTAATAGTATATGATCCCTAAAAAAAAAGATTAATAGTATATGAGATGTATAATGTGAAAATTATATCATCCGAAGCTCCTTCCACGTACGAATTTGACGGTATGCTTTGTGTAACTTGCATGTCATATATTATTGCTCTAATGTGTGGTCAAAGTTAGCCTTGAAAGACATATTAGGCCCTATATAAATGGATAGAGGGAGTATTAGTTTTGGTCAAAGTCAAGCTTTACTAACTTTGACCAAGTTTATAAACAAAAATAGTAAGATATACAATAACAAATCAACAACATTTGATTTATTAATGAATGTACTTTCACATCGTATAGATTTATTAGATAAATGTCTATACTTTTTTCTATAAACTTGGTCAAACTTTACGAAGTTTGACTTCAGTCAACTCTAATATGCAGAGTAAATAAAAACGGAGGAAGTATAGAAGAAAACCTTATGAAAACATCTTTATAGAAAATAAAAATACATTCAATTTTTTTGGGATGCCAAAGATTATCTCTCCTGCATCCATCGGCGACGTGTTGTGTGCAAAGCTCACTTCCATTCCATCTCTAGGCCTTGGTCTCAACGAAGCAAACTTATTTAAACTCAGGAACTCGTAAAAGCAGCGGACGAGAAAGCATAGATGTAGTGTTTTGGCGTAGTGGGGAGTAAGATTGTGCTTCTTTTTACTCTTTTCATTCCAATCGAAAGCTTAACCGCAAATTCCGAACATTTAAAACCAAGATACTTAAAGTAGTATATTGGGAAGCAAAAGAAACAAAAGAAGCAACTTTCAGTGCTATCCACAAGAAATGTACAAGGATAAAGAGGTTAAAGTAAAAAAAAAACATGATGAATTGATGATCCGCATGCATAATTAACTCATGCGTTACTGTCTACCCGGGCTGTCGGCTTAATATATGCCCCATCACAACAACATTTTTTACTCTGGCACCAAGAGAATGAGAACCATGTCCCTCAATGCCTTCAAAAGAATTCGCTTTTATATGCACGGGACGTCGTTGTCCTAAGAGGCTAAGAAGCATCTAAAAATGTGCATGTACTAGGCGACGTGCCCGGTCCCTGTTTGGAACAAATCAACAAAAGGCTGGCTGCTGGTGTACATGGGTGCGCACTGAGCCACGGAGATGGCTCTTCGCTCTCGCTCACGACCCGCCCGTGGTGAACTGAAAGCGACGCTGACAGAGCGGAGACAGCTCCTCCCTCCTGAGCCGCGGGGCGTCCACGGATGGATATTTTTTGTTCTCCGGTCAAGGTCGAAAACGTCAATATCTCTTTGTGCTCACAATAGTGACAAGTAATTGCGTGACGGTTAGCTTCGCTGCGCAGATGCTTTCGACCGTTGGTGTTTAGAGCATAATTGGTTTGCTACCAACATTTGGCATTGCCAATATTTGGCAAGCCAACATTTGACAAAATCAAAAGTTGCCAACATTTGGCAATTTTTTGTGAGATTGGCAATGCGAATTGGCAAGCAACCAATCTCTAGCCAATATTTGGCGGTTGCCAAAATTTGGCATGCCAACTTTTGACATCAAACCAATTATGCGTCGTGCATGACGCGTGTGTGGCCTGGTTACACTAGTGACTTGTATGGTGTAGACGTGACACTTCTGGGTTCTTGTGTCGTGTCAATCCGTTTATTAAAAATAGTAATCATTCAAACTAATTAACGAAAAATCAGACGGAAACAATAACGAGCAACTATCATGGAACATGACGAGCCATGACTGGCCAGCCTAATTACCAACACGTGCTTCACACAAATGTTATCGTTATCATTCCTCCTCGAGACAACGTCTACGACGTCAACACGACTGGCCACTAACGAAGACCTTACCGTAGCCACTGCACAATGTCCATGTCGACCTGTGCCAAATAGCCAGGCACACACCCCTGCGGCTAGACATCTTCGTTTTCATAGGCGAGCAACAATGGGAAAATATGCAAGGAGAGTACCGCATTAGATCACGTGGAAACCGAATGAGCAGGCATGTCAGTGAGTTAACTAATACAATCTCGGTGCAGCCGAACCACCACTCAACGTTGTCATCTTGGCTGCACACATTGGCTGGGCACATGACGACCACAGTGTTGTATGCGTCCAGCCCCGAGAGAAGTGTGATTCAGATAAAGAAGAGCCTTCGAAGCTACTCCCCAAAGAGGAAAGCGATGTTAGGCCGATGTCATCGCCTAACCCAGATGGGTAGGCTTTTACGCGAAGCACATGGTTCAAGGGCGGGAGAGGTCACAAACTACAATTATCCCGCAAAAAAAACTACAATTGTGACACCACCGAATGGACATTGTGACAAAGCTAAACTACTTTACCGAAGAGCAACCTTCTTCGATTGGCACACTGAACTCATGGATGACCGAGCCGAGAGCAACTCAGAACAAGTGACCAAACCGAGAGCAATCATGTACTTTCATGTGTAAACCGGCGACAACATAGGCGCAATCCAATCGCACCACCGCCTGTGTGATTAGATGTAGGAATGGTACATTTTATAATTTTCATGGGCAAAAGGTTTGATGGTGTAGTTTTCCTCCGAAACCTTCAACTTACATGTTGTATTACAATTAACGGCAAATGTGTAACATTAAAAACCAAGTTACTTAAAAATTCAGAAATGAAAAAAAGAGCAGCTTTCAGTCCAAGCAAAAAAAAATTGTACAATGATAAGGGAGTAAAATTGCTAAACAGGTTAGGGCAAAAACACAAGATGAGTTGAACATCTCAAGGTAAACAAGTTAAATTTCTTTTTGCGGTTAGTAAACAAGCTAAGTTGCATGCATAATAATTTAACTCAAGTATCTATCCCGGCTGCTAAGCACCATATCGAATATAGTAGGTTTTTTAGTGAGGCACCAAAAGAATGAAAATCATGTTGGGAAAGGCTGGAACGTTGCCATCGTGGTGTCCCACCCAACCCTAGGAATGAATCCAACGATACCGGTTTGGAACAGAAACAAAAGGCTGGCGCGCACGGGGCATCAGAGTGGAGATGACTCGCTCTGGCTGACGAGACGCCCGGGGTGAAAGCGACGGTGCCAGACCGGAGACAGCTCGCCCGGAGCGCGGGGCGTCCACAGCAGATCGGACTAGTTTTGTTTATCCTGTATATAGTCCACGTCAACAATGTCAAAACCTCTTTGCGTTGAAGTAGCAGATGGCACGGCAGTACTCTGTCGCCGCGTTGAAGATGCTAATCACAATTCACAGTACGTAGAGAACGTCGTATAAACCCAGCCCTGTACATGCATGTTGTGTTAAACTGATTCTCTCGACGCCGCGCCTGCGGACCTACCTCTGACCTCTCCCACACTCCAGCGCCATGGGTTTGCTTCGTCTCGACAAGCAAAGCAAAGAGAAAGACGGCCGTCGTGGACCACCCGAACCGGCCGGCGTCGAGGGGAGTCCTCCGTGCAGCGGCGGACTGGCCGGCTCTCTCCGAGCACGCTGACAGACTGCACTAACACATGATGCCCTTGTGCTAATCACACACTTAATCTTTCACAGTCGCTCCCGTCCTCTGACTCTCTTTTTTGGTGCAGTTATTTTTCTTTCTTTTTTATTACAAAGCTCACGTCTCTGGCTTGGTGTTTGTCGTTTGAAGCGATGGGGAACAAGTGAGGCGGGGGAGTGAAAGGAAAAAGTCCATTTTAAACCTTAAACTCGTAGAGCTTTGACGAATCAAACCTTCAAATCTAAATCCCGGTCGTTTCAACCCTGAACTATATAATCCCGGTATGAATCAAACCCTGAAGCCGTTCGCCAGACAGGGATTAAAAAGAATGGCCGGGATTGCTGGCGTATTCCTATTTGCCGCCCGTGCGCAGCAAACAGCAGTGGCTACACCCATTTCGCAGCAGCGCATATTGCTAGTTCACTGCTTTGTTTTTTTAGTTCGTTTCTGCTGTTGACTTTTTTGTTTTATTTTATCTTTTTTCCTTTTTTTCCTTTTCCTTTTTCTTCCATTAATACATTACAAGGAAATGTTTCATCATGTATTTTTAATCATTAATAATACTTTAATACGGCGAACAAGCTGTGTTTCTTCTGTTTATTTTTACTTCTCTTCCTTTTTGTGCATTATACAAGAGTTTATCAGTTATTAAAAAAAGTTCATCATATATTTAAGAAAATGTTCATATAATAAAAAAAATATTCATTTATGTACTTAAAAATGTTCAACATATATGAAAAACAATGTTCAGCGTATATGAAAAAATGTTCAATATGTATTTTCAAATTGTTCAGTATACATCACAGTAATGTTCATTGTGTATTTTCAAATTGTTTAGCACATATCACTGTAGTGTTTGTTATGTATTTACAAATTGTTTAGCGTATATCACAAAAATGTTTAATGTGTATATAACAAATTTTAGTTGTGTATTAAAAAAATTCAATGTATATTAAAAGGTCCATGGGTTTTGTAACAAGATTCATGAATTTGAAACAAGCATATTGAAAAAAGGTTCACGAATTAGATAAAAAGGTGCGCGCATTTCTTTAGCAGTGAAACAGAAAAAAATGGGGCGGCCCAGCGCGGAGGACGGGTACACTCCATGGTCAACAGTGCTTGAAATATTTTATACCACATAAAATCGGTGGCCATCTTAGTAGGAAATAGCAAACGAAAAATAAGAACATCGTGAACCAGATTTTTAAAATAAAAAAGTTTACAATTTTTGAAAAAAATGTTCACAGATTTAGAAGGAGTACAATGATTTTGAAAATAAGCTCACGGAATTTCAAAAGAAAATTCGATGGATTCGGGAAAAAAATCACTTTCTTTGGGAAAAGTTTCACGCGTTCAACAATTGTTAGATTTTCAAACATTACTCTCTTTTAAAAAAAATTGCAGGAAAGGATACCAAAAAAACCGCCCTGATTCTGCGTTTAACTTTTTTCTTAAACTTGCGCACTCCAGTTTAGTAACACAGGCTTGTTAGGTTGACTGGTTTAGCAAGTGTCCTTGGGATCTACAGATCCGTAGTTCGAATTGTAGGACTTGCTGTTTTATCTTTTTCGACAATCAAATTGTTACGTTACTTTTTTTTTGAGAAAAATTGTGACGCTAGTACGGACGTTATCGTACACCATGGGCCGGCCCAGCCAGGTGCCACTGCGTGCGTCGGGTCGAGCTCCCGTGTAACAGAAAAAAAACAATTTTTTTGCAGACAAAAAAGAATAAATGGGGTGGTCCAGCAGAGCCCTGGCCCACCAGCCAGAGAAATCCCGGTTGACATTCGTCAGGGTTTGATTTAGACCGGGATTACATAGTTCAGGGTGCAATCGACAGGGATTTTGACTTGAGGGTTCGTTTCGCCCAACCTCTATAAATTCAGGGTTTAAAATGAACTTTTTCCGGGAGTGAAATATATATATGCTCCGGTCGACGTCGCAGGGGACGCGGCGCATGCAAAACAGAGCTCACCGACCTTTTTCGGGATTATGCCCTCCAGGGACGGGACATCACGGGATCGGTCGGGTGAGGGTGACGCCGGTAATGACGTTACTGGAAAATGAGAGTGGGATTTGGACGGGATGGAATCTGAACAGCAGATGAGGTCGTCCCGTGCATCCGTTGGTTGAAAGGGTCAAAGCGGGTCAAGGGACGCTTGGTTCTCAGGGGTTGGCCGTGAGAGGTGGACAAAATTACTGTTCTGACCTATGTGGCTAACAAAATCATGATTTGACCTCGTTTAGAAAAAAATTCGTTTCTGACCTTTTTAGGTGACGCCAACATCCCTGGCGTCTGGGTTGCGAAGCAGACGTCATGAACCCTGGCGTCTGGCCCCTGGCCCGCACTGCCCGCCTGCCCGTTGACCTGCTGACGTGGCAAAGGGGCCAGACGCCAAGGACCCTGGCGTCTGGCCCTGGTAAGTGGATAACCCCCGCGGGCCGAGCCCACCCACCCATCTGTTCTTCTCCCTGGCGGTGCACGAACAGAGGGGTTCTCTCCTTCGCCCCCCTTCTCCCTCACACCAAACCCCCCTTGATCTACTCCATCCTCCACCCAAAATTGTGGATCTGAGGCCCCCAAGCATCCTTGAGGTATTCTCCCCTATTCCCTCCAATTTGTTTTGGTTTCCCCCTCTCATTTTGGATGCATTATTTCACATTAGGTGATGTTAGATTAGTAGATGGTTTCTTTGTTTTAGGAAATAGTTTGTAGTTGATAGATGATTTGGTAGGTAGTGTAGTTGGTAGATGTTTGTACTTGTCCACCAATAGACATAGTTTGTGATTTTTTTTTGAATTATAGATGATGTATGCATGTGCTAGTAAATTAGCTATATGTTGAATATATAGATGGCATAATATTTGTTTGAATATGAGAAGACTACTTTGGCAAGCAAATATATTTAGAAAAAATATTATATGTGTGAAGTGGTATGACAATATAGTTGAATATATAGATGGCATAATTTTTTTTGCAAAAGAGATGATGAAATTTGATAATTGTGTGTGACATGATTTGTTCAATAGAATGGCGGATGATGATTATGAAATTTATTTGATGGTGAAGTTTGGTACTCTAGATGATATGTGTGCATATGAAGAAGAAAGAAATGATGTTGTTATGTTTGAGAAGAATGGTGTGTTCATATGGCATAACTTGGAGAAGGAAATTTTATTGTTTGATATTGTTCATATATTCATAGATGTTTGTGATTTGTTTTGTAGGATGGCGGATGATGATGGACCTTGGTATGCCGGATTAATCGATGAGTGGGATAAGGAGCATCATGCTCGTGCCATTGAGAACGGAAAGGTAAGAAGCAAGACTTGTCAAGTTTCTTTGTTTCTCATTTGTGTTCATGTATTGATCAAAACATCACTTTATATTTGTAGCTTGTAGTTGCTATGCGCATGAGGGGTCATTCCGCTGATGGCTTTACTTACGACCCGCGGTACGAGCCTTATATTCGGAGATTGTGTCTTCTCCCATTCGTGTTGCAGTTTAAGCGACGCGCTCCGTCGGTGAACCACGCGGCGTTGACCGCACTTGTGGATCGTTGGAGGCCGGAGACTCACTCGTTCCACCTTCCATATGGGGAGCTGACGATGACCCTAGAGGACATGGCTATGATAAGCGGCCTTCCCATCGACGGACAAGCTGTTACCGGTCGTGTCAGCGTCGTTAATTGGCGAGAACGGGCATGCATTTTAATTGGTGTTCAGCCCGACGACCCTCAAGAAGGCAAGGCCGATACCGCGAGAGTGAGGCATTCTTGGCTAAAACTAGTCAGAGGAGACACCAATCCGTGCCCTGAGGGTGCCAATGACGTGGTTGTGCAGCAGTACGCACGGGCCTATCTTTGGTATGTACTAACCAAGGTAGTCTTCTCAGATGCAACCGGGAACTCAGCCCTGTGGATGTTCCTGGAGCTACTCAATAACTGGGATACCCAGTATAGCTGGGGTTCGGCCGCACTAGCATATTTGTATCGTCAGGTAAGAGATATTTGCAATCATTTATCTTGCATTTGTCATGTGCCTCCATATCTAACATGTTTGTTTGATTGCAGCTTGACTTGGCATGTCGCAGGAAGGGAGATACATCCTCATTGGCTGGGTTTGTTTGGAGCCTATCCGTGTGGATGTGGGAGCGGATCCCGGTTGGACGCCCCGATTTTTAAGAACCCCAACATGCCAAACCCACGAGGTAATCATGATGGGGTGCATGATGATGATCCATATCGGTGCCCTACGGTTGCGTACTATTGGGAACAAGTGACAGTATACACAGGAAGCTCGCATGTGCGATACAAGTGTGATATGTCAATTTTGCATCATGCTTTTATATCAATATTTATTGCATTATGGGCTGTTATTACACATTATATCTCAATACTTATGGCTATTCTCTCTTACTTTACAAGGTTTACCATGAAGAGGGGGAATGCCGGCAGCTGGAATTCTGGCTGAAAAAGGAGCAAAAGTTGGAAACCTATTCTGCACAACTCCAAAAGTCCTGAAACTCCACGAAACCACCTTTTGGATTTATTAAGAATTTATGAGCGAAAGAAATAGGCCAGGGGGCCCACACCCTGTCTAGGAGACAGGGGGGCGCGCCCCCCCCTATAGGGCGCGCCCCCTATCTCCTAGGCCCCCTGGTGGGCTTCCGGCGACCATCTTCTGCTATATGAATAGTTTTGTCCTGGAAAAATTCGTGGGCAAGCTTACGAGACGAAACTCCGCCGCCACGAGGCGGAATCTTGGCGGAATCAATCTAGGGCTCTGGCGGAGCTGTTCTGCCGGGGACACTTCCCTTCGGGAGGGGGAAATCATCACCAACGTCATCACCAACGATCCTCTCATCAGGAGGGGGTCAATCTTCATCAACATCTTCACCAGCACCATCTCCTCTCAAACCCTAGTTCATCTCTTGTATCCAATCTTGTATCCAAAACCACAAATTGGTACGTGTGGGTTGCTAGTAGTGTTGATTACTCCTTGTAGTTGATACTTATTGGTTTACTCGGTGGAAGATTATATGTTCAGATCCTTAATGCATATTATTACACCTCTAACCATGAACATGCTTATGCTTTGTGAGTAGTTACTTTAGTTCCTGAGGACATGGGTGAAGTCTTGCTATTAGTAGTCATGTGAATTTGGTATTCGTTCGATATTTTGATGAGATGTATGTTGTATCTCCTCTAGTGGTGTTATGTGAACGTCGACTACATGACACTTCACCATTATTTGGGCCTAGAGGAAGGAATAGGGAAGTAATAAGTAGATGATGGGTTGCTAGAGTGACAGAAGCTTAAACCCTAGTTTATGAATTGCTTCGTTAGGGGTTCATATGGACCCATATGTTGAATGTTGTGGTTAGGTTTACCTTAATACTCCTTTTTGTAGTTGCGGACGCTTGCAATAGGGGTTAATCATAAGTGGGATGCTTGTCCAAGTTAGGGCAGTACCCAAGTGTCGGTCTACCAACATATCAAATTATCAAAGTACCGAACGAGAATCTTACGAACGTGATGAAACTAGCTTGACGATAATTCCCAATGTGTCCTCGGGAGCTCCTTCATTATTATTAGAATTTGTCCAGGCTTATCCTTTGCTACATAAAGTATTGGGCCACCTTGATGCACCTTATTTACTTTATTTACTTTTGCTCATTACTATTTATCTTATCACAAAACTATCTATCACCTACTATTTCAGTGCTTGCAGAGAAAACCTTACTGAAAACCGCTTATCATTTCCTTTTAATCCTCGTTGGGTTTGACACTCTTACTTATCGAAAGGACTACGATAGATCCCCTATACTTGTGGGTCATCAAGACTCTTTTCTGGCGCCGTTGCCGGGGAGCGTAGCGCTCTTGGTGAGTGGAACTTGGTAAGGAAACAATTATATAGTGTGCTGAAATTTTCTGTCACTTGTCACTATGGAAACTAATCCTTTGAGTGGCTTGTTTGGGGTATCTTCACCCAAACCAGAGGAGCAAAGAGATGCTCCTCAACCTACTGAACTTTATGAAAATATTCACTTTGAGATTCCTTCGGGTATGATAGAAAAACTGCTAGCTAATCCTTTTGCAGGAGACAGAACGTTACATCCCGACTTACACCTTATCTTTGTGGATGAAGTTTGTGGATTATTTAAGCTTGCAGGTATTCCCGATGATGTTGTCAAAAGGAAGGTCTTCCCTTTATCTTTGAAGGGAGATGCAATGACATGGTATAGGCTATGTGATGACACGAGATCTTGGAATTATAAGCGATTGAAATTGGAATTTCACCAGAAGTTCTATCCTATGCATCTTGTTCATCGTGATCGTAATTACATATATAATTTCTGGCCTCGCGAAGGAGAAAGCATCGCTCAAGCTTGGGGGAGGCTTAAGTCAATATTATATTCATGCCCCAATCATGATTTCTCTCGGGAAATGATTATTCAGAATTTTTATGCTCGGCTTTCTCTTGATAATCGCAACTTGCTCGATACTTCCTGTGCTGGTTCCTATATGCTGAAGACTATTGATTTCAAATGGGACTTATTGGAAAGAATTAAACGCAACTCTGAAGATTGGGGTTCCGACGATGGTAAGGAGTCAGGTATGACACATAAGTTTGATTGTGTTAAATCTTTTATGGATACCAATGCTTTCCGTGAATTTAGCTCTAAGTATGGACTTGACTCTGAGATAGTAGCTACTTTTTATGAAACTTTTGTTGCTCACGTTGATCTCCCTAAAGTGAAGTGGTTTAAATATAATCCACCTGTTGAAGTGAAAGTAGTTGCACCTATTACAGTCAAAGAAAAGACTATTACATATAGTGATCCTATTATTCCTACTACTTATGTTGAAAAACCTCCTTTTCCTGTTAGGATAAAAGATCATGTTAAAGCTTCGACTGTTGTTCGTAAGAGTAATACTAGGACTTATACACCTCCTGAGCAAATTAATGTTGAACCTAGTATTGCTATGATAAAAGATCTCTTGGATGAAGACTTAGACGGGCATGTTATTTCTTTCGTGGGTGAAACTGCTAATATTGCTAGACCCGATACTAAGACACATAGACCTGTTATAGGCACGCCTGTTATTTCTGTTAAAATAAGAGATCATTGTTATCATGGCTTATGTGATATGGGAGCTAGTGCTAATGCGATACCTTATGATCTTTATAAAGAAATTATGCACGATATTGCACCAGCTGAATTAGAAGATATTCATGTTACAATTAAGCTTGCTAATAGGGACACCATTAAACCTATTGGGATAGTTAGAGATGTTGAAGTCTTGTGTGGAAAGATTAAATACCCTACTGATTTTCTTGTTCTCGGTTGCCCACAAGATGATTTTTGTCCCATTATTTTTGATAGACCTTTCTTGCATACTACTAGTGCTAAGATCGATTGTGAAAAGAATATTGTCACTGTTGGCTTAGATGGTATGTCTCATGAGTTTAATTTTGCTAAGTTTAGTAGACAACATCGTGAAAAGGAATCATCTAGTAAGGATGAGATTATTGGTCTTGCTTCCATTGCTGTTCCTCCAACTGATCCATTAGAACAATATTTGCTAGACCATGAAAACGATATGTTTATGAAGGAAAGGGAAGAAATAGATGAAGTGTTCCTTAAACAAGAACCTATGCTAAAACATAATCTTCCCGTTGAAATTCTTAGGGATCCCCCTCCACCCAAGGGTGATCCCGTGTTTGAACTCAAACCCTTACCTGATAATCTCAAGTATGCGTATCTTGATGAAAAAAAATATATCCTGTTATTATTAGTGCTAACCTTTCAGAGAAAGAAGAAGAAAGATTATTGAAAACTCTGAAGAAGCACCGAGCTGCTATTGGATATACTCTGGATGATCTTAAGGGCATTAGTCCCATATTATGTCAACATAAAATTTCAGTGGAGAAAGATGCCAAACCTGTTAGAGATCCTCAAAGACGATTAAATCCCAAAATGAAGGAAGTGGTAAGAAAGGAGATTCTAAAACTGCTTGAGGCAGATATTATTTATCCCGTTGCTGATAGTGAATGGGTAAGCCCTGTCCATTGTGTCCCTAAAAAGGGAGGTATTACCGTTGTTCCTAATGATAAAGATGAATTGTTCCCGCAAAGAATTATTACAGGCTATAGGATGGTAATTGATTTCCGTAAGTTAAATAAAGCTACTAAGAAAGATCATTACCCTTTACCTTTTATTGATCAAATGCTAGAAAGGCTATCCAAACACACACATTTTTGCTTTCTAGATGGTTATTCTGGTTTCTCTCAAATACCTGTGTCAGCGGGGGATCAATCTAAAACTACTTTTACTTGCCCTTTTGGTACTTTTGCTTATAGATGTATGCCTTTTGGTTTATGTAATGCACCTGCTACCTTTCAAAGATGCATGATGGCTATATTTTCCGATTTTTGTGAAAATATTTGTGAGGTATTCATGGATGACTTCTCCGTCTATGGATCCTCTTTTGATGATTGTTTGAGCAACCTTGATCGAGTTTTGCAGAGATGCAAAGACACTAGTCTCGTCCTGAATTGGGAAAGGTGTCACTTTATGGTTAATGAAGGCATTGTCTTGGGGCATAAGATCTCCGAGAGAGGTATTGAAGTTGATAAAGCCAAAGTTGATGCTATGGAAAAGATGCCATGTCCAAAGGACATAAAAGGTATAAGAAGTTTCCTTGGTCGCGTCGGTTTTTATAGGAGGTTCATTAAGGACTTCTCTAAAATCTCTAGGCCTCTGACTAATTTATTGCAAAAAGATATTCCTTTTGTCTTTGATGATGATTGTGTAGAAGCATTTCAAACACTTAAGAAAGCTTTGATCACTGCACCTATTGTTCAGCCACTTGATTGGAATTTACCTTTTGAAATTATGTGTGATGCTAGTGATTATGCTGTAGGTGTTGTTCTAGGGCAAAGAGTCAATAAAAAATTGAATGTTATCCAGTATGCTAGTAAGACTCTTGATACTGCCCAGAGAAATTATGCCACTACTGAAAAAGAGTTCTTAGCAGTTGTGTTTGCATGTGATAAGTTTAGACCTTATATTATTGATTCCAAAGTTACTATTCACACTGATCATGCTGCTATTAAATATCTTATGGAAAAGAAAGATGCTAAGCCTAGACTCATTAGATGGGTTCTCTTGCTCCAAGAATTTGACTTGCATATTATTGATAGAAAGGGAGCTGAGAACCCCGTTGCAGATAACTTGTCTAGGTTAGAGAATGTTCTTGATGACCCACTACCTATTAATGATAGCTTTCCTGATGAACAATTAGCGGTTGTCAATGCTTCTCGAACTGCTCCTTGGTATGCTGGTTATGCTAATTACATTGTTGCTAAATTTATACCGCCTAGTTTCACATACCAGCAAAAGAAAAAGTTCTTTTATGATTTAAGACATTACTTCTGGGATGATCCACACCTTTATAAAGAAGGAGTAGATGTGGTTATTAGACGTTGTGTGCCTGAGCATGAAAAGGAACAGATCCTACGTAAGTGTCACTCTGAATCTTATGGAGGACACCACGCTGGAGATAGAACTGCACACAAGGTACTACAATCTGGTTTTTATTGGCCTACTCTCTTCAAAGATGCTCGTAAGTTTGTCTTATCCTGTGATGAATGTCAAAGAATAGGTAACATTAGTAGACGCCAAGAAATGCCTATGAATTATTCTCTTGTTATTGAACCGTTTGATGTTTGGGGCTTTGATTATATGGGACCTTTTCCTGCCTCTAATGGTTATACACATATTTTAGTTGTTGTTGATTACGTTACTAAGTGGGTAGAAGCTATTCCAACTAGTAGTGCTAATCATAACACTTCTATTAAAATGCTTAAGGAGGTTATTTTTCTGAGGTTTGGGGTCCCTAGATATCTTATGACTGATGGTGGTTCACACTTTATTCATGGTGCTTTCCGTAAGATGCTTGCTAAATACGATGTCAATCATAGAATTGCATCTCCTTATCACCCGCAGTCTAGTGGTCAAGTAGAGTTGAGCAATAGAGAGCTCAAATTAATTTTGAAAAAGACTGTGAATAGATCTAGAAAGAGTTGGTCCAAAAAACTTGATGATGCATTATGGGCCTATAGAACTGCATACAAAAATCCTATGGGTATGTCTCCATATAAGATGGTTTATGGAAAAGCATGTCATTTACCTCTTGAACTTGAACATAAAGCATATTGGGCTATTAAAGAGCTTAATTATGACTTTAAACTTGCCGGTGAGAAGAGGTTGTTTGATATTAGCTCACTTGATGAATGGAGAGCCCAAGCTTATGAGAATGCCAAGCTCTTCAAAGAAAAAGTCAAACGCTGGCATGATAGAAGGATACAAAAGCGTGAGTTTAACGTAGGAGATTATGTGTTATTATTCAACTCTCGTTTAAGATTTTTTGCAGGAAAACTTCTCTCAAAATGGGAAGGTCCCTACGTTATCGAGGAGGTCTACCGTTCCGGTGCTATAAAAATTAACAACTTTGAAGGCACAAATCCTAGGGTGGTTAATGGTCAAAGAATCAAGCATTATATTTCAGGTAACCCTATCAATGTTGAAACTAATATTATTGAAACCATAACCCCAGAGGAGTACATAAGAGACACTTTCCAGAACGTTCCAGACTCCGAAAAGGCATAGGTACGTGGTACGGTAAGTATACCGACTCCAAAACAACTCTAATGACAATTGTCATCAGTTTTGGATTATTTAAGAACTTTAGGAAGAAAGAAGTAGTCCGAAAGGGACACGAGGCTACCACGAGAGAGGAGGGCGCGCCCCCCTATTGGGCGCGCCCCCCTGTCTCGTTGGCACCTCGTGTGCCCCCCGGACTCTGTTTTCTTGTATGTTACGTATTTTGGTCGGTAAAAAATCATTATATATACTCCCGAAGGTTTTGGTCACCGTATCACGCAAATATCTTTTGTTTTCGTTTCGAGCTGTTCCTGTTGCAGATTCGGAACAAGATGTCGTCCCAAGATTCGGAGGGAGAGAGTTACGTGGCTGATTATATTGCAAATCCAAAAGTATATGCAGATGTGGAACATTATGGCTGGACCACAGAGGAAGAAGAAGACTATGATCCAAAGAGGAAGGAGGAGACAAGCTCCGATGAAGAGGATGATCCACTTCCTCAACCTGGTGATATGCATGTGGAGTTCAAGAAGTCAAGCCTCGCTAAGGTCCAATCTATCCCACCACGTTTTTTGCAGGACAGCAAGGCAGCACTATGCAAAAAGATAAGGAAACTTGAGCTAGAGAATGAAGATCTGAGGGAGGAAAACTTTAGCCTCAGACGCAAGCTAGAGAAGAAAAATGCAACAATTCCCACTCCGACACCTCCGAAGAAATAATCACATGGGTATGGGCACTCCCCTTGGCAAATGCCAAGCTTGGGGGAGGTGCCCCGGTATCGTATCACCATCACACTCCTATCTTTACCGCTTTATTTAGTTTGATCCTTTTAGTAGTATCTTGATCTTTTAGTTCGAAGTTTTGATATTTTGAGTTTTCGTTGTGATCTCTTTTTGTAAGCGAGTCCGTGTCCTATCTATAATAAAGATTAGTGTTGAGTCAAGGGCTTTGCTATGTTGCTATGATCTTGAGAAAGTAGAAAGAACAAAAGAGTTCATATTGATCTTATCGATAGTGATAACTTCACACATAGAAAGTATGAGGCATAAAAATTGTTGAGAGTTGATGAACGTAGTCTTGGTCATCGTTGCAATTAATAGGAAGTGATAAGGAAAGAGGGGTTCACATATAGATATATTATCTTGGACACCTTTTATGATTGTGAAGCACTCATTAAGTATGACATGCTAAAAGAATTGATGTTGGAAAAGGAAGACAACATAATGATTTATGTTTTCTGACATCTCAATTAAAGTATATTGTCAGTGACCTTCTGAACATGTTGAGCTTGCCTTTCCCCCTCATGCTAGCCAAAACCCCTTGCACCAAGTAGAGATACTACTTGTGCTTCCAAACTTCCTTAAAGCCAGTTTTGCCATGAGAGTCCACCATACCTACCTATGGATTGAGTAAGATCCTTCAAGTAAGTTGTCATCGGTGCAAGCAATAAAAATTGCTCTCTAAATATGCATGACTTATTAATGCAGAGGAAATAAGCTTTGTATGAACTTGTTATGGAAGTAATAAAAGCAACAGAGTGCATAATAAAGGTCCACATACAAGGGGCAATACAAAGTGACGTTCTTTTGCATTAAGATTTTGTGTATCCAACCCTAAAAGCACATGACAACCTCAGCTTCCCTCTGCGAAGGGCCTATCTTTTACTTTATGTTTTTACTTTATGCTTGAGTCAAGGTGATCCTCACCTTTCCACCTTTTCATTTTATCCTTTGGCAAGCTCCTCGTGTTTGAAAGGTCATGATACATATATCAAATTGAATGTAAGTTGGCATAGGCTATTATTGTTGACATCACCTAAAGGTGAATACGTTGGGAGGCAACACAATAAGCCCCTATTTTCTCAGTGTCCGGCTGAAACTCTATAACCACAAGTATTGTGTGAGTGTTAACAATTATGGGGGACTCGAGATAGTTGAGTATGTGATCTTGCTAAAAAGCTCTGTTATTGACTCTTTCTGATGTTACGATAAATTGCAATTGCTTCAATGACTGAGATTATAGTTTGTTAGTTCCCAATGAAGTTTATGACCCATACTTGACATTGTGAATTTCTTATTACTTGAACATAGGAAATCACATGACAAAATCTATATATATATGCTGCTGTTATTAGAATGATCATGATGCCCTCATGTTCGTATTTTATTTTTATCGACACCTCTATCTCTAAACATGTGGACATATTTCTCGATCTCGGTTTCCGCTTGAGGACAAGCGAGGTCTAAGCTTGGGGGAGTTGATACGTCCATTTTGCATCATGCTTTTATATCAATATTTATTGCATTATGGGCTGTTATTACACATTATATCTCAATACTTATGACTATTCTCTCTTATTTTACAAGGTTTACCATGAAGAGGGGGATTGCCGGCAGTTGGAATTCTGGCTGATAAAGGAGCAAACGTTGGAAACCTATTCTGCACAACTCCAAAAGTCCTGAAACTCCAGGAAACCACCTTTTGGATTTATTAAGAATTTATGAGCGAAAGAAATAGGCCAGGGGGCCCACACCCTGTCCAGGAGACAGGGGGCGCCCCCCCTATAGGGCACGCCCCCTATCTCATGGGCCCGCTGGTGGGCTTCCGGTGACCATCTTCTGCTATATGAAGGGTTTTGTCCTGAAAAAATTCATGGGCAAGCTTACGGGATGAAACTCCGCCGCCACGAGGCGGAACCTTGGCGGAATCAATCTAGGGCTCTGGCGGAGCTGTTCTGCCGGGGACACTTCCCTCCGGGAGGGGGAAATCATCACCACCGTCATCACCAACGATCCTCTCATCAGGAGGGGGTCAATCTTCATCAACATCTTCACCAACACCATCTCCTCTCAAACCCTAGTTCATCTCTTGTATCCAATCTTGTATCCAAAACCACAAATTGGTACCTGTGGGTTGCTAGTAGTGTTGATTACTCCTTGTAGTTGATACTTATTGGTTTACTTGGTGGAAGATTATATGTTCAGATCCTTAATGCATATTATTACACCTCTGATCATGAACATGCTTATGCTTTGTGAGTAGTTACGTTAGTTCCTGAGGACATGGGTGAAGTCTTGCTATTAGTAGTCATGTGAATTTGGTATTCGTTCGATATTTTGATGAGATGTATGTTGTATCTCCTCTAGTGGTGTTATGTGAACGTCGACTACATGACACTTCACCATCATTTGGGCCTAGAGGAAGGCATATGGAAGTAATAAGTAGATGATGGGTTGCTAGAGTGACAGAAGCTTAAACCCTAGTTTATGAATTGCTTCATTAGGGGTTCATATGGACCCATATGTTTAATGTTGTGGTTAGGTTTACCTTAATACTCCTTTTTGTAGTTGCGGACACTTGCAATAGGGGTTAATCATAAGTGGGATGCTTGTCCAAGTTAGGGCAATACCCAAGTGTCGGTCTACCCACATATCAAATTATCACAGTACCGAAAGAGAATCTTACGAACGTGATGAAACTAGCTTGACGATAATTCCCAATGTGTCCTCGGGATCTCCTTCATTATTATTAGAATTTGTCCAGGCTTATCCTTTGCTACATAAAGGATTGGGCCACCTTGCTGCACCTTATTTACTTTATTTACTTTTGCTCATTACTATTTATCTTATCACAAAACTACCTATCACCTACTATTTCAGTGCTTGCAGAGAAAACCTTACTGAAAACCGCTTATCATTTCCTTCTGCTCCTCGTTGGGTTCGACACTCTTACTTATCGAAAGGACTACGATAGATCCCCTATACTTGTGGGTCATCAAAGTGATATATGAATGAGCTGGACACCTTGACTGCTGAGCAGGTATTGAGAAGTTCGATGAGACAAAATTTAGTCAAGAATGAAACTTGTATCTAACAATGTATCTCTTTGTTTTGCAGGTACATTGGTTGCCTTATGTGGAAGATCATGGCTTTGATCTTAATGAGATGTGCACGCGTGATAGCCATCTTTAGCGGGCGAGGTGCCCAATGATGTGCTTCTTCGCAGTTGAGTGGCACTTTGTAGACCGTATGGCAAGACAAATTGGAAGAAGACAAGGTATTCTAATTGAGGAGAGCATGGAGTAAATGCTATCTCTGCATCAGTGAGCAAGCATGTCCTTGAGTATGTAGTAGAGCATTGAATTAGTCTATGTTTGCTAATGCTTTCTACCATGCATCATTTGTAGGTTCGATCGAAGGAACAATCAGGATATATCTGATTGGGCAAACAAACACCGTGCGTGGATACAAATTTGGGATCAAAGAGACACGTTAGTGCAATCAGAGAATAGACCTCACAATCAGTCAGCATATCAGAAGTATCAAGTGTGGTATGCGGATCGTTACCGGTTAAAGCAAAAGCCTGGTTGGACTCACGAGAAGTGGTTGGAGTTGGTGTCTGAAGACTCGGAGACTGCAGAAGGTTATCAGACCTTCCACACGGCTGTGAGAGACACCAGAGGGGCTCATGTTGACTATGCACCGATGCATGACGAAATGGTAGTCTAATGAACCTATTCTAACATACGTGCATCATATTGTCTTCTTTCAAATACATAAGTTTGGTGTGTTCATGAATTGCAGGGCAGAGAGTTGCTTCTGTGCATCAATGATGCCAATGTTGCACTGAGTCATCCACCTGGTGGTGGATTATCTGAGAGGACTCTTAGGAGCACGATGGAGGTTAGTCGCAATATATTATAAACGTTTCTTTTTGCAGATTAGTTATTTGCATCTCATATCATAGCATATTTTGTGTTGTCGCGGAAGTTCAAGAAGCGGTTCCATAAGATGGCAGCTATGCTTTCTTGCCATGGTGCTCAGTCCAATGACGTGTATGCACCTGGTAGCCGTGCCGCCAGAGCTAATAAACGGCGTTATCTCCAGAACGAAGAGGACATAGAGGAGGAGGTCAATGAAGAGGAGCCAGCACATCAAGAGGAGCCAACACATCATGATGAGCATGAGTATGATGCAACACATCAAGAGGATCATGAGTATGATGTTGATGCTCCACAACCATCACAGGTTACACAACTGACACAAGGCAATGCCCACTCTAGAAAAGGCAAAGCAATAGCTAAGACACCGGGCAAGAAAGGTAGAAAGAAGACATGGAACACTCCATTCCATAGTCCGGAGTATCCTCATCAATTTATGCCTATGGGAATGCAAAGATATAAGTCCAACAATGATGCGGAGGCAGAGGAGGCTAGCGAAAAGGAGGAGGCTAGTGAAGAGGAGGAGCATACACTTGCAGATATCGTGAAGAGAGGAAGGAGGAAGTGAGCTTGTTGTAGTTTGTTTCAATGAGCTTGTTCTAGTTTGTTTTGATGAACTTGGTGTAGTCTCTTTCCATGAACTTGTTGTGGTTTCTTTCCATGAACTTGTTGCCGTTCGAATTAAGTTGCAATGGATTCGTGAAGTTGCTATGAATGTATGACATGAATTTGTCATTTAAAAGTAGTACTCAATCATGTGATTTATGTGAATTGTTGTTTCCTGTGATGTATATGAATTCATTGATTGCTATGAAATGTTGATGAAATATGTCAAAAGGAGGAGTCATTTAGTCATTTATATGCACAGGGGACCAAACACCAGGGTCCTTGGCGTGTGGCTGTAAGTCAGGGGACCAGACGTCAGGGTCCTTGGCATCTGGTTGTAAGTCAGGGGACCAGACACGAGGTTCCTTGGCGTATGGAAGTCGACTGACACCAGAAACAGGGTAAAGCAGGGGAGCCATATGCCAAGGTCCTTGGCGTCTGGTCCTGGTGCAGACAACACTTGTCTTTTCACTTGTAGTTTTGTCTTTTCACTTGTAGTCTCGAATAACATACATAAGCATTGCATAGTCTTTTCATACCACTATTGTTCAACACACACACAAGGTTTCAAATGACATAGTCTCAAA
Source organism: Triticum dicoccoides (assembly GCF_002162155.2). Classification (NCBI taxonomy): domain Eukaryota; kingdom Viridiplantae; phylum Streptophyta; class Magnoliopsida; order Poales; family Poaceae; genus Triticum; species Triticum dicoccoides. The sequence continues at coordinate 644,128,659 of NC_041381.1, read as the reverse complement.
TTACACAAATTACACAAGGTTTGAAATGACATAGTCTCAAATTACACAAATAGTTGCAGACCACGATAGTTCAAACCACTAGATTAAAAGCATTACATAGTCTTTTCAAACCACTAGGACATTAGCACAATAGTTCAAATGACATAAAGATCACATATAACTCGGTTTTCGGTAGCAATGCAACTCAACAACCCTTTTCCATTCCCATTCGCTCAGCATTTCTTGAATCTTGCCATCATCAGATATGTCAAACAATTTTCTTTCCCCAAGGCCATCTGACTGCCTCCTGCTGACATAATACACAAAATCGTCTTCCTTCAACCCTTGCTTCAACATGAATTTAGTCTTCAACCAATCAAAAGTGAGGTCCACTTTACTAACTTGCACAACACTTGGAGGAAGGACTTGGACATGAACAGTAGGTCTAAGCACCCACTGAGCACCCGTATCCATCTGAGGGGGGGGGGCAGCAGCTCGTGAATGTAAGTGGAGATGAATGGAATGGAGGTGGAGTTGATTTACCTACCCCTTGAGCATAACCACTAGGAAAAATGAAACTAGGGTTTGCACAAAAAATGATACATTAAACAACCAAAAAATAGGGGTGGAGTTGATGTACCTTCTTGTTATGAAATCTCGAAGATCCAACGATGAAACGAGACTGATTTGTGAGAGATTTGAGGGGGGTTAGGGTGATGGAGAGGGAGTGAGGGGGGCAGTAGCTCGTGAATGTGAGTGGAGATGAATGGAATGAGAGGGCTTGATGTGGGCCCATAGCATCTTATCCACATACCCTAAGTGAAACTTGGCATCACCCAGATGCCAGAGATGAATGGATGAGAGGGCTAGAGGTGGGCCCAAAGAATCTCATCCAGATGCCACGGACCTTGGCGTCTGGGTGTGCATCACACACATCAGATAGGTGTCTGGTCACCCGCGTGACCAAAACGAGACAGACGCCACGGTCCTTGGCGTCTGGGTGTGCACAAACTGCAAAAAATTCTCTCTGGATATGGACTCTGGATATGGACCCAGACGCCATGGACCCTGGCGTCTGGGTTTGCATCAGACACATCACACAAGTTTCTGGTCACCTGCGTGACCAAGAGCCAGACGCCATGGTCCTTGGCGTCTGGGTGTGCACAAACTTCAAAAAATGCTCTGTGGATATGGACCCAGACACCATGGACCCTGGCGTCTAGGTTTGCATCAGACACATCACACAAGTGTCTGGTCACCTGCGTGACCAAAACGAGCCAGACGCCACGGTCCTTGGCGTCTGGGTTTGCATCAGACACATCAGACAAAACCAGACGCCAGGGTCTGTGGCGTCTGGCCCTGACTGTTAATAGTTTTTGCACACACTTATGTCTTTTGTTAATGTTTTTGCTAGTCTCAACCAAAAATATGAACAAAGCATACTAGTCTCAAATGACAAACATAGTTTGCACATAATCTCAAACAGTCTCAAATTACAAGTTCATCACACACGATGTCTTGAATGACATAAGTAGTTCATGACCACGCAAGGTCTCGAATGACAAGTTCATCACACACAAAGTCTCGAAAGTCCATCATCGATGTCGGTGCCTTTTCCATTTGTCTACTGAGTAGTACGGGGCCACTTTCCCTTCTTGTCACGTGCCTCGTCCTCCTCTTGTGCATCGCGAGCCCTTGCAAGTTTTCTTGCCCTCTCTTCTTGACGAGCCTCCTTCTCTTTGCATGCCCTATCTTCCTCACGCTTCTTGCACTCACGAGCCTCCTTCTCATGACACTCCCGCTCCAATCCCCATGCATAGGACTCCTCAAACAGGCGCTGCCTCCATAAGCAATCTCGACGTTGGTCCTCTTGGACATCTTTTGGTACCTCGTGATCTATCCAAGTGAAGTACCTGCAAAGTGGAGGAGGGGACTACATATAAATCATGTTTGTGTTAGAAATAAAATGACAAACATATTTACAGTTTTTGTATGTATACCTAACATACTGGTGGTATGTCATATGCATTAGTTGGCCTTCGACGATCATGTGCATAGTTGGGACACACGAAAAACCTTCTACCTTCTGTCCATGACTTCTTGCGGTCAGTGGACACCTTCAGCTTGCAAACATCACCACACTAGCATGGTGGTGTGGGCACATCCTTCTCCTTCTCCTTCTCCTTGTCCAACCTGGCCTCCATCCACGTCTTCGGCATGTCCTCTTGGTCCGTGCACGCCGGCCTTGTCCTGGAACCGGATGAAGCCATGCCTACAAAAAGAACAATTGTTAGCACAAGACACAAAGAGAGTAAATGTGTAAATATAGTAAACCAATAAATGCTAGGAATTGTATGAACAAACAATATACCATTATTATTAGATCAACCATCTGGATTAAGCAAAAAACCGAAGGCCGATCCATTATCAACCATTCTTCTACGACCACCACCACCTCTAGCACTTGTGCTTCCTCTACAACCACCACCACCTCTAGCACTTGTGCTTGCTCGACCACCACCTCTAGCACTTGTGCTTTCTCGACCACCACCTCTAGCACTTGTACTCCCTCTATGAACACTAGCACCTCTAGCACTTGTGCTCCCTCTACGACCACCACCACCACCTCTGTCACTTGTGCTTCCTCGACCACCACCACCGTCACCTCTTCCAATTCGTTCACCATCGGTGCCACCTCCACGACTTGTTTTCCTTTTCTTGGTTTTCCTTTTCTTGCATGTCCGCTCATTGTTTCGCCCTTCACCGCACACCCCACAGTTGATAGTGTCAGGAGCCTCCATGAAATGACTGCTACCAAATTGTTTCATGCCAGTGTATCCAGCCAGGTCATCCATATCACCCCTGAACCTCTTAGTGCTCCTTCTACCCTTGGTCTCCACCTTCAGAAGAGGGTCTGGCTTAATATGAGGGCCATGGTACTCAGGCCACTGTGATTGGTCCAAGAAAGGGTGAAATCTTGGCACCCATGTCAACCTAGTAGCTTCCACATGGAACTCTTGCATCCACACGGTTTTTCCATCACAAACATGTATGTTTCTCGCCTTCGCCGCCGTTATCAAATGCGAGCATGGCCAATGATACTTACTAGGCCTCTTGCACTGGCACCACCGAGTCTTCAGACGCACCTCAAGTGTAGCACCACCATATTGAAAACCGTCTCGTGTTGTGCCACCTGGCTCATCAATTTGATAGATCATTTCAATTCTGTCGAATATGATAACTTGTTGCCGTGAAGACTTGCTTGCTTGTAACTACAACCATTCATCAACCTTTTCCGGATAATCCTTTTTTCACCTATCCATTTTGCAGTCTCTTCAGAATGCCTCTGAAAGTACTCATTAAGCTTGAAGAAGGTGTACTCCACTATTGCAGTCACCGGCAATGCACGAGCACCCTTCAGCACATTGTTGAAACATTCTACTAGATTGCTCGTCATGTCGCCATATCGCCTACCACCATCGTCATGAGCGCGTGCCCACTTGTGCTTCTCGCTTAAATTCCTAGTTAAGAACTCTTTTCCCCCTTCGTTCACCGCTGCAAAGAGTTTGTTGTACCGAGCATCAAAACCATCAGTGGTGAAGGCCATACATACATGGGTAAGGTCTTTGCTGAGCTCGTTGCTCTTACATTCCCGGTAAAAGTTGGCCACGAAATGCCTCATGCACCATCTATGGTGAAGCTTTGGAAATCCTGGAATAACAATGTCCATTCCCTTGAGTATGCCATGGTGCCGGTCTGATATGATGCATACCTCCCTAGCCCCAATCACATTGTGCCTAACATGACCCATGAACCAATCCCAGTTGTCTTGGTGCTCGGAAGGCACCAAAGCAAATGCAACTGGCAACACGTTGTCGTTTGATGAGTGCGCCATTGCTACCATTAGTGTGCCCTTGTATCTACCGGTTAAGAACGTGCCATCTATAGACAAGACCGGACGACAATGCTGAAACGCCTCCACACATTGTCCATAACTCCAGAAGGCATGGTGGAACACTCCCTCGTGATCCTTGACCACATGAAACATGCCCGGGTTCTTATGTGCAATCGCGCCCAACAACCTCGGGAGCTGGTTGTATGCTTCTTCATAACCACCATACAACATCCTAATAGCATTTGCCTTTTGCCTTCCATGCTTTCCCATACTTGACTTCATAACCAAATTATTTTTTCACCGTCCGCATGAGAAACCTCACTTTCACAGTGGGATCAAATCCTATGTCTTTCATCCATTTGTATCTGAGATACTCAGATGTGAGTTAACGGTGTGTCGTTCAAAGTCGTTTAGATGGTGGTTTGCACCTATGAGTGGCAACACAACTTCTTAACACCCATTCTTCGGTTTCTTTAAGCTTTCTTGCATGAACCTTCCATGGGCATCATTCTTGCTCACACTTCACGATGTAACGCTACTTCATGTCGGAGTGCTCAACATAAATTGGCCTATGGTTCCGAATGGCATAGTCAGCCAACCAAAACTTCAACATAGGCAAGCTCAGAAACTTCACTCCTTTCTTCAAATAAGCATTCTCGTCCTCATTCTCCACCCTTGGTTCTCCTGGATCCGGGCATGGTGTTGGCTCAATCGCGTTATTCTCATTCCACCGTCAACAACAGCTTTATGGGCAAGGATGAGATCTTTAAACAAGTGAGTTCTTTTTTCTAAGCCCGTCAGCTCAAAGTGGATTTGGTTTTCCTCCTTTGTGAATCCATCCTCGTCCAACTGTTCAACTGGACCCTCGTCATCCGAGTCATAGGCATATTAATGCCTAAAAGGCAACTCAGGATCCATGTCCTTTTGCGCTATGTACGCATCCAAGTCACCAACATCAATACCATGAAACCCTTCCTCTTGCTCTTCATCATCATCATAAGCATCTTCATCCTCTTGAATTACTTTGTCACTAGCAATCACCTCAACTTCATTTGCTTGGCTATTTGGTGGTTGGCTAGAAGCATTGGGGGCATACAACTCAACCTTATTTGCTTCAATAGATGGTACACGAGGACGTGGTTGGCGATAAGCATTGGGGGCATCAACCACAATCCTATGCTCAACAAGTGGCACCATTGTCCTCTCGCTCATGTCATCCATTGGGGAAGAGACATGCCGGTTCAAATCAAGTGTAAACCGAGGAGATTCAACCTTGGTGGCAAACAATTCAAGTGACTTGTCTTCCGATTGGGAAACTTTTTCCTTGTATACATCCCAATGCAAATCCGAGGTGATAGGCATACTTTTCAAGCGAGATTTGGCTCCAACTCCAACATCATACCTTCATATTAACTTAACATCAATATTGGTGTCCATCCACTTTAAGGCTTGTCTCACTTTTGCAACAACATCCTCATAGCCAGGGCTTGTATCAAAAACCAATGGTTCCTCACCCGTGTCGGCATTGTTACTCAAGAATGCCTTCTTGTCCATGTAATGAACATTAACAAGTCTCTCCATCTAAAAACAACATGAATGCATTTAAGACTTCAATGAGAATTGGTGTTTATCCAAATACATCTCATTATATCCTAATTATATCAACACTAAATTATTGGTGATGTCCACAAAAGTTTCACTAATTAACACACACTAAGCAAAGTTAACCCTAATCACTAACTAACCCTAACCCCCAATCTTTCTACTCAAAAAGCATATATTCCTAGTACACACCATGCATATCACTATATTATCAAAGTTAAACAAGCCATTCACACTAACATAAGGGATTTCCATGAACTAGGGTTCCACCAACATGTTAAAAATGCAACCAAAATAACAAGATTTAACCAAAAAAAATGGGTGATTTGAGGGATATTACCACAAGCAACAAAGTGATGGAAAGATCCACCTAAGGGAAGCACCTTTTGGAGAGGATTTGAGCGGGGAGCTTGAGGGGTGAGAGAGAGTGGGGGGGGGGGTAGCAAATGTTCTTCAAGCTCGGGCTGGATTGGGGAAAGTGTGTGGGGTGGGACCCACACACTCTCCCGGTGGGGTTATCCACTTACCAGGGCCAGACGCCAGGGTCCTTGGTGTCTGGCCCCTTTGCCACGTCAGCAGGTCAACGGGCAGGCGAGCAGTACGGGCCAGGGGCTAGACGCCAGGGTTCATGGCATCTGCTTCGCAACCCAGACGCCAGGGATGTTGGCGTCACCTAAAAAGGTTAGAAACGATTTTTTTTTCTAAACGAGGTCAAATCGTGATTTTGTTAGCCACATAGGTCAGAATAGTAATTTTGTCCGTGAGAGATCGGCTGGCTGGTTTTGTTGGAAGTCTGGCTGTTCTAGATGGTTTTCCTATTTTTCGATTGACGACCAATTCATTAAGGGCTTGTTCGGAACGAAGATGTACAAAACATTGAAACGGAGAGAAATACGGGAATAGCAATAAAACATACAAATAAGATTACACACAAAACCATAGAGGAAACTGGAGGATGGAACGTTCGCATCAATGCGAAAACACACATTTTTTTAGAAAAGGAGGAAGACCTCTGGCCTCTGCATTCGGACGATGCATACAGCCATTTTATTAATTATTAACACAAGACCTTACAAAGTCATACAACAGTAAGACTAAAGTCACCGTCTAAGCAACATCTGTCGCACTCCTATCCAGATGATGAAGGGGCGCTGATAGTCTGGGCCTAATACTAAACAGACCTCGCAGCCAAACCTAACATCTAAGACCCGAGGTCCCAACCAGGACGCCTGCCGGGTATGGGCACCCACCAGTCCGGCGTGCTCCTCAAGCAGGACGCCTGCTGGGTATGAGGCCGCCGGAGCTACCTGCCACCAATCCATCTTCAGTGTTGTACTGCTGCATCTACCTTGCCCGGTCTAGCTGCCGTCGACGCCACCACGACGCGAGACAACGCCACCATCCTGCGCTCGTCCATCATCACACGCCCACCGGCGAGACCCCACTGCTCCATGCCGCTGAGACCCGCCGTTGTCAACGTGCCAGATGCCACGCCACTCCTCCTTCGCGAACACCACCTGCTGCCACTGGTCCCATCCCCTCCGTCTGCAGTTCCTCTAATCGAGCACCCAAACGCCCTAGGCGGCGCCTCCAAGAAGGGTACGACATACGCAGTGCCGCCGCCGCCCAATCTAAGGAGATATTGGGTTTTCTCCCGGGCATGGGGTCGGGGTAGAGGGCAGGGACCTCGACGGTGCCTGCAAGGAGGAGAACGGCGACCCTGGTCATCGCTACCGTCGGGATGACCGCGTCATCCAGAGTTTCCTCCGGTTCGATGTCATCTCTACCAGCTCCCGCGAATGCACCGAGGCCAACGACCGTGATTGTAAGCCATCCAGTACAGCGGGAGAGAGCCTGCAGCGCGAAGGAGATCCACTGGCAACTCACCGCCCGCACGGTCAAGACGCCGTCCATCCACCCCCCGTCCACACTGCCCGAGGCCGCTGCCCCGGCATCCACCCATCGCACACATCCCATTGAGACATGGAGAAAAACCTACGCCGCCGCCACCAGGGAGCAGCACACCGTGAAACCAAGTTGGGCAGGACGAGGCAAGGCCACGCCGGCCAGATCTGGGCCCACCAGCCGCCAGATCGGAGCCGAGGCAGCCGGATCAGGGGAAGCGAGCGGCGGTGCCCGATGCGGGGCGGGGGGCCTCCATAGCCCGAGGCGGGTGCGCGGGGAAGCCCCCACCATAGCCTACCGCCGCACGGGTAAGCCCGACGACGGCTGCCGACGGCGGCGAGGGAGAAGGAGACGGGGAGGTGGGGACCGACGGCGCGTGGGGTTTCATCCCAGAGTCGCCCGAGAGCGGACGACGCGGGTGTGTGTGTGGGGGGGTCATGCGAAAACACACATGAAAAGAAAAGAAAAATCATTTTTTTATTTGGCTAAGCGATGATCTTATTTCGTCTACTCTATCCGCGAATAAGTGTACATCTAGCAATTGTCTTAAGTCAAACTTTTGAAACTTTTGTTGGGGAACTTTGCATAAAATAAAAAGTTTCCTACGTTCACCAAGATCAATCTATGAGTTCATCTAGAAACGACAGAGAGGAATGCATCTACATACCCTTGTAGATCGCGCGGAAGCGTTCAAGAGAACGGGGTTGAGGCAGTCGTACTCATCGTGATCCAAATCACCGGAGATCCTAGCGCCGAACGGACGGCACCTCCGTGTTCAACACACATACGATCAGCGTGATGTCTCCTCCTTTTTGATCCAGCAAGGGGGAAGGGGAGGTTGATGAAGATCCAGCAGCACGACGGCGTGGTGGTGGATGCAGCAGGGATCCGGCAGGGCTTCGCCAAGTGTCTGCGGGAGGGAGAGGTGTAGCAAAGGGGGAAGGGAGGCGCCAGGTGTCAGGATGCAGCTACCCTCCCCCCTCTTTATATAGGGACCCCAGGGGGGCGCCGTCCCTAGGAGATGGGATCTCCTAGGGGGGGGGCGGCCAAGGGGAGAAACTTGCCCCCCAAGGCAAGTGGAGGCGCCCCCTCCCCTAGGGTTCCCATGTTGGGGAACGTTGCATAAAATAAAAAAATTCCTACGTTCACCAAGATCAATCTATGAGTTCATCTAGCAACGAGAGAGAGGAGTGCATCTACATACCCTTGTAGATCGCGTGCGGAAGCGTTCAAGAGAACGGGGTTGAGGGAGTCGTTCTCGTCGTGATCCAAATCACCGGAGATCCTAGCGCCGAACGGACGGCACCTCCGCGTTCAACACACGTACGGTCAGCGTGACGTCTCCTCCTTCTTGATCCAGAAAGGGGGAAGGAAAGGTTGATGAAGATCCAGCAGCACGACAGCGTGGTGGTGGATGCAGCAGGTTTCCGGCAGGGCTTCACCAAGCGACTACGGAAGGAGGAGGTGTAGTAGGGGAAAGGGAGGCGCCAAGACTTCAGGGTGCGGCTGCCCTCCCTCCCCCCCTTTATATAGGCCCCCTGGGGGGGCGCCGGCCTTGGAGATGGGATCTCCTAAGGGGGGCGGCGACCAGGGGGGTGGAGTGCCCCCCAAGGCAAGTGGAGGCGCCCCCACCCTAGGGTTTCCAACCCTAGGCGCAGGGGGGCAAGGGGGGCGCACCAGCCCACTAGGGGCTGGTTCCCCTCCCACTTCATTCCACGGGCCCTCCGGGATAGGTGGCTCCACCCGGTGGACCCCCGGGACCATTCCGGTGGTCCCGGTACAATACCGGTGACCCCCGAAACTCTCCCGATGGCCGAAACTGCACTTCCTATATATAATTCTTTACCTCCGGACCATTCCAGAACTCCTCGTGACGTCCGGGATCTCATCCGGGACTCCGAACAACTTTCGGTTTGCTGCATACTCATATTCATACAACCCTAGCGTCACCGAACCTTAAGTGTGTAGACCCTACGGGTTCGGGAGACACGTAGACATGACCGAGACGGCTCTCCGGTCAATAACCAACAGCAGGATCTGGATACCCATGTTGGCTCCCACATGCTCCTCGATGATCTCATCGGATGAACCACGATGTCGAGGATTCAAGTAACCCCTTATACAATTCCCTTTGTCAAACGATATGTTACTTGCCCGAGATTTGATCGTCGGTATCCCAATACCTCGTTCAATCTCGTTACCGGCAAGTCACTTTACTCGTACCGGAATGCATGATCCCGTGACCAGACACTTGGTCACTTTGAGCTCATTATGATGATGCACTACCGAGTGGGCCCAGTGATACCTCTCCGTAATACGGAGTGACAAATCCCAGTCTCGATCCGTGTCAACCCAACAGACACTTTCGGAGATACCCGTAGTATACCTTTATAGTCACCCAGTTACGTTGTGACGTTTGGTACACCCAAAGCACTCCTACGGTATCCGGGAGTTACATGATCTCATGGTCTAAGGAAGAGATACTTGACATTGGAAAAGCTCTAGCAAAACGAACTACACGATCTTGAGCTATGCTTAGGATTGGGTCTTGTCCATCACATCATTCTCCTAATGATGTGATCTCGTTATCAATGGCATCCAATGTCCATAGTCAGGAAACCATGACCATCTGTTGATCAACGAGCTAGTCAACTAGAGGCTCAATAGGGACATGTTGTGGTCTAAGTATTCACATGTGTATTACGATTTCCGGATAATACAATTATAGCATGAATAAAAGACAACTATCATGAACAAAGAAATATAATAATAATCCTTTTATTATTGCCTCTAGGGCATATTTCCAACAGTCTCCCACTTGCACTAGAGTCAATAATCTAGTTACATTGTGATGTATCGAACACCCATAGAGTTCTGGTGTTGATCATGTTTTGCTCGCGAAGAGGTTTAGTCAACGGATCTGCGACATTCAGATCCGTCTGTACTTTGCAAATATCTATGTCTCCACCTTGAACATTTTCACGGATGGAGTTGAAACGATGCTTGATGTGCCTGGTCTTCTTGTGAAACCTGGGCTCCTTGGCAAGGGAAAGAGCTCCAGTGTTGTCACAGAAGAGAGTGATTGGCCCCGACGCATTGGGTATGACTCCTAGGTCGGTGATGAACTCCTTCATCCATATTGCTTCATGCGCTGCCTCCGAGGCTGCCATGTACTCTGCTTCACATGTAGATCCCGCCACGACGCTCTGCTTGCAACTGCACCAGCTTACTGCTCCACGATTCAACATATACACGTATCCGGTTTGTGACTTAGAGTCATCCAGATCTGTGTCGAAGCTAGCGTCGATGTAACCCTTTACGACGAGCTCTTCGTCACCTCCATAAACGAGAAACATGTCCTTTATCCTTTTCAGGTACTTAAGGATATTCTTGACCGCTGTCCAGTTTTCCTTGCCGGGATTACTTTGGTACCTTCCTACCAAACTTACGGCAAGGTTTACATCAGGTCTGGTCCACAGCATGGCATACATAATAGATCCTATGGCTGAGGCATAGGGGATGACACTCATCTCTTCTTTATCTTCTGTCGTGGTCAGGCATTGAGCCGAGCTCAATCTCACACCTTGCAATACATGCAAGAACCCTTTCTTGGACTGATCCATATTGAACTTCTTCAATATCTTATCAAGGTATGTGCTTTGTGAAAGACCTATGAGGCGTCTCGATCTATCCATATAGATCTTGATGCCTAATATGTAAGCAGCTTCTCCAAGGTCCTTCATTGAAAAACACTTATTCAAGTAGGCCTTAATGCTGTCCAAAAGTTCTATATCATTTCCCATCAAAAGTATGTCATCCACATATAATATGAGAAATGCTACAGAGCTCCCACTCACATTCTTGTAAATGCAGGCTTCTCCATAAGTCTGCATAAACCCAAACGCTTTGATCATCTCATCAAAGCGAATGTTCCAACTTCGAGATGCTTGCACCAGCCCATAAATGGATCGCTGGAGCTTGCATACTTTTTAGCATTCTTAGGATCGACAAAACCTTCCGGCTGCATCATATACAACTCTTCCTTAAGATAGCCGTTAAGGAATGCCGTTTTGACGTCCATCTGCCATATCTCATAATCATAGTATGCGGCAATTTCTAACATGATTCGGACGGACTTCAGCTTCGCTACGGGAGAGAAAGTCTCATCATAGTCAACCCCTTGAACTTGCCGATAACCCTTAGCGACAAGTCGAGCTTTATAGATGGTAACATTACCATCCGCGTCCGTCTTCTTCTTAAAGATCCATTTGTTTTCTATCGCTCGCCGATCATCAGGCAAGTCAGTCAAAGTCCATACTTTGTTTTCATACATCGATTCTATCTCGAATTGCATGGCTTGTAGCCATTTGTTGGAATCTGGGCCCGCCATCGCTTCTTCATAGTTCGAAGGTTCACCGTTGTCTAACAACATGATTTCCAGGAGAGGGTTGCCATACCACTCTGGTGTGGAACGTGTCCTTGTGGACCTACGAGGTTCAGTAGCAACTTGATCCAAAGTACCTTGATTATCATCATTAATTTCCTCTCTAGTCGGTGTAGGCACCACAGGAACATTTTCCTGAGCTGCACTACTTTCCGGTTCAAGAGGTAGTACTTCATCGAGTTCTACTTTCCTCCCACTTACTCCTTTCGAGAGAAACTCTTTTTCCAGAAAGGATCCGTTCTTGGCAACAAAGATCTTGCCTTCGGATCTAAGGTAGAAGGTACACCCAATGGTTTCCTTGGGGTATCCTATGAAGACGCATTTTTCTGACTTGGGTTCGAGCTTTTCAGGTTGAAGTTTCTTGACATAAGCATCGCATCCCCAAACTTTTAGAAATGACAGCTTAGGTTTCTTCCCAAACCATAATTTATATAGTGTCGTCTCAACGGATTTAGACGGTGCCCTATTTAGAGTGAATGTAGCTGTGTCTAGAGCGTATCCCCAAAATGATAGCGGTAAATCGGTAAGAGACATCATAGATCGCACCATATCTAATAGAGTGCGATTACGACATTCGGACACACCGTTACGCTGAGGTGTTCCAGGCAGCGTGAGTTGTGAAATGATTCCACATTTTCTTAAGTGCGTACCAAATTCGTGACTTAAATATTCTCCTCCATGATCTGATCGTAAGAATTTTATTTTTCGGTCACGTTGGTTCTCTACTTCACTTTGAAATTCCTTGAACTTTTCAAAGGTCTCAGACTTGTGTTTCATCAAGTAGACATACCCATATCTACTTAAGTCATCAGTGAGAGTGAGAACATAACGATATCCTCCGCGAGCCTCAACGCTCATTGGACCACACACATCAGTATGTATGATTTCCAATAAGTTGGTTGCTCGCTCCATAGTTCCGGAGAACGGAGTCTTGGTCATTTTGCCCATGAGGCATGCTTCACATGTGTCAAATGATTCATAATCGAGAGACTCTAATAGTCCATCAGCATGGAGCTTCTTCATGCGCTTGACACCAATGTGACCATGGCGGCAGTGCCACAAGTATGTGGGACTATCGTTATCAACTTTACATCTTTTGGTATTCACACTATGAATATGTGTAATGTTACATTCGAGATTCATTAAGAATAAACCATTGACCATCGGGGCATGACCATAAAACATATATCTCATATAAATAGAACAACCATTATTCTCGAATTTAAATGAGTAGCCATCTCGCATTAAATGGGATCCAGATACAATGTTCATGCTCAAACTTGGCACTAAATAACAATTATTGAGGTTTAAAACTAATCCCGTGGGTAAATGTAGAGGTAGCGTGCCGACGGTAATCACATCGACCTTGGAACCATTCCCGACGCGCATCGTCACCTCGTCCTTCGCCAGTCTCCGCTTATTCCGCAGCTCCTGCTGTGAGTTACAAATATGAGCAACGACACTGGTATCAAATACCCAGGAGTTACTACGAGTACTGGTAAGGTACACATCAATTACATGTATATCACATATACCTTTAGTGTTGCCGGCCTTCTTGTCCGCTAAGTATTTGGGGCAGTTCCGCTTCCAGTGACCCTTCCCTTTGCAATAAAAGCACTCAATCTCAGGCTTGGGTCCATTCTTTGACTTCTTCCCAGCAACTGGCTTACCGGGCGCGACAACATCTTTGCTGTCCTTCTTGAAGTTCTTCTTACCCTTGCCCTTCTTGAACTTAGTGGTTTTATTGACCATCAACACTTGATGTTCTTTCTTGATTTCAACCTCTGCTGACTTTACTTCAGGAATAGTCTTTACCATCCCCTGCATATTGTAGTTCATCACAAAACTCTTGTAGCTCGGTGGGAGCGACTGAAGGATTCTGTCAATGACCGCCTCGTCCGGGAGGTTAATGTCCAGCTGGGACAGGCGGTTGTGCAACCCAGACATTTTGAGTATGTGCTCACTGACAGAACTATTTTCCTCCATCTTACAACTATAGAACTTGTCATAGACTTCATATCTCTCGACCCGGGCATGAGCTTGAAAAACCATTTTCAGCTCCTCGAACATCTCATATGCTCCGTGTTGCTCAAAACGCTTTTGGAGCCCCAGTTCTAAGCTGTAAAGCATGCCGTACTGAACGAGGGAGTAATCATCAGCACGTGACTGCCAAGCGTTCGTAACGTCTTGGTTCTCTAGGATGGGTGCTTCACCTAGCGGTCCTTCTAGGACATATGCTTTCTTGGTAGCTATGAGGATGATCCTCAGGTTCCGAACCCAGTCCGTATAGTTGTTGCCATCATCTTTCAGCTTGGTTTTCTCTAGGAACGCGTTGAAGTTCATGTTGACATGAGCGTTGGCCATTTGATCTACAAGACATATTTTGCAAAGATTTTAGACTAATTTCATGATAATTAAGTTCATCTAATCAAATTATTTAATGAACTCCCACTCAGATTTGACATCCCTCTAGTCATGTAAGTGTTACACGATCCGAGTCGACTAGGCCATGTCCGATCATCACGTGAGACGGACTAGTCATCATCGGTGAACATCTCCATGTTGATCGTATCTTCCATACGACTCATGTTCGACCTTTCGGTCTCTGTGTTCCGAGGCCATGTTTGTACATGCTAGGCTCGTCAAGTTAACCTAAGTGTTTTTGCATGTGTAAAACTGTCTTACACCCATTGTATGTGAACGTAGGAATCTATCACACCCAATCATCACGTGGTGCTTCGAAACGACGAACTTCAGCAACAGCGTACAGTTAGGGGGAACACCTTCTTGAAATTATTATGAGGAATCATCTTATGTACTACCGCCGTTCTAAGTAAACAAGATGCATAAACATAATAAACATCACATGCAATTATATATAGTAGTGACATGATATGGCCAATATCACATAGCTCCTTTGATCTCCATCTTCGGGGCTCCATGATCATCTTCGTCACCGGCATGACACCATGATCTCCATCATCATGATCTCCATCATCGTGTCTCCATGAAGTTGCTCGCCAACTATTACTTCTACTACTATGGCTAACGGTTTAGCAATAAAGTAAAGTAATTACATGGCGTTAAATCATTGACACGCAGGTCATACAATAATTAAGACAACTCCTATGGCTCCTGCCGGTTGTCATACTCATCGACATGCAAGTCGTGATTCCTATTACAAGAACATGATCTCATACATCACAACATATCATTCATCATTGTTGTTGCATCTTTTATGTGGCTGCAATAGGGTTCTAGCAAGAACGTTTTCTTACCTACGAATAACCACAATGTGATTTTGTCAACTTTTATTTACCCTTCATAAGGACCCTTTTCATCGAATCCACTCCAGCTAAAGTGGGAGAGACAGACACCCGCTAGCCACCTTATGCAACTAGTGCATGTCAATCGATGGAACCTGTCTCACGTAAGCGTACGTGTAAGGTCGGTCCGGGCCGCTTCATCCCACAATACTGCTGAAGCAAAATAAGACTAGTAGTGGCAAGCAAGTTGACAAGATCTACGCCCACAACTGATTTGTGTTCTACTCGTGCAATAGAGTAGACCTAGCTCATGATGCCACTGTTGGGGAACGTTGCATAAAATAAAAAATTTCCTACGTTCACCAAGATCAATCTATGAGTTCATCTAGCAACGAGAGAGAGGAGTGCATCTACATATCCTTGTAGATCGCGTGCGGAAGCGTTCAAGAGAACGGGGTTGAGGGAGTCGTTCTCGTCGTGATCCAAATCACCGGAGATCCTAGCGCCGAACGGACGGCACCTCCGCGTTCAACACACGTACAGTCAGCGTAGAGTCTCCTCCTTCTTGATCCAGCAAGGGGGAAGCAGAGGTTGATGAAGATCCAGCAGCACGACGGCGTGGTGGTGGATGCAGCAGGGTTCCGACAGGGCTTTGCCAAGCGACTACGGAAGGAGGAGGTGTAGCAGGGGAGAGGGAGGCGCCAAGACTTCAGGGTGCGGCTGCCCTCCCTCCCCCCTTTATATAGGAACCTGGGGGGCGTTGGCCCTGGAGATGGGATCTCCCAAGGGGGGCGGCGGCCAGAGGGGTGGAGTGCCCCCCAAGGCAAGTGGAGGCGCCCCCCCCCCCACCCTAGGGTTTCCAACCCTAGGCGCAGGGGGGCGCACCAGCCCACTAGGGGCTGGTTCCCCTCCCACTTCAGCCCACGGGGCCCTCCGGGAAGGTGGCCCCACCCGGTGGACCCCTGGGACCCTTCTGGTGGTCCCGATACAATACCGGTGACCCCCGAAACTCTCCCGATGGCCGAAACTGCACTTCCTATATATAATTCTTTACCTCTGGACCATTTCGGAACTCCTCGTGACGTCCAGGATCTCATCCAGGACTCCGAACAACTTTCGGTTTGCTACATACTCATATTCATACAACCCTAGCATCACCGAACCTTAAGTGTGTAGACCTTATGGGTTCGGGAGACACGTAGACATGACCGAGACGGCTCTCCGGTCAATAACCAACAGCGGGATCTGGATACCCATGTTGGCTCCCACATGCTCCTCGATGATCTCATCGGATGAACCACGATGTCGAGGATTCAAGTAACCCCGTATACAATTCCCTTTGTCAAACAGTATGTTACTTGCCCGAGATTCGATCGTCGGTATCCCAATACCTCGTTGAATCTCGTTACCGGCAAGTCACTTTAATCGTACCGTAATGCATGATCCCGTGACCAGACACTTGGTCACTTTGAGCTCATTATGATGATGCACTACCAAGTGGGCCCAGTGATACCTCTTCGTAATACGGAGTGACAAATCCCAGTCTCGATCCGTGTCAACCCAACAGACACTTTCGGAGATACCCGTAGTATACCTTTATAGTCACCCAGTTACGTTGTGACGTTTGGTACATCCAAAGCACTCCTACGGTATCCGGGAGTTACACGATCTCATGTTCTAAGGAAGAGATACTTGACATTGGAAAAGCTCTAGCAAAACGAACTACACGATCTTGTGCTATGCTTAGGATTGGGTCTTGTCCATCACATCATTCTCCTAATGATGTGATCTCGTTATCAATGACATCCAATGTCCATAGTCAGGAAACCATGACTATCTGTTGATCAACGAGCTAGTCAACTAGAGGCTCACTAGGGACATGTTGTGGTCTAAGTATTCACACGTGTATTACAATTTCCGGATAATACAATTATAGCATGAATAAAAGACAACTATCATGAACAAAGAAATATAATAATAATCCTTTTATTATTGCCTCTAGGGCATATTTCCAACATCCCAACCCTAGGCGCAGAGGGGGGCCCAGGGGGGGCGCACCAGCCCACCAGGACTGGTTCCCCTCCCACTTCAGCCCATGGGGCCCTCTGGGATAGGTGGCCCCACCCGGTGGACCCCCGGGACCCTTCCGGTGGTCCCGGTACAATACCGGTAACCCCCGAAACTTTCCCGATGGCCGAAACTCGACTTCCCATATATAATTCTTTACCTCAGGACCATTCCGGAACTCCTCGTGACGTGCGGGATCTCATCCGGGACTCCGAACAACTTTCGGTTTGCTGCATACTCATATCTCTACAACCCTAGCGTCACCGAACCTTAAGTGTGTAGACCCTACGAGTTCGGCAGACACGTAGATATGACCGAGATGGCTCTCCGGTCAATAACCAACAGCGGGATCTGGATACCCATGTTGGCTCCCACATGCTCCTCGATGATCTCATCGGATGAACCATGATGTCGAGGATTCAAGCAACCCCATATACAATTCCCTTTGTCAATCGGTATGTTACTTGCCCGAGATTCGATCGTCGGTATCCCAATACCTCGTTCAATCTCGTTACTGGCAAGTCACTTTACTCGTACCGTAATGCATGATCCCGTGAACAGACACTTGGTCACTTTGAGCTCATTATGATGATGCATTACTGAGTGGGCCCAGAGATACCTCTCCGTCATACGGAGTGACAAATCCCAGTCCTGATCCGTGTCAATCCAACAGACACTTTCGGAGATACCCGTAGTATACCTTTATAATCACCCAGTTACGTTGTGACGTTTGGTACACCCAAAGCACTCCTACGGTATCCGGGAGTTACACGATCTCATGGTCTAAGGAAAAGATACTTGACATTGGAAAAGCTCTAGCAAACGAACTACACGATATTGTGCTATGCTTAGGATTGGGTCTTGTCCATCACATCATTCTCCTAATGATGTGATCCCGTTATCGGTGACATCCAATGGCCATAGTCAGGAAACCATGACTATCAGTTGATCAACGATCTGGTCAACTAGAGGCTCACTAGGGACATGTTGTGGTCTATGTATTCACACGTGTATTACGATTTCCGGATAATACAATTATAGCATGAATAAAAGACAATTATCATGAATAAGGAAATATAATAATAATTTTTTTATTATTGCCTCTAGGGCATATTTCCAACAACTTTGACCACCTTTCTAGGAAAAAGTAAAAGCATTTATGGCACCAAATTACTATCACTAGATTCGTTTCGAAATGTACTTTGATAATATATCAATTTGATGTCATATATATTACTACTATTTTCTATAAAGTTGGTCAAAAATTTGAAAGTTTGACTTAGAATAAAAGCTGGATGTACACTTATTCGCGGACGGAGGGAGTAAACCTCAAGCGTCTTCTCTTGTTGAATAACATTGGCTCGTGGCTGATTTTTTTTTCAATTCTATGGAATCAGCCGAAATCTGCATGGCCAAGAAAATCTTTATCTCTAATAATAAAGGGGATACTGCTTTTGGCCGTACGTCACCGAAATTACCCCAAAAGTTTGTAAAATATTATGGAAAAGTATTAGAATCGTCCGACTGATCTATCACAGGCGTAAACCGCGAGCTACAGTCAACACGTGTCCCTGGCCCATCCACCGGTTCCCCTCAAGTCGCCGCGACCTTATCTCTTCGCATCGTCTCTCCTCCACACATTTCCTTCCCCACCCTGTTCGCCGCTGCTCAACAGAGGAGCTCCCACGGCATCGCCGCCCCACGCCGCTGCTACGAACCAGAGGGAAGCGGGCACCGCCGTAGCCTGCAACCACGCGCATGGGCGACACTCGGTGCTCTGGTGTGATGCAACATACAGACGGGAGGGCAACTGCTCGTTTTTTGCTGCTGCGGTGATGCGGTACGGCGCTCGTCGGCGACCGCTGGTGCTGCAAGGCAGCAACGCGTCCACGGCTGTGATCTGCGACGTAACAACCCGTTCACAGCCGCCGTGTTGTGTTGCATGCGGGGTGGTTGAAGCTCCACCCATGTTGCAATGAAGCACCGCCGGAGCTACAGTGAAGCGTCGCCGGAGTTGCAATGAAGTGCCGGGGGGATGTTGAAGCTCACTGGCGCGGCAATGAAACTTTCGTCGGAGCTGCAGTGAAGCTTTCGCGCGGCGGCGGCATGCTCGGTCTTACCACAAAGCAGCCCCCGGTGGCTCCCGGTGCTACGATGCAGCGGTTGCTGGCGGCTTTGGTAGCTGCGTGCGCTCGCCGGCGTTGGGGCTCCGGCAGGTGCGTCGGTACTGCAGTCGTCGGTGTAACAGGGGTGTGCAGTCGTTGTCGTTGCTGAGAGGAAGTGGGCGTCGGGGGGCTTGTGGATGCAAGACGAGAGGAGAGAAGGACGACGTGAGGAGTTGAGTTGCTCTAATCGGACAGGCCACATTTGCCTAATCAAACGGCTGGCCTGGCGGATGATTTCCAGCTGATCCGTAGCAGCCTCTACATATCATCCACCTATGCCACCTATACCGTCTCGTACAGTAGGAATCTTCTACACTGCGCTTTTCATGCTTGGAGTGTTGGAATAATTATGCATCTCTGGGATGCTATTAGTTGGAACAGATTGCATCTAGAACACCTAAAACATGAGCAGAGAAAAGGTTTAGGGGATCATTACGTGTCACGGCAGTGGACATGATCGCCTGCTTGGTGCAGACTTGATGCAGAGGTGATGTAGTCGAGGTAGAAGTCCTCCTCAACGTCCTGATGCCCTCAGGACGCCACCGGCACTGCCCGGCGATGGCAGCGGCGGCTGGAGTAGGTCTTCCCGTCGCTGCAGCGCTCCCCCTGATCGGATGGGGTGAGAGAATATCGGGAGGGGAGTGAAACCGTACGTGAATTGTGATCGCGCAGGCTGCCAACCCTCTCCCGTTCCCTTTTATGTAGCGCTGGCGACAGGGGACCTAAACCATCAGTTGGTTTGGGTGCCCCCGATCAGGGCGCCTCAGTTGGGATAAAAAGCCCACGTACGTTGGTGCGTGGGGCCTTTTCCTTTAACGTTATCTTTTCCCCTTTTTTTTGTTAGACTAATAGATCTAACTGGCTTGTTTAAGCCGTCAGATCAAAACCAACATTCTCCCCCTTGATCGTTAGGCTTAAATTCATTCACCCATTCTACATAGGAATGATGTACCAAAGTGAGGTGTTACAACAGCTCAAAACGCTATAGAACCTCAACACTTATAGTACACCCGCCTATTTCGAAATGGAAAACATTTTACTAATTGGGGAGTGGTTTATTTTAATGGTCCTCTTATTCCAGAATCATCAGGCCTCCAGTAGTCCCATGCCGGCAACATGCTCATGAAAGATACTGGGTGGTAAGCCTTTTGTTAGCGGATCCGCAAGCATATGCTTCGTTCTTATATGTTTAACATCAACTGTTTGATCCTGGATTCTATCTTTCACAACATGATACTTTATGTCAATGTGTCTGGCAGCATTACTTGACCTGTTGTTACTCGTATAGAAAACTGCTGGTTCATTATCGCAGTACAATAAAATTGGTTTAGATATGCTGTCAACCACTTTAAGTCCGGGTATAAAATTCTTTAGCCATACAGCCTGCCCGGTGGCCTCATAACATGCTACAAATTCTGCTTGCATCGTAGATCCAGCAGTTAACGTTTGTTTGGAGCTTTTCCACGATATAGCTCCGCCCGCGAGTGTGAATATATAACCTGACGTGGATCTCATACTATCCACACACCCGACAAAATCAGAGTCTGAATAACCAACAATTTCTAGGTTATCAGTTCTTTTATATGTAAGCATGAAGTCCTTAGTTCCTTGCATATAACGCAAGACTTTCTTTGCGGCCTTCCAGTGGTCCGGTCCTGGATTTGATTGGTATCTGCCAAGCACCCCGGTTACAAAACATAAGTCTGGGCGTGTACACACTTGAGCATACATGATGCTTCCAACAGCTGAAGCATAAGGAACCGACTTCATCTGATCAGTTTCACATTGGTTCCTCGGACATTGAAATGTCCCAAACTTATCGCCCTTAACTATAGGAGCAGGTGAGGGTGAGCACTTATGCATATTGAATTTTTTTAGTACTCTCTCAAAGTATGCCTTTTGAGATAGTCCTAACGTTCCTCTGGACCTATCTCGATGAATCTCGATGCCGAGGACATACGAGGCTTCACCAAGATCTTTCATATCAAAACTGGATGACAGAAAATTCTTGGTCTCATGCAGCATATCCTTATCGCTACATGCCAACAATATGTCATCAACGTATAGGACTAAAAATGTGAACCTACTGCCTTTAAACTTAACGTATATGCAGTTGTCCACAACATTTTCGGTGAAACCAAAATTTTTGATAATTTTA
Organism: Triticum dicoccoides; assembly: GCF_002162155.2. Lineage (NCBI taxonomy): Eukaryota > Viridiplantae > Streptophyta > Magnoliopsida > Poales > Poaceae > Triticum > Triticum dicoccoides. Next base: position 644,107,178 of record NC_041381.1, on the reverse strand, counting down.
TCAAACTTGAGGTACCACTCTCTTGAAGCTTGCTTCAAGCCATAAATTGATTTCTTTAGACGACATGCTAAATGTTCCTTTCCTTCCACAACAAAGCCTTCTGGCTGAGCCATGTAGACATCTTCTTTTAAGTCACCATTTAGAAATGCCATTTTAACATCCATTTGGTGTAGTTCCAGGTCGTAATGAGCTACTAATGTCATTATGATTCTGAAAGAATCCTTGGTTGACACAGGAGAGAAAGTTTGTTTATAATCAATGCCTTCTCTCTGTGTATACCCTTTTGCCACTAGCCTTGCCTTGAACCGTTCGACATTCCCTTTGGAATCATACTTGGTTTTGTAGACCCACTTGCAGCCTACTTTCTTAGCTCCATCGGGAACTTCTACTAAGTCCCATACATCGTTTGAGCCCATAGATTTCAACTCGTCTTCCATGGCAACCAACCATTTGGACGAATTTTCGCTTTTAATGGCTTCCTTATATGAGGTTGGATCCTCCACCTTTCCCATATCATTCATGTCCTCCATCAAAAAGGTGATATAATCATCTGATATGGCTTTCTTCCTCTCACGCCGTGGTCTACCCATGGGCGGAGGTGGTGGTGGAACATCATCATTTTCATTATTTTCTCGGAGATCCTCATTTGTGTTTGGATTCTCATTATTAGTTTCTGGATCACCATTCGACTGAGAGACTGAACCGTGAGATTCAGGATCATCAGATGTCACATTTCTTCGTATTGGAAAAACAATCTCTTTGATAGTCGGGGATGGTACACAAACCCGCTTCTCCTCAAGACCGATCTCCCTTAAATTTGTGATCTCATTATCCTCAAAAAATACCGCTTGTCTAGTCTCCACAAACTTGGTGGTGTGATTTGGACAATAAAAACGATATCCCTTTCCCCTATGAGGGTATCCTACGAAGAAACAGCTAACTGTTTTTGGATCCAATTTCTTAAGTTGTGGATTGAAAACTTTAGCTTCAGCAGGGCAACCCCACACCCGTAAGTAATTCAAGCTCGGTTTCTTTCCCGCCCATGTGTTAGGTGCTGACTTAGTTGGAGCAAGATTTAGTATGTGTGCAGCTGTCTTTAATGCCTCTATCCAAAGGCTTACTGGTAAACTCGAGTGACTAAGCATGCTTCGCACCATATCCATAAGGGTGCGGTTGTGGCGCTCGGCCACACCATTTTGTTGTGGTTCACCAGGCATTGAGTACTGAGCAATGATTCCATTTTCAGATAAGAACTTGGCAAAAGGTCCAGGAATCTTCCCATAAGGAGCATGCCTACCATAATACTCTCCCCCGCGATCAGACCGTACAACTTTGATTTTTGCGTTCAGTTGATTTTCAACCTCCGCTTTATAGACTTTGAATTTCTCCAAAGCTTCCGATCGGTCACGTATGGGATAAATATACCCATAGCGGGAAAAGTCATCTGTGAATGTAATGAACGAATCAAAACCATCTACAGACTTAATATTAAGGGGTCCACATATGTCGGTGTGAATTAATTCTAAAACCCTTGTGGCTCTAACTGCTCCTTTCTTAATTGTTTTTGCAAATTTTCCTTTAATGCAGTCGACACATTTGTCTGCATCTGAGAAGTCTAATGGGAGGAGTATTTCATTTTTAACTAAGCGTTCCATTCCCCCCCTCGAAATGTGGCCCAAACGACAATGCCACAATTTCGAAGAATTACTTACTCCTTTCCATTTCTTCTCAACATTAATTTCATCACTCACATGCATAACTGAATCATTATGAAGAGATAACATGTATAGTTGGCCTCGTCTAACACCGATACCTACATTCTTATTACATTTGATCAAAGCAAATTGTTTCTTGCCAAAATGGCACTCATACATATCATCATCTAAACGAGAAACTGAAATCAAATTCCTACTTAAGGTAGGCACATAAATAACATTATTCAATCTAAGAGTGTGGCCAGTGTGTAGCTCCAACGTGAGAGATCCCACAGCTTCAACATCGGCCTCAACTCCGTTCGCAACCTTAAGCTTTCTTGTTCCTCCTCTTATGGTTTGGATCGTATCGAATCCCTGCATAGAGTTAGCAACGTGAGTGGTTGCCCCTGAATCAATCCACCATGACTTTATTGAAAAATCAACATAAAGTGGTTCATCTACAAAAGTAATTTCATCAATACCTCTTTTGTTCATCCATTTTAGAAAGCCTGGGCAGTCCCTTTGATAGTGTCCCTCTTCTTTGCAGAAGTTACAAGCATTTTCTCCAGCAGTGGAGCTGCTAGGAGCAGAAGAAGAACCACCGGCTTCTTTACCCTTGAATGCCTTAGGGTTGAATGGCTTAGTGCCTTCTTTCTTGACTTGCCTTTTCTGAGGCTTAGGGAAACCTTGTCCGTCATGCTTTCTCTTGTTAGAGCCAACATGAAAGACATGGTCTTTTTTCTGCCTCATGATCCTTTCTTCCTCCTGGACGATCCTTGCGGTCATCTCAGAGAGTGGCCAATTTTCCTTTAAAGAGTTATAGTTGACCTTAAATTGTCCAAACTCTTCAGGAAGAGACTCAAGAATAATTATGACAAGAAGGGCTTCACTTAAAGAACACTCCAAAGCCTTAAGCTTGGTGAAAGCATTTACCACCCTCAATATGTGCTGCCTAACATTTCCGTCAATAGTGTATTTCTGAAGAAGTTTAGCAAAAAGCTCATGAGCATACACTTTGTCGGAGCCTTTAAATTGCTCCTCCATTTCAGTGAGGAAATCTTTAGCAGTATCTTTCTTAGGGAGTGCTTCAGAAATGTCCGGCGATATTGCCGCTTTCATGATGAGAAGCGCAATATGGTTGGACTTATTCCACTTTTCCATCTTAACATCATACTCCTTCTTGAGTTCTGCATACCCTGTGACACCCGCCACAGGTGCCACAGGTTTTTCTTCCCTCAAGGCATAGTCAAATTCATTACAACCCAAACATAATTCGACTTGGGACTTCCAACGAGGGAAGTTACTCCCCGTAAGTGGTTCGATCGTGTCGGACCGGAATGGAGCGGAAGCTGAAATCATCATAAAAGTTCATAAGTAAAGTTGCATGATTATAAATTTACGTTGGTAAATAAACAAACATGCCAAGTATTTAATTTCAACTCCATGTCAAAACACCGTTGGGCAGAAAAAACATGGATTTAAAATATCATAGGGGATGACTCATAATAATAAAACAACGTTGGTCCGAATTAAAATTAGAGTCATTTCATTCTTAATTTAAACATCAACATAAAAAAACATTATCATTATTTGATGTCTAAAAAAAAACTTCATCATCCAAAAACACATAATAAATCCTGAATAAAATATCTCATTGGTTCAATTGTACCCAGAATAATAATGTGTTTATTACATTTTTACGCATTTTCTGGTTTAAGCAGTGCAAATCATAATATTTATTAACTTAAAAGCACTGGAAAAACAGAAAATCGCGACAGTGATTTTGGCCCGAAATACCCCACAGCTACACGTAAAACGGCCCAGCCCAGAATTTTTTTTGTGTGTGTTTTCGCTGGACTAACATAACCTGGGCCGCAGCCCACAGCCGGAATCGGCCCATTGGCGTCCGCCGGCCCAGCGCGGAGCCGAGCGATGCTGCCGGCCGTCCGATTGGAATCAACGGTCCGCGTCGATCGCGGCTGGAACAAAACAGCCGCCCAGCCAGAACCCTAGCTCATTTCCCCCTCGACCCCCCGCATTTCACGCTCGACAGGGAGCGGCGATGGCGTTCGACGGCGGCTCGAGGCGCGCCGGCCATGGCGGCGCAGCGGCTGCGCTCGCCGGAGGAGCGTACAGCAGGATGAATCCCGCGCGCTCCACCGTCGAGCGTGGCCCCAGCGTCCGTGCACATGGCGCATCAAGGAGGGTGGAGGGACGCCAGCCACCGTGGCATGAGGAACGACGGCGACTTGCTCGGCGTCGGCCAAACAAGGGCGCGTCCATTTGAGCGGCAGCGGCGGCGGCGCCACTTCGTTCCGCGCGTCGTCCCGAGGACGGCGGCGTCGCGGCGTCTTCGCCCTCGCGCAACGGTGGGCGCTGCGCGGGCCCTGAAGGGAAGAGGCGAGTACGCGGCGCGTTAGGTGAGGATTCTCCTCATTCTTTTCAAATTGTGTACATCAGTGCTTGATTTGGGGGAAAACATTCCTAATTGCAGAATTATGGTTCTTACGAATTAGGGTTCTATTAGTCTAACATGGAGAAGACACAACGCACATGTTTGGGCCAGCCCATGTCTTGGAGGCCTGTTTTTTAAATTTTATTTTTTTCTTTCTACTTTAAATAATTTTGGGACTTCAAAAAAGTTGCGAGAATTTTAAAAAATGTGAATTTTAAAATAAATTATTTAATAATTCATAAATATTTGTGGGTTCTGAAAATGTTCGTGATTTTTTAAAAAAATCGAATATTCAAAAAGTGATAGCAATTTTGAAAACAAATGTTTGTGAAATATTAAAATGTTCATGATTTTTTTAAAGTTCGTGTATTAAAAAATGTTAATGAAATTGAACAAAATTTCGCCAATCCAAAAAATGGTCATGGACTACTAAAAATTCAAAAATGTTCATGACTTACAGAATAGTTTATTTATTCATAAAAATATTCACAAATTCAAAAAATGATCATGCATTTCAAAAAATGTTCGCTAAATAAATAAAATTATGTGAATTTCAAAAATTGTTTCACCAATTTCCAAAAGAAAATGTTTGTCGATTCTAAAAATGTTCAGCTATTTAAGAAAAAATGATTTAAAAATGTTCACAGTTTTGTAAAAGGTTTGCAAATAATATAAAATATTCATGAATAACTTTTTCATGATTTTTAGAAAACGTTCAATGATCTGTAAAAATGTTCACGAGTTTGAAAGTTATTCATGATTTTAGATATGTTCATAGTTAAAAAAAAAGTCATGATTTTCAAAAATTGTTCACGGTTTCACGTAAATGAGAGTAATAGTGTTTCTCGGTGATGCGGCAATTTGTGATCATGGTCATTGAAGATTATGATTTTCTTTTCTCCCATTACAGCGCACGGACCATTTTGCTAGTTTCCTTCAAAACATTGTTCATCTTTCCTTGGTTCCGAACACCATGAAAGGGAAACTTTCCAGAGGACCAACTTTCCTATGAGACTCCTACAAATATCCTTTGAACCGAACGGGGCCTAATGTTCTAATTGAGAAAGGGCAATCTTGAACAGGCATATCAAAAAGCTCAAAGTGTGGATCCTTCCTATAAAGTTGTTGTGGATTATCTTGTCATTGTATTGACCATGGCACTGAACCCCTACTCGGGCGAGATGGCCGGGACGGCGAATGGCTGCTACGGCGGATCGGCGGTCGACGAGTCCTCGAACTTGAAGTGGCCGTGGAACCGAATCATGCAATCCTGGCTCGCATCCATTGTTGCTGATAAGCTGAAGGTCATTTGCGCGTGTGTGCCCGCTGCCTCTGAGAGCTGACCGTGGACGTTGTCTGAAGTGAGAGCATTGCTGAGCTCCTAGCCTCTATCTTTGAGTTGGGTGATGGCCACGGGTGCTTGTTGTTTGAAGTGATGGGGAACAAGTGAGGCGAAGGAGAAATATATATCCGAGGTCCATGTCGCATGGGACGCGGCGCATGAAAAACAGAGCTCACCCACATGCTCTCATGCACTTGTTTTGGATGGGGGTTAGTTGGCTCATCCAGAGCTGTTTAATAAAGAAGGCTAACGTGATTGGCATGGGAAACGTGCGCGTTCGGGGGCCTCAGCCTCGGAACCTCCTATATGGCGTCGTACGCGCCGGCAGGCAGAGGTCCTAGTCGGCGCCTTAAGCGCCCCGAAGCGAACTGGCGCCCACAGCAGAACCTAGTGGGCCGGCCCGTAGCACGCAGAAACGCTGTAGCACGAAAACGACCAAAAAAAGCGTGTGCGGCAGGAATCGAACTCACACCGCATCTCTCATGCGGGAGAATGCCTACGACTGGACCACCCGCCTACTCGTGATTGATTGTAACACGCACCGCTAGAGGCGCTATCTGAATTAAAACAAGTTCACTAATATGACAAAAAAGTTCACCAATTGACCGGTCTGACCAGTTGAATGTTCACTGTTCAAAAAATATGTGCAAGTTTTCTGAAAAATTAGGAATTAAAAAATCATTCACAAAAAATGTTCACTGGTTAAAAAAGGTTGACGAATTAAAAAAAACACTCACAAAAATGGGAAAAGTTCATTGATCTTCAATTAAAGTTCATTGACTTTGCAAAAAGTTCATTCGATTTAAAAAAGTTCATAAAATTTGAAAAATGTTCACTATAATTGAAAAAAGTTGATTGAGTCTGAAAAAAAGTTCATCAATTTTGAAAAAAGTTCAGTTGATTTAAAAAAAGTTCATGATTTACTAAAAAAAATATCATTGAATCTGAAAAAAAAATCATCAAATTTGAAAAAAAGTTCACTATAATTGAAAAAAGTTCATCGAGTCTGAAAAAAAGTTCATATGTTTTGAAAAAAGTTCAGAAGATTTGAAAAAAGTTCATTGATTTTCCAAAAAAATTTCATCAAGTTTTAAAAAAGTTCAACGGATTTGAAAAAAGCATATCAAATTTTAAAAGAAAAGGAAAAAAATAAAAAGGTAAAAAGAAAAACATAAAATAGAAAAGGCTAAAAAGAAGAAGGAAATGAAAAGAATAAAAGAAGGGAAAGGATTTTGTTTACAAGACCCGGCTTGGTGGCGGGGTGGTTGACATAGCGTTTTTACACGAGGGAGATCACTGGTTCGGCAAACAGTCGCTGGTTCGCACAGAGCGACCGACTCGCTTAGGTAGTGGGCCGGCCAAATTACGAGATAGATTACTCACGCGCTACTATTTCCGGTTTTAGGAACATCCTAGAAGTTTCCTGATCGGTTTTGGGAAGCTTCTAGAATGTTTCTGTACCGGTTTTCTGTGGTTTTCGGGTTTTCGTTTGTGGTTTTTTTTTCTTTTCTTTCTTTTTTGTTTTGTCTGTTTCATTTAATTCCTTTTTCTGTTTCTCTTTCCTTTTTCCTTTTTTATTTGTTTTGTAATTCTTGTTTTATTCGTTTCTTCTTACTATTTTTGCTATTTCCAGAAATCTAGTTTTTTTTGAAAATTTAAAAAAATAATCTGAAGTTAAAAATTTGTTCCAGTTTTTAAATTTTGTTCAGAAGTTCCAAAAAAAATCATGATTTTTAAAAATTGTTTGCATATTTTGTAAAACTGTTCACCTTTCAAAAAATGTTCAGAAATTTAAAAAATATTCCTTTTTCAAAATTTATGCGAACAATTCTGAACCCGCGAGAAAATTATTCGAAAAATGTTCCTGTTTTAAAAAATGGTCAAAATTTGAAAATATGTTCATGTTTTAGAAAATTGTTCATATATTCAAAAAATGTTCCTGTTTAAACAACGTTCAAATTTGAAAAATGTTCGTGTTTTAGAAATTTTTTCATTAATTCAAAATGTCCCTGTTTTAAAAACTTGTTTGCATTTTTCAAAAATTCCGATTTTTTTCGCATTTTTCAAAAAAATTGCTGGAATTTCAAAATAAGTTCGTGTTTTAGAAAAAATGTTTGAATGTTTTCCTTTTCAATTTTTTGACAATGTTCAAAAAATGTTCCTGTTTCTAAAAATTGTTCACGTTTTTATTTTTTTCAGGAGTTTAAAAAAATGTTCACAAGTTTCTTTCAAATCATGTTTTCAAATTTTGTTCTGAAATTTTCAAATATGTTCACATTTCCCAATTTTGTTTTGGAATTTGGAAAAATGTTCCCGTCTTCCAAAATATTTTTTACAATTTTGGAAAGTGGTTGCGTCTCACGGAATATTCCGTTTTTCGGGAAAAAATATTTGCTTTCGAAATTCCTGAAGTAATTCGGATCTGCGCAGCGTATTTGGTTCTTTAAGTTTGATGCTCCAACACAGTCAGATGCCGCACGCAGTTCAGCTGGTGTGAAGGTTTGTTTATAGCAATCGATCCTGTGTTCGAATCCCCTATGCGCTATTTTTCTTTTTGAGCTACAATTTGCGTCGCTATCTTCATGGGCCGGCCCTGTCGAAAACATGCTTGTGCGAATCCTCAGCAACTTGATGCAGATAACGTCACATAGGAGGTCTCACACGGGAGCGCGCACCCTCCCCGCACTCCCTCATGTGCCCTCCCATGTGCGGGGCGGGTAGCCCCTTGTGTTTTTTCTTTTCTGTTTTCAACTTTTTTTTTCTAAAAGATAATACGGGATTTCCGAAAAAGTTGCAAAATTGTTGAATTATTCATGAGTTCAAAGATTTTTCATGATTTCAAAAATGTTCAGGAAATTATAAATGCTCATGGATTCAGAAAAAGTTGGCAATTTGAAAAATAATGTTTGCCTTTTAGTTTTTGTACAATTTCAAAAAATGTTCATGAAATCAAAATGTTCCTAATATTAAAAAATGTTCGAGAATTTTTAAAAACGTTCACAAAATTCATAAAATTTCAAAAAATATTCACATTTTCCAGAAAATGTACACAATTTCTAGGGTTGTTCGTGAATGTAATTTTTTTTCACGAGTTAGAAAAATGTTCACGATCTCAGGATTTCTTCATGATTCTGAAAAAGATGTTCACTTTTCCAAAAAAAAATCACGAGTTTCTAAAAACTGTACATCAATTCAAAAAAAAGTTCGGCAATGTAAAAAATGTTCACAATTTTACAAAAAATGTTCGCAAACTTGAAACATGACCAAAAAAGGAATAGGAAAGGAGAAAAAAAACTAGAACATTAAATGATTTTTGCAAATTAGAAAAAAGAATGAAAACAGAAAAAGGAACAAAAAAAAGGAATAAGCAAAAGAAAACCAGAAAATCCCGGTTCAGGGAAGGTCCTAGAACCTTGCCAGCCTCGAGTTTGTTTGTTTGTTTATCCCGGTAGGGGCGGATCCAGCCAGTGGGGCGCCCTGGGCCCCTTTGTATACTATAGTAGTTGGTATAGTACAATGCTACAATATACAAAGGAGTTGGGCCTCATGCCCCCCCCCCCCCGGCTGGGGCCTAGATCCGCCACTACATCCCGGTATTGCTGATAGAGGCGGGGTGTGTCCCGATCTTTCGATGAGATAATAACTATCAATTTGGTGAAGATGACTTTGGCGATCCGACTACAAACATGCACGACGTTGCGCCTTAGCAATCGCTAAATCAACTCCGAGAGGTTATTGACCACGCCAGAGCACAGTCAACCTGACCACGAAGGTCTGTTACTGCAAGCAATCAAAGAACAAGCAAGAATATGATAAAGCAATCTGAATATTGCGAATATCGATAAAGTATTGATAAAAGGTGGGGATCCGTAAGCGGTCTTGGTCTGGTCGTTGGACACAAACGAAGTACACGAAGTTGCAATGGCTAACTTTTAACTAAACAAATCCCAAGGGAAAAGCTACGGGATGAATTTACTTATATAGGAGCAAGGGGTGGCGGCCAAGGAGGTGGGAGGACGTCCCAAGGCAGCCTAAAACTAACCCTAAGTCATACAAGGCTCATGGGCCCAAGTGGAGGTGATACAACACCTTTGGACTTGTAGTTTGGCTCGGATTCTGCTGCAGCGTCAGATTGTTTCGTCGATAACTCAACGCTCCGGACGGATTTTAAGGTGATTCCAATCGGGTTGGAAAGAGCACGAAATCTACTTTCCAACAAAAAAAGAATCACCCAATTCGGAGTCCGTATGAAAAAGTTGTTGGCGTTTTGAGTCAGGTGTGTCTGTGCAGTCCGAATCTGAATCCAGAACGTGAGAGACTTGGACTCTATCTTCTCTTGGCCCAAAAGTGACGTGAGAGGACTTTTTGAACAGCACTTAAACACCTCTTTTTCCCTTATCTTCATATGTGGATTTTACAAATATACCATACACCTGCAATTGGAAATGACATAAAAGTGTGTGAAGTATTTTTGTCCTGGATGACATAAATAAATTATTGCATAGTTTGCATTAGAAATTACCTCACAAATACACATGTATGCAATATTTTTGATCGTATCCATGATAGTAGATGTCCTCATCAATTGCCCTCTCAGGACGGGACAACCACGGCGGCAGCGGAGTAATGCTAGAGACACGGACGGGAAAACCCGGTTCAGGGAAGGTCGTAGAACCTTGCCAAAACCGGTTAGGGGCCAAACCCCTCAATGGGCCAGCCCATTGAAATAGCAGCGGGCAGGTGGGGGATGTGCTACGTCGCTTCGCAGCGATCTACGCGCTATATAGGCGCTACGCTCAGCCTCGAGATTGTTCGTTTGTTTATCCCGGTAGGGGCGGACTCAGCCAGTGGGCCGCCCTAGGCCCCATTTGTATACTATTGTACTTGCTACAATATACAAAGGAGTTGGGCCTCATTCCCCCCCAGGCCACTGTATCCCGGTATTGCCCTCTCGGGATGGGACAACCACGGCGGCAGCGGAGTAATGGTAGACACATGGACGAAGGGATTACGGATTCAACGGATTCTATTAGTTGTCATCTTCTGATTGGAGATTAAGGTGGAGCATGCCCCCCCCCCCACACACACACGGTGAAAAATCAGGGTGAGAGGGTAATTAGCGCGAAGGGGCTCCGTAAGATGCCCGCATTTATCCGTGTGTCTAGGATTATCGGCAGCGACGTGTGGGTGTGACGGATCGATCGGGTGACAGTGACGCCGGTAATGATGTTAGTGAAAATCAGGGAGTGAATTCGGAAATAAGTCACTATGATCCACGTCACAGTCCATATTGGATCCCCAAATTTATTATAATGAAAAAAAAGAGGAGTTGAAGAATTAGAGAAAGATCTACAAAAGGAAATTAACTCTGTAAACCAGAGATTTAATATTTCTATCAAAAAAGTTAAAGAACCTTATAAACAGCCTGACATTTTTGCGAAATATCTAGCTTTGCAATTAAAGAAAATAGAATTTCACTCCGAAAGGGTGGAGTCTGGACAACAGATGAGGTCGGTCCGTCCCTCCCTTGAAAGTGTCAAAGCAGGTCAAGGGACGCTTTGGTCGTGCACCTCACTCTTCCCCTCTCTTTCCCCCTCGCCGCCGCCGGCCGCCCGCTGCCATTGCAGCCGTGCACCTCGGACGCGCGCTTGCCCAGCCCGTTCCTCTCGTCGCCGCCGAGCTACCCAAGCACGACCACCTTGTTTGCGCACCCGCCGGCCGGATTTGGGGCGGATCCGGTCGGTCTTGAGCTCGCCCGTCTGTGGGAGGCCGGGCGGAGCCATGGACTGGCCGGGCACCTTGCCGGAAGGCCCTTGCAGGGCCGCAAGGCCACATGCAGGCAGTGGATCATTCTCTAGCCGCTCGGATCTGCACCGCCGGTGGTCCGCCGACAGATACGTGAATGGCGGCAGGCCGGGCTCGGTGCTTGCCCAAAAGCTCGTCGGCGCACCGTTGCCCCTCATCAAATGCGACCACTGCCCAAGGGTGGTCGTGCGCCGCGTGTCTACAACGCCGGAGCATCCCGGGTGGGTGTTCATCAAGTGCTTAAACGATGGGGTATGTGCTCTTTTAGCTTCGGTGCATGTTTGTGCTCTTGGATTAGACTAGTGGTGCTAACTTTAAGTTTTTTTGTGTAGACCGGATGCAAGTTTTGGTATTGGGAAGAAGAGTACATCGATATGTTGATAGAGCGAAATGTAGTGCATGTTCGTGCACTTTTAGCTAGCTTAGAAGCTTTAGATGAGACAAGTGCATTTGTTGCTAGATTAGAGTCTAGGCACGATACTACGTGCGAAGAAGCAACAAGGCACGATACTACGTGTGAGGAAGCAACGTCGATATCTGGCTTGAAGAAGAAAGAAGGGGGCAATGTCGTGCCTCCTCCACAGATCAACAATGAGTGCATCGAGAAGGCGCTAACCCAACTCAAGGGAGCAGTTATGGAAGTTGGGTATCTTCTCAAATGTATTCTTGTGGTTCTTGTTTTCTTTGGCCTTGTTTTACTAGTCAAAATGTGATGATGTATTGTTATGTACCGAAAATGAATGATAAAAAAAGTTTAAGGACTTGCAAAGAAATATACGCTGACAGGATGGGGCAAATGGATGCGGCCGCGCGCTGGGCGCACGGCCACCGCATCCCAGGACAGGCCCGGACACGACCCCAAACCCCTACCCAAACGGACCGAAACCGGACAAAACGGACGTCCGTTTGGGGTCGCGCGGTGGAGTTGGCTTAAGCTCCTCCACGGACACCGTGATTAGGTCGAGGAGGGTCTCGACCGCCACTGCGATTTGTGTATAATGCGAAGGAACGACTCATAGAACTTTTAGTAATACCACACGTACTACCGTCCGGGTTTATTGGTTCCTATTGTATTTCGTGCCAAATTTTGACCATAGATTAAACTAACAAAATGTTCACGCGTGTCACCAAGCATTATATTTTTTTAGAACTATGTTCAAATACGAATCCAATGAGATAATTTTTCTTGACATGCATTAATATTTTGTTAATTAAATTTTTAATCAAAATTTGACATAAACTATAAAGAGGACCTATAAACCAGGACGGAGGTAGTACCTCCTAAACGGTGACCCCGAGCGCGTGCAACTGGGTCATCATACTCGTGATCCGCATGTTGAACGCTCCGAGCATCTGCTCGAACTCCGTGCGTAGATGTTAGCTTACACCTGTGCGCATGACCTTCAAGGTCTCCTACGCTTCCATGTATGTCTTCTTGACAACGAGAGTGTTGAGCATCTCTGGCGGGACAGCGCGCAGGATCACCAAGTGGTCCAAGATGAGTGCCGGGAACGAGGTGCCGGAGCCAGGCACTATCGGTGCGGGGTCCTGGACCACCATCTCATGGACAACTACCTTCTTGTCCTGACGAATGCGACTCCGCCCATGGCAATGTTGCCGTGTCCGAGACAAGGTGTGGGAGCGGGCAGGTGCACCCTCGACTGCTTTGAGGGTAGTCGTCGGCGTGTTATCTCCGGTGTCCGACATGGTCGCCTGGGTCGCAAGACAACTCTGATGCCAATTGTAGAGCTTAGTCATGATTCACGAATGGTACTAGCTAGAAACTAGTCGACTGAAAATCGAATTAGGTTCAGTTGATTGATTTACAACCGTCCGATGGAGAATAGATGGCCAGATGTTCGTCTTCAACCTCCACCCGTCTTCTTCTTCTTCTTCCTTCGAACCACCCAACCATCACCGGCCTAACCGCCACTGCCGCCGCCCGCGGCCGGGGGTGCTCCCGTGCCAGCCTCGCCACTCCGCCCTCCAACCACCACCCACCACCGCGCTGCCGCCCCTGCCCCGCCACTTAGTGCCATGATCTACAAGGTTGTGCGTTGCGTGCGCCGCCAACTCGCGCTGCGGCAGCAACACCGCAAAGAGGAGGAGCGGCGGCTGCGCGAGATAAAAGAGTGTTGGCACCAGATTTTTGCAAGGTCAACAATTTAAGTAAAATGACTTCAAATGAAGAAATAATCTACATGAAAAAGTTCTTATTCATTGCAGGGCGGCGAACCTCGAGGCCTTAGAGGCGATCAGGTCGACCTAGGGCAGCCCATAGCCGCCGCCTGTCCAGACGGGGTGTCTCCCGGGCGCTTGGGGTTTCGAGTCTTCAAAAGTGCCCGCCGGATTGCTTTCGACCGCGCTTCTGATCGGGTCTCCTTTGACATGAGCTGCGGTGTATCACCCTCGGTGTTGGAGGTACACGGTGGCGTGTTCGTGTGCGGACACACTTTTTGGCGACTCCGCTGAGGATGAAGTTTTGAACGGTCTCCGGCCCATTCTTGCTACAAAGAGATCGTCATCTAGGATTTGCAATCTACAAAGGTAACATGAATACCAAATTCATTTATTTAGATGCAAATAATGCATATGTTGTTGCTAGATCGTTAATGAGCATAATGTATCGGCTAGCCCTAGCTTTTATCAATCATGCATCTAATTATGTGCAAGAGCCGATGCAACAAAATCTGCTTGCTTCTACCTCATATAATTTTAGCAACATGCACTAGTAGAAAAGGGGGCATTTGTCCCGGTTCGTAAGGGCCTTTAGTCCCGGTTCATGAACCGGGACTAATGGGTCATTACTAATACCTCCCCCCTTTAGTCCTGGTTCTAACACGAACTGGGACAGATGGTCCTCCATGTTGCCGGTGCGCCGAGCCCAGGCTGGGGGGCCTTTGGTCCCGGTTGGTGGAACCAATCGGGACCAAAAGGCCTCCACGCGTCAGCATTCCAATGGCT
>NC_041381.1:644087043-644092638 GCF_002162155.2 Triticum dicoccoides | reverse complement strand
GGGGTTTTGGGGGGTTAATTTAGGTGTTTCATATATTGTGTTAGCTAGCTAGTTAATAAAGAGAAGTGTCCTCTCTTATGTCCGTGCTTGGTCGATGCTACGTACTATACATAGAGAGGCCCTCGACACACTAGCTAGTAAGCAAATGAAGGAAACCATTAAGTATAGAAGTTCGTCATGCATACCGAGAGAAGTGATCGATCAACCTCTCCTTCTCCGAGAGATTGGTCGAACAACAAGTTTTCGTATTATCTATCCGACACTACTGGCTACATACATATACAATATGTAAGATCTCTTAATTACAATCCCCTTGCAATTGAAATCAACTTCCACATGGTATTCTCCGGCTTTATTGATGACGTGGTCAAGAAAGAATCCCGCCAATTCCTCTTGAATTGCTTTCATGCGATCTGGTTCTAGGAGTTCATTCCGCATCTGCCACGTCTAATTTGAAGAAGGGGGTTAATTAATACATATATACGAATGGAACTCAACAGAAATGATGGTGTAATAAAATGAAATTGTGAATATTATTGCTTACACACTTCATATTGTCTTTTAGAGTAGCCCCGCTTATTTTTCAAAATCGCGTTGTGGATGAACTCGCACACGTAGTATCCACAGAAATCATTCCCTTGTTTCTGCCACAAGCACTTTACGAAAAATAGAGGTCAATCAAACTGATAATAAAGCATTATAAATGGCATTGATGAAAGTATATCTATAGAATCAACGGGAGATGCGCGCAACTAGCTAGCCAGTAGTACTTACTTTCGGGTATGTATATCGCAGCTCCTTCGGCAGTCCCGGAGTTTCTGCGGTGAAATGTTTCCAAACCCTGCAAGACAAAGAAAATAATTATTATTACTTGAGATATCAGGAAATGAACAAAAAGTTGCCAATATGGTGCGAGAATGATCGATTGAACTTACTTGTTGAGCAATTCAGTCATTTCCGCATAGGTTTCGGGATCTTTTCGTCTCGAGTCTAAGACGGTTACCAGTCCCCGCTCAAGCTTAATCTCCAGAAGAACATAGTGGAAACTGCGCACGCATGCATAACTCATCAATTACATTACTATAACCTCGCTCGAGTAATAAGGGAAACCGAATATGCACACGACAGTAACTCACGCGAAGTTGTAAGAAAAGAGTATGGTATCTTTGTTTTGATTTTTGATCAATGATTGTAGCAAGTTGTCCTTGGCCTCTTTGGTGTGCTTTTTAACCAGAAATTCATCTATGATATTTGTGTTAATGAACCCGAT
Source organism: Triticum dicoccoides (assembly GCF_002162155.2). Lineage (NCBI taxonomy): Eukaryota > Viridiplantae > Streptophyta > Magnoliopsida > Poales > Poaceae > Triticum > Triticum dicoccoides. The sequence continues at coordinate 644,091,368 of NC_041381.1, read as the reverse complement.
ATCATAAATTTCTTGTTTTTTGCACTCGACGATCTTCAATCTGCATAATATATTAAGGATAATTAATTATAAATACATGCAATGAAAGAGCCGAGCTATATATAGAGACTTAATGACAGAAATAGTACTTACAGGCAGTAGCAAAAGACCGTTAATTTATCGAGGGCCTTTTGATTGAAGAACGCGAAGAACTCCTCAAATGGAACACACAACAGATCAGTTGCAATGAGGTCATGCTCCTCTTTAATGTTCAGATACAAACTATTCGTCCCCCCAGACTCTGTGCAGGTTTTCATGTACCAATTATGGAATCTTCGCATCATCATTGTTAGAGATTTTTCATCTTTGACAAGAGGCTTCCCGTACTCGTATTTGTGTTCGTCCACCTCCATGAAATCAGGAAGTTGATCGTCAGGCAGGTAACCTTGTAGATTTCCATAACCGGCCACCATCCCCGGAGCATTACCGACGATGTTGCCGCTAGACACGTTGAGCGGGGGACACGATTGGTTTGCTTGTTCGCCGAGCTGGTCAATTTTTTTCGCAGCTGCTCGTTCTCTTGACCTTTGATGTCTGACAGTACTTCCCGACCGCTCCACTTGGAGATATGTCTGTTCAGTAATGCGCTCATAGTTGGTTCTCGGCGGAGACTTTGCCAGTTTCCTCAGGGCATCGAGAGTGCGCTTTGCTTTCACCGGATCTACCTTTTCCTCCGAAGGTGGATGTCTCTTTGCTTTCACCCCTTCAAAGAACTCCTTCACGTGGGTCTGCACGATCGTCGCGTTTTCCTTCTCGGTCCTCTCGTACGGTAACTTCTCTAGAGGCTTGAGAGGTGGACCGTATCTGTATTGCCTCCCGCCTCTGGTTGTGCTGCTAGACGCCGGAGCAGACGGAGCGGCTGCGGCGTCTGTCTTCTTTCGTGCTTGCTTACGAGGCGGAGGAGAAGGACTACGACGCGCCGGAGCAGCCGGGGCGGCGGCGGGTCTCTTCCGCCCTTGCTGGCGAGGCGGAGAAGGAGGAGGCTGCTGGCTGCTTGGGTGCGCCGGCGCAGGCGGAGTGCCGCCACGCGCCGGAGAAGGAGGCGGAGTGCCGCCACGCGCCAGAGAAGGAGGCCCAGTGCCCTGATCGTCACTCGCCGGAGGAGGAGGCGGTGGAGGAGGCGGAGTGCCCTGACTCGCCGGAGGAGGAGGAGGAGGCGGTGGAGGAGGCGGAGTGCCCTGACTCGCCGGAGGAGGAGGAGGAGGCGGAGGCGTCCAGTTCGGAAGGTTGATGAGCTCCTTCCGCCATAGGCATGGAGTCTTTCAGAGCAGAACCCATCCTAGTCTCCCCTTCACCGGTAGGGTGGTCAAGCAGGAGGTCCTCAAATCCCTCCATTATTTCATCCACCATCACCCTAGCATATCCTTCTGGAATCGTCCGGCAGTGATAAGTTGCGCCGGGTCCAGTAGGATAAACAGAGCCAACAACCGCCTTGACCTTTAAATTCATCCATCGCATCATAATGTGGCAATTTTGAGACTTCGTGATAGCATCCACGGGATAGCTGACAGGAGCCGTCAAGATATGCTCCGGTTGAAGCAGCTCGGTGTAAGCCACGCTGCTTCTCCGCTGAGATGGCGGGGTAGCTTCGGGGGAAGCTTCGGCAGGTCGTTTGCTGCGATCTGCTGCTTCTCGTTCCTCTTCTCGTTCCTCTAGCCCCATTACCCTTTCGTGCAACGCCTGCAGTTGGCCCTGCTCCAGTTTCTTCCTCCTCTCGTGGGTTTTGTAACCCCCTGCGTCCGGAAAACCAACCTTCCACAAAATGGAGCCTGGCGTGCCTCGTGTCCGTCCAGGGTGCTCAGGATTCCCGAGGGCCATTGTGAGCTCGTCCTTCTCCCTGTCTGGAACAAACGTCCCTCGCTGCGCTGCATTGATATAGTGGCGAAGCTTCTTGACTGGTATTTTCAGTTGCTCGTCCGTCCAACGGCACTTCCCTGATACAGGGTCCAAGGTTCCGCCAACCCCGAAGAACCAAGTCCGGCAACGGTATGGCCAGTTCATTGTCTCTGGTTCAATCCCTTTTTCAAGCAGATCATTCTCAGCCTTGGACCACTTAGGCCGGGCTTTGAGGTAGCCACCTGACCCCGTGCGATGGTGAAGCTTCTTCTTTGCAGCATTTTGCTTATTTGTCGCCGACATCTTCTTACTCTTTTTCGATGTCTTGTGGGCCACAAATGCGGGCCAATGATCTTTGATCTTCTCATATTTGACGATGAATTCTGGTGTCTCTTCTTTGTCGACAAACTTGTTCAGCTCTGTCCTCCACCTCCTGAATAGGGTTGCCATCTTCTTAAGAGCACAAGACTTGATTAATTGCTCTTTAACTGGCTTCTCCGGATCCTCCTCTGGCGGTAGGGTGAAATTTGCCTTCAACTGAGTCCAAAGATCTTCTTTCTGCATATCATTGACATAAGACACCTCAGGGTCTTCCTCCTTAGGCTTATACCATTGTTGGATGCTGATCGGGATCTTGTCCCTAACAAGAACCCCGCACTGAGCAGAAAATGCATTCTTTGTCCGGATGGGTTCAATCGGTTCGCCGTTGGGCGCGATTTCTATGATCTCAAACCTTTCATCCGAGCTCAACTTTTTTTTCGGGCCTCGTCTCCTTACCGAAGTTGTGCTCGATCCGGAGGGCTAGAAATTAAAAGGAAGAAAGACAAGAGTAATTAGTATGTGTACATATACCAAAACAATGGATGCATCAATTAACTAGTCAGCACGGGCTTAACTAATATATATATACCTGGCCGGACTCGGTTCGGTCACCGGAGCAGTCAGCACGGTCTCCTTCTTGTACCTCCATTGTGTCACCGGAGCCATCATGAACATAGCCCTCTTCTTGTACCGACATTAATGGGCTGAAGCCATCATGAACATAGCCCTCTTCTTCACACAGTCCTTCCTGACCATCGGTGTCATTGAGAAATGACGCAACTTCATCACTTCCTTGTGCGATTATGTCCCCCAACATCGCTTCTGTTGCTTCGTCTCGGGAGTGCTCCATAGTTTCTGCAAATATTTACAACATGTCAATTATTATTTAAACATGGTATAGATGGATATATATTAGTGGCAAACGTAGAACTAGCTAGCTAATCACAATAAGGAATCATGTTAGTGGCCTCGACGCTGCTTCTCTAGGGTTTGGGGTGGCCTCGACACAACGCTTCAAGGGTTTGGGGTGGCCTCGACAACAACGCTCTTTTAACTTGGTAAATTTGGGTGGCCTCGAGAGAGTTAATTTGTCGGGTAGGGGCGCGGCGGGAGGGGGTAGGAGACGACCAACATCGTTTTCTCTCTAGGGTTTGGGTGTTCTCGAGAGTTTTGGTCGAGCGAGAGGACCGAGGGGGGTGCTGCCGTGGTATAAGTTATCACGGTCGAGAGAGGGTATATATATCGACCGCCCCTCATGTCGAAGTTATCCGGGAGGGGGTTATATCGACAATGACGCGGCATACATATACATTGGAAAATAATGTTATCGTGGAGGGGGTATCGGTACCCCCCTCGTGTTGAAGTTTCTTCTTTCTCCTCTATTCCTTTTATTCTTCTTCTTCTCCTCTTCTCCCTCGAGAAAGGAAAATAAGGAAAAGGAAGAAAAGAGGAAGAAGGAAGAAGGAAGAAGAAGAAGAAAAAAAAGAAAAAAAAAAGAGGAGAACAAGAAAGGAATAGAGGAGAAGAAGAAAAAATAGAAATTTTTTATTTTTTTCTTCTTCTCCTCTATTCCTTTCTTCTTCTCCTCTTCTTATTTTCCTTTTTCCTCTCATTCTTTTTCTTGTTCTTCTTCCTTCTTCCTTCTTCCTCTTTTCTTCCTTTTCCTTATTTTCCTTTCTCCTCTACACTAACCTAAAATGCACTAACCTAAAATCGATATCTACTAATTAACAACCTAAATAAAAATTAATACATATATGAAAAAACATATATAAACAAAAAAAATGCTATGAACATTATATTGATACGTACATAGCCACATCCATTCATCATATATATAGCTACCACATACATATATACATTATATATATGAAAAAAATGCAATTAACAAAAAAAATACACTTATAAAAAAATACTATGAACATGTACACATATATACACATACAAACACATATACACAAAAAAATGCAAAAAAAATGCTACGGAAAATGCATGGCAGGGGCGGCGGGGCGGCGCGTGGCGGCCGCGCAGGGCAGGGGCGACGGCGCGCTGGCCGCGCAGGGGCGCGGGAGCAGGCTGTGCTCACAGGGGGCAGCGGCAACGGCGAAGGCGAGCAGCCTGACGGTGTC
>NC_041381.1:644086222-644087033 GCF_002162155.2 Triticum dicoccoides | reverse complement strand
ATATATAGCAAGAGCATTGGTCCCGGTTCGTGGCACCAACCGGGACTAATGCACCCTTTAGTCTCGGTTGGTTTCACCAACCAGGACCAAAGGCCTCTTTTCAGCAGCCCAAAGGGCGGAAAGCGGCGGCCTTTGGTCCCAGTTAGTGGCACCAACCGGGACTAAAGGGGGGGCATTGGTCCCGGTTGGTGCCACGAACCGGGACCAAAGGGTGGCATTGGTCCCGGTTCGTGGCACCAACCGGGACCAATGGCCTTGCACAGCGGCGTGGTCCACCTCGCTAGTTGAGAGCGCCCCGCACCTGTTTATAAGCTCCGCCGCCTCTTCCCACTTGAACTCCTCTGAACTGCAGGCCAATGGGCCTAATTTGACACTGCTTTGCCTGTGGGCCTGCTGGGCCTTTTGCGGGCCTGAATCCTGGCCCATGGTAGGGTTTCTAGTCGTATTCAGGCCGTGGGGGCCCAGTTGGAGGCACTTTTTTTGTTTTTTTGTTTTCTTTACTTATTGTTGCTATTTTTAATTTTTTTTCCAGTTTTTTTGTTTTGTTTTCTGCATTATTTATTTTCTTTTGTTTTTTGCTTTATTTTTTAATTCTTTTTGCTTTTAGTTTTAGGAAAATTATAAACTTTCTATTAGTGCCATTAGTTTTCAAATTTGAAAACACTTTTTTGTTTTTTTGTTTTCTTTCTTGCTTTATTTATTTTATTTTGTTTCTACTTAAAAGAAAATACTTATTGTTGCTATTTTTAATTATTTTCCAGTTTTTTTTGTTTTGTTTTCTGCATTATTTATTTTCTTTTGTTTTTTGCTT
>NC_041381.1:644057238-644085895 GCF_002162155.2 Triticum dicoccoides | reverse complement strand
TTTTGCTTTATTTTTTAATTCTTTTTTGCTTTTAGTTTTAGAAAAATTATAAACTTTCTGTTAGTGCCATTAGTTTTCAAATTTGAAATCACTTTTTTTGTTTTTTTGTTTTCTTTGTTGCTTTATTTATTTTATTTTGTTTCTACTTACAACAAAATACTTATTGTTGCTATTTTTATTTTGTTTTCTGCATTATCTATTTTCTTTTGTTTTTTGCTTTATTTTAAATTCCTTTTCCTTTTAGGTCAGCAAAATTGTAAACTTTCTGTTAGTGTTATTAGTTTTCAAATTTGAATAGTTAAAATTTGAATTCTTTGCAATTTGTGTGAATCACAAGTTTGTGATTAACTTTACTAAAAAAATGAACATAGATGCGCCTATAGAGTGTTCTTGCTAAGAACATAGTTGACAAGGAGCGAAACGGGATTAATGATATTACGAGGGCCGAACCATAAGACATTAAAGCATTTCAAATAAACTCTAAAAAAGTTGAAAGTTGGCATGGTATCATAAATTCACCCACATAGCATGTGCATGTACAAAACAGACAATGGTATCATACTCGTCTGTTACAAAGTTGGCATGGTATCATCATAATAGTTGCGGGAGAAAGTCTTCACTTTTTCTTCGCTTGTGTCATTTGCTTATTGCGCCGTAACCATGGATAATCTTCATCGTTTATCAGGATGCTGGGGTCAGCCTCGACTTTGAAGGGAGGAATTTCATGAAACTTTTCATAATCTTCAGACATGTCTGTCTTGCCCTCCACTCCCATGATGTCCCTTTTTCCTGAAAGAACTATGTGGCGCTTTGGCTCATCGTATGATGTATTCGCTTCCTTATCTTTTCTTTTTCTCGGTCTGGTAGACATGTCCTTTACATAGATAACCTGTGCCACATCATTGGCTAGGACGAACGGTTCGTCAGTGTACCCAGGATTTTTCAGATCCACTGTTGTCATTCCGTACTGTGGGTCTACCTGTACCCCGCCTCCTGACAGATTGACCCATTTGCACTTAAACAAAGGGACCTTAAAATCATGTCCGTAGTCAAGTTCCCATATGTCCACTATGTAACCATAATATGTGTCCTTTCCCCTCTCGGTTGTTGCATCAAAGCGGACACCGCTGTTTTGGTTGGTGCTCTTTTGATCTTGGTCAATCGTGTAAAATGTATTCCCATTTATTTCGTATCCTTTCCAAACCGTAATAGTCGAAGATGGTCCCCTGGACAACAAGTACAGCTCATCACAAACAGTGTTGTCACCTCTGAGACGTGTTTCCAACCAACTGCTGAAAGTCCTGATGTGTTCACATGTAATCTAGTCGTCGCACTGCTCCGGGTGTTTGGAACGCAGACTGTTCTTGTGTTCATCGACATACGGGGTCACCAAGCTAGAGTTCTGTAGAACTGTGTAGTGTGCTTGAGACCAAGAATATCCGTCCCTGCATATTATTGAGTCCCTTCCAAGCGTGCCTTTTCCAGTCAGTCTCCCCTCATACCGCGATTTAGGGAGACCTATCTTCTTAAGACCAGGAATGAAGTCAACACAAAACCCGATGACATCCTCTGTTTGATGGCCCATGGAGATGCTTCCTTCTGGCCTAGCGCGGTTACAGACATATTTCTTTAGGACTCCCATGAACCTCTCAAAGGGGTACATATTGTGTAGAAATACGGGGCCCAGAATGACAATCTCGTCAACTAGATGAACTAGGACGTGCGTCATGATATTGAAGAAGGATGGTGGGAACACCAGCTCGAAACTGACAAGACATTGCACCACATCACTCCTTAGCCTTGGTATGATTTCTGGATCGATCACCTTCTGAGAGATTGCATTGAGGAATGCACATAGCTTCACAATGGCTAATCAAACGTTTTCTGGTAGAAGCCCCCTCAATGCAACCGGAAGTAGTTGCGTCATAATCACGTGGCAGTCATGAGACTTTAGGTTCTGAAACTTTTTCTTTGTCATATTTATTATTCCTTTTATATTCGACGAGAAGCCAGTCGGGACCTTCATACTAAGCAGGCATTCAAAGAAGATTTCCTTCTCTTCTTTGGTAAGAGCATAGCTGGCAGGACCTTCATACTGCTTTGGAGGCATGCCGTCTTTTTCGTGCAAACGTTGCAGGTCCTCCCGTGCCTCAACCGTATCTTTTGTCTTCCCATACACACCCAAGAAGCCTAGCAGGTTCACGCAAAGGTTCTTCGTCACGTGCATCACGTCTTTGTCATGTAAATCATTGACCATAGCAAGTACTACGCATGGCGGGCTTCTTCCGGTGATCTGCCTCGCCTTTGAAATGCTTGCCTTTCTTTCGACATTGATGGTTGGTCGGAAGAAATCGACGATGGCCTAGGTACACATTCTTCCTGTAGCTTCCCAGGTATATACTATCGGTGTCAAGTAAACAGTGCGTGCATGCGTGGTATCCCTTGTTTGTCTGTCCTGAAAGGTTACTGAGAGCGGGCTAATCGTTGATGGTCACGAACAGCAACGCCTTTAGGTCAAATTCCTCCTGTTTGTGCTCATCCCACGTACGTACACCGTTTCCATTCCACAGCTGTAAAAATTCTTCAACTAATGGCCTTAGGTACACATCAATGTCGTTGCCGGGTTGCTTAGGGCCTTGGATGAGAACTGGCATCATAATGAACTTCCGCTTCATGCACATCCAAGGAGGAAGTTTATACATACATAGAGTCACGGGCCAGGTGCTGTGATTACTGCTCTGCTCCCCGAAAGGATTAATGCCATCCGCGCTTAAAGCAAACCATACGTTCCTTGGGTCACTTGCAAACTCATCCCAGTACTTTATCTCGATTTTTCTCCACTGCGACCCGTCAGCGGGTGCTCTCAACTTCCCGTCTTTCTTACGGTCCTCACTGTGCCATCACATCAACTTGGCATGCTCTCCGTTTCTGAACAGACATTTCAACCATGGTATTATAGGAGCATACCACATCACCTTCGCAGGAACCCTCTTCCTGGGGGGCTCACCGTCAACATCACCAGGGTCATCTCGTCTGATATTATACCGTAATGCACCGCATACCGGGCATGCGTTCAGATCCTTGTATGCACCGCGGCAGAGGATGCAATCATTAGGGCATGCATGTATCTTCTGCACCTCCAATCCTAGAGGGCATACGACCTTCTTTGCTGCGTATGTACTATCGGGCAATTCGTTATCCTTTGGAAGCTTCTTCTTCAATATTTTCAGTAGCTTCTCAACTCCTTTGTCAGGCACAACATTCTCCGCCTTCCACTGCATCAATTCCAGTACGGTACCGAGCTTTGTGTTGCCATCTTCGCAATTGGGGTACAACCCTTTTTTGTGGTCCTCTAACATGCGATCGAACTTCAGCTTCTCCTTTTGACTTTCGCATTGCGTCCTTGCATCGACAATGACCCGGCAGAGATCATCATCATCGGGCACATCGTCTGGTTCCTCTTGATCTTCAGCAGCTTCGCCCGTTGCAGCATCATCGTGCACATCGTCTGGTTCCTCTTGATCTTCAGTAGCATCACCGTATTCAGCGGGCACATAGTTGTCATCGTACTCTTCTTCTTCGCCGTCTTCCATCATAACCCCTATTTCTCCGTGCCTCGTCCAAACATTATAGTGTGGCATGAAACCCTTGTAAAGCAGGTGGGTGTGAAGGATTTTCCGGTCAGAGTAAGACTTCGTATTCCCACATATAGGGCATGGACAACACATAAAACCATTCTGCTTGTTTGCCTCAGCCACTTCAAGAAAATCATGCACGCCCTTAATGTACTCGGAGGTGTGTCTTGAACCATACATCCATTGCCGGTTCATCTGCGTGCATTATATATAATTAAGTGTGTCAAAAATCATTACAAAACATCATGAATAGATAATTAAGTGACCAAATTAATAGAAGTTCATCATCACATTAAAACCAAAGTACATACATAGTTCTCATCTAACAACATAAAGCTCTACAGAGCATCTAAATTAATTAAACCATACATTGAAACTATGTAAAACATTTCAATGCAAAAACAAATGCGATCATAATCGCAACCAATATGACAACTGATCCAACGGCATAATGATACCAAGCCTCGGTATGAATGGCATATTTTCTAATCTTTCTAATCTTCAAGCGCATTGCATCCATCTTGATCTTGTGATCATCGACGACATCCGCAACATGCAACTCCAATATCATCTTCTCCTCCTCAATTTTTCTTATTTTTTCCTTCAACAAATTGTTTTCTTCTTCAACTAAATTTAACCTCTCGACAATAGGGTCGGTTGGAATTACCGGTTCCACAACCTTCTAGATAAATAAAATCTATGTCACGTTGGTCGGCATAATTGTCATAAACAATAAATGAACCAATAGTTATGAAAAGATAATATATACCACATCCGAATCATAGACAGGACGAGGGCCGACGGGGGCGGATACCAAAACCATTGCACTATATAAGATGCAATAATAAAAGTAAGAAAATTATACAAGTATCTATATAAACATACAAGTAAGAATTTTTTTCCTTTCAGAAAGAAGATAAGAACAAGAGGCTCACCACGGTGGTGCCGACGACGAGATCGGCGCGGGCGATCGACGGTGGTGAAGACGGGGATGGGACGTGACGGATGTTGGGGAACATTGCAGAAAATAAAATTTTTCCCGCGGTTTCACCAAGATCCATCTATGAGTTCATCTAGCAACGAGTGATAGTAGTGCATCTACATACCTTTGTAGATCGCGAGCGGAAGCGTTCAAGAGAACGGGGTTGAGGGAGTCGTACTCGTCGTGATCCAAATCACCGATGACCAAGTGTTGAACGGACAGCACCTCCGCGTTCAACACACGTACGGAGCAGATGACGTATCCTCCTTCTTGATCCAGCAAGGGGTAAGGAGAGGTTGATGAAGATCCAGCATCATGACGGCGTGGTGGTGGTTGCAGCAGGGTTCCGGCAGAGCGTCGCCGAGCTTCTGCGAGAGGGAGAGGTGTAGCAGGGGAGAGGGAGGCGCCAAGACTTCAGGGGTGCGGCTGCCCTCCCTACCCCCTTTATATAGGCCCCCTTGAGGGGGGCGTCGGCCCTGGAGATGGGATCTCCCAAGGGGGGCGGCGGCCAGGGGGGTGGAGTGCCCCCAAGGCAAGTGGTGGCGCCCCCCCACCCTAGGGTTTCCAACCCTAGGCGCAGGGGGCCCAAAGGGGGGCGCACCAGCCCACCAGGGGCTGGTCCCCTCCCCACTTCAGCCCACGGGGCCCTCCGGGATAGGTGGCCCCACCCGGTGGACCCCCGGGACCCTTCCGGTGGTCCCGGTACAATACCGGTGACCCCCGAAACTCTCCCGATGGCCGAAACTGCACTTCATATATATAATTCTTTACCTCCGGACTATTCTGGAACTCCTCGTGACGTCCGGGATCTCATCCGGGACTCCGAACAACTTTCGGTTTGCTGCATACTCATATTCATACAACCCTAGCGTCACCGAACCTTAAGTGTGTAGACCCTACGGGTTTGGGAGACATGTAGACATGACCAAGACAGCTCTTCGGTCAATAACCAACAGCGGGATCTGGATACCCATGTTGGCTCCCACATACTCCTCGATGATCTCATCGGATGAACCACGATGTTGAGGATTTAAGCAACCCCGTATACAATTTCCTTTGTCAATCGGTACGTTACTTGCCCGAGATTCGATCGTCGGTATCCCAATACCTCGTTCAATCTCGTTACCGGCAAGTCACTTTACTCGTACCGTAATGCATGATCCCGTGACCAGACACTTGGTCACTTTGAGCTCATTATGATGATGCATTACCGAGTGGGCCCAGAGATACCTCTCCGTCATACGGAGTGACAAATCCCTGTCTCGATCCGTGTCAACCCAACTGACACTTTCAGAGATACCTATAGTGCACCTTTATATCCACCCAGTTACGTTGTGACGTTTGGTACACCCAAAGCACTCCTACGGTATCCGGGAGTTACACGATCTCATGGTCTAAGGAAGAGATACTTGACATTGGAAAAGCTCTAGCAAAATGAACTACACGATCTTGTGCTATGCTTAGGATTGGGTCTTGTCCATCACATCATTCTCCTAATGATGTGATCCCGTTATCAATGACATCTAATGTCCATAGTCAGGAAACCATGACTATCTGTTGATCAACGAGCTAGTCAACTAGAGGCTCACTAGGGACTTATTGTGGTCTATGTATTCACACATTTATTACGATTTCCGGATAATACAATTATAGCATGAATAAAAGACAATTATCATGAACAAGGAAATATAATAATAATCCCTTTATTATTGCCTCTAGGGCATATTTCCAACAGTCTCCCACTTGCACTAGAGTGAATAATCTAGTTACATTGTGATGAATCGAACACCCATAGAGTTCTGGTGTTGATCATGTTTTGCTCGCAGAAGAGGTTTAGTCAACGGATCTGCGACGTTCAGATCCGTATGTACTTTGCAAATATCTATGTCTCCATCTTGAACATTTTCACGGATGGAGTTGAAACGACGCTTGATGTGCCTGGTCTTCTTGTGAAACCTGGGCTCCTTGGCAAGGGCAATAGCTCCAGTGTTGTCACAGAAGAGAGTGATTGGCCCCGACGCATTGGGTATGACTCCTAGGTCGGTGATGAACTCCTTCATCCATATTGCTTGATGTGCTGCCTCCGAGGCTGCCATGTACTCCGCTTCACATGTAGATCCCACCATGACACTCTGCTTGCAACTGCACCAGCTTACTGCTCCACGATTCAACATATACACGTATCCGGTTTGTGACTTAGAGTCATCCAGATCTGTGTCGAAGCTAGCGTCGACGTAACCCTTTACGACGAGCTCTTCGTCACCTCCATAAACGAGAAACATGTCCTTTGTCCTTTTCAGGTACTTAAGGATATTCTTGACCGCTGTCCAGTGTTCCTTGCCGGGATTACTTTGGTACCTTTCTACCAAACTTACGGCAAGGTTTACATCAGGTCTGGTACACAGCATGGCATACATAATAGATCCTATGGCTGAGGCATAGGGGATGACACTCATCTCTTCTTTATCTTTTGCCGTGGTCGGGCATTGAGCCGAGCTCAATCTAACACCTTGCAATACATGCAAGAACCCTTTCTTGGACTGATCCATTTTGAACTTCTTCAATATCTTATCAAGGTATGTGCTTTGTGAAAGACCTATGAGGCGTCTCGATCTATCCCTATAGATCTTGATGCCTAATATGTAAGCAACTTCTCCAAGGTTCTTCATTGAAAAACACTTATTCAAGTAGGCCTTAATGCTGTCCAAAAGTTCTATATCATTTCCCATCAAAAGTATGTCATCTACATATAATATGAGAAATGCTACAGAGCTCCCACTCACTTTCTTGTAAACGCAGGCTTCTCCATAAGTCTGCATAAACCCAAACGCTTTGATCATCTCATCAAAGCGAATGTTTCAACTCCGAGATGCTTGCACCAGCCCATAAATGGATCGCTGGAGCTTGCATACTTTGTTAGCATTCTTAGGATCGAGAAAACCCTCCGGCTGCATCATATACAGTTCTTCCTTAAGATAGCCGTTAAGGAATGCCGTTTTGACGTCCATCTGCTGTATCTCATAATCATAGTATGCGGTAATTGCTAACATGATTCAGACGGACTTTAGCTTCGCTACGGGAGAGAAAGTCTCATCGTAGTCAACCCCTTGAACTTGCCGATAACCCTTAGCGTCAAGTCAAGCTTTATAGATGGTAACATTACCATCCGCGTACGTCTTCTTCTTAAAGATCCATTTGTTTTCTATCGCTCGCCGATCATCGGGCAAGTCTGTCAAAGTCCATACTTTATTTTCATACATGGATTCTATCTCGGATTGCATGGCTTCAAGCCATTTGTTGGAATCTGGGCCCGCCATCGCTTCTTCATAGTTTGAAGGTTCACTGTTGTCTAACAACATTATTTCCAGGACAGGGTTACCATACCACTCTGGTGTGGAACGTGTCCTTGTGGACCTACGAAGTTCAGTAGCAACTTGATCCGAAGTACCTTGATCATCATCATTAATTTCCTCTCCAGTCGGTGTAGGCACCACAGGAACATTTTCCTGAGCTGCACTACTTTCCGGTTCAAGAGGTAGTACTTCATCGAGTTCTACTTTCCTCCCACTTACTTCTTTCGAGAGAAACTCTTTTTCTAGAAAGGATCCGTTCTTGGCAACAAAGATCTTGCCCTCGGATCTTAATTAGAAGGTATACCCAATGGTTTCCTTAGGGTATCCTATGAAGACGCATTTTTCCGACTTGGGTTCGAGCTTTTCAGGTTGAAGTTTCTTGACATAAGCATCACATCCCCAAACTTTTAGAAACGACAGCTTAGGTTTCTTCCCAAACCATAGTTCATACGGTGTCGTCTCAACGGATTTAGACGGAGCCCTATTTAAAGTGAATGTAGATGTCTCTAGAGCGTATCCCCAAAATAACAGCGGTAAATCGGTAAGAGACATCATAGATCGCACCATATCCAATAGAGTGCGATTACGATGTTCGGACACACCGTTACGCTGAGGTGTTCCAGGCGGCGTGAGTTGTGAAACGATTCCACATTTTCTTAACTGTGTACCAAATTCGTGACTTAAATATTCTCCTCCACGATCTGATCGTAAGAATTTTATCTTTCGGTCACGTTGATTCTCTACCTCATTCTGAAATTCCTTGAACTTTTCAAAGGTCTCAGACTTGTGTTTCATCAAGTAGACATACCCATATCTACTCCAGTCATCAGTGAGAGTGAGAACATAACGATATCCTCCGCGAGCCTCAACGCTCATTGGACCGCACATATCGGTATGTATGATTTCCAATAAGTTGGTTGCTCGCTCCATTGTTCCAGAGAACGGAGTCTTGGTCATTTTTCCCATGAGGCATGGTTCGCATGTGTCAAATGATTCATAATCGACAGACTCTAAAAGTCCATCAGCATGGAGCTTCTTCATGCGCTTGACACCAATGTGACCAAGGCGGCAGTGCCACAAGTATGTGGGACTATCGTTATCAACTTTATATCTTTTGGTATTCACACTATGAATATGTGTAACATTACGGTCGAGATTCATTGAGAATAAACCATTGACCATCGGGGCATGACCATAAAACATATCTCTCATATAAATAGAACAACCATTATTCTCGGATTTGAATGAGTAGCCATCTCACATTAAACGATATCCAGATACAATGTTCATGCTCAAACTTGGCACTAAATAACAATTATTGAGGTTTAAAACTAATCCCGTAGGTAAATGTAGAGGTAGCGTGCCGACGGCGATCACATCGACCTTGGAACCATTCCCGACGCGCATCGTCACCTCGTCCTTCGCCAGTCTCCGCTTATTCCGCAGCTCCTGCCGTGAGTTACAAATATGAGCAACGGCACCGGTATCAAATACCCAGGAGTTACTACGAGTACTGGTAAGGTACACATCAATTACATGTATATCACATATACCTTTAGTGTTGCCGGCCTTCTTGTCCGCTAAATATTTGGGGCAGTTCCGCTTCCAGTGACCCTTCCCTTTGCAATAAAAGTACCCAGTCTCAGGCTTGGGTCCATTCCTTGACTTCTTCCCGGCAACTGGCTTACCGGGTGCGGCAACATCTTTGCCGTCCTTCTTGAAGTTCTTCTTACCCTTGCCCTTCTTGAACTTGGTGGTTTTATTGACCATCAACACTTGATGTTCTTTCTTGATTTCTACCTCTGCTGACTTTAGCATTGAGAATACTTCAGGAATAGTTTTCACCATCCCCTGCATATTGTAGTTCATCACAAAGCCCTTGTAGCTCAGAGCGACTGAAGGATTCTGTCAATGACCGCCTCGTCCGGGAGGTTAATGTCCAGCTGGGACAGGCGGTTGTGCAACCCAGACATTTTGAGTATGTGCTCACTGAAAGAACTATTTTTCTCCATCTTACAACTATAGAACTTGTCGGAGACTTCATATCTCTCGACCCGGGCATGAGCTTGGAAAACCATTTTCATCTCCTCGAACATCTCATATGTTTCGTGTCGCTCAAAATGCTTTTGGAGCCCCGGTTCTAAGCTGTAAAGCATGCCACACTGAACGAGGGAGTAATCATCAGCACGTGACTGCCAAGCGTTCATAACGTCTTGGTTCTTTGGGATGGGTGCATCACCTAGTGGTCCTTCTAGGACATATGCTTTCTTGGCAGCTATGAGGATGACCCTCATGTTTCGGACCCAGTCCGTATAGTTGTTGCCACCATCTTTCAGCTTGGTTTTCTCTAGGAACGCGTTGAAGTTCATGTTGACATGAGCGTTGGCCATTTGATCTACAAGACATATTTTGCAAAGATTTTAGACTAAGTTCATGATAATTAAGTTCATCTAATAAAATTATTTAATGAACTCCCACTCAGATTAGACATCCCTCTAGTCATCTAAGTGTTACATGATCTGAGTCGACTAGGCCGTGTTCGATCATCACGTGAGACGGACTAGTCATCATCGGTGAACATCTCCATGTTGATCGTATCTTCCATACGACTCATGTTCGACCTTTCGGTCTCTGTGTTCCGAGGCCATGTCTGTACATGCTAGGCTCGTCAAGTTAACCCTACGTGTTTTTGCATGTGTAAAACTGTCTTACACCCGTTGTATGTGAACGTAAGAATCTATCACACCCGATCATCACATGGTGCTTCGAAACGACGAACTTTAGCAACGGCGCACAGTTAGGGGAGAACACTTTCTTGAAATTATTATAAGGGATCATCTTATTTACTACCGTCGTTCTAAGTAAACAAGATGCATAAACATAATAAACATCACATGCAATTATATAGTAGTGACATGATATGGCCAATATCATATAGCTCCTTTGATCTCCATCTTCGGGGCTCCATGATCATCTTCGTCACTGGCATGACACCATGATCTCCATCATCGTGTCTTCATGAAGTTGCTCGCCAACTATTACTTCTACTACTATGGCTAACGGTTTAGCAATAAAGTAAAGTAATTACATGGCGTTAAATCATTGACACACAGGTCATACAATAATTAAGACAACTCCTATGGCTCCTGCCGGTTGTCATACTCATTGACATGCAAGTCGTGATTCCTATTACAAGAACATGATCTCATACATCACAATATATCATTCATCATTCATCACAACTTTTGGCCATATCACATCACAAGGCAATTGCTGCAAAAACAAGTTAGACGTCCTCTAATTGTTGTTGCATCTTTTACGTGGCTGCAATAGGGTTCTAGCAAGAACGTTTTATTACCTACGAATAACCACAACGTGATTTGTCAACTTCTATTTACCCTTCATAAGGACCCTTTTCATCGAATCCGCTCCAACTAAGGTGGGAGAGACAGACACCCGCTAGCCACCTTATGCAACTAGTGCATGTCAGTCGGTGGAACCTGTCTCACGTAAGCGTACGTGTAAGGTCGGTCCGGGCCGCTTCATCCCACAATACCGCTGAAGCAAAATAAGACTAGTAGTGGCAAGAAAGTTGACAACATCTACGCCCACAACAGATTTGTGTTCTACTCGTGCAATAGAGAACGACGCATAGACCTAGCTCATGATGCCACTGTTGGGGAACGTTGCAGAAAATAAAAAAATTCCTACGGTTTCACCAAGATCCATCTATGAGTTCATCTAGCAACGAGTGATAGTAGTGCATCTACATACCTTTGTAGATCGCGAGCGGAAGCGTTCAAGAGAACGGGGTTGAGGGAGTCGTACTCGTCGTGATCCAAATCACCGATGACCAAGTGTCGAACGGACAGCACCTCCGCGTTCAACACACGTACGGAGCGGATGACGTCTCCTCCTTCTTGATCCAGCAAGGGGGAAGGAGAGGTTGATGAAGATCCAGCAGCACGACGGCGTGGTGGTGGATGCAGCACGGTTCTGGCAGAGCTTCGCCGAGCTTCTGCGAGAAGGAGAGGTGTAGCAGGGGAGAGGGAGGCGCCAAGACTTCAGGGGTGCGGCTGCCCTCCCTCCCCCCTTTATATAGGCCCCCTGGGGGGGGGGCGCCAGCCCTGGAGATGGGATCTCCCAAGGGGGGCGGCGGCCAGGGGGGTGGAGTGCCCCCCAAGGCAAGTGGAGGCGCCCCCCACCCTAGGGTTTCCAACCCTAGGCGCAGGGGGGCCCAAGGGGGGGAGCGCACCAGCCCACCAGGGGCTGTTCCCCTCCCCACTTCAGCCCACAGGGCCCTCCGGGATAGGTGGCCCCACCCGGTGGACCCCCGGGACCCTTCCGGTGGTCCCGGTACAATACCGGTGACCCCCGAAACTCTCCCGATGGCCGAAACTGCACTTCCTATATATAATTCTTTACCTCCGGACTATTCCGGAACTCCTCGTGACATACGGGATCTCATCCGGGACTCCGAACAACTTTCGGTTTGCTGCATACTCATATTCATACAACCCTAGCATCACCGAACCTTAAGTGTGTAGACCCTACGGGTTCGGGAGACATGTAGACATGACCGAGACGGCTCTCCGGTCAATAACCAACAGTGGGATCTGGATACCCATGTTGGCTCCCACATACTCCTCGATGATCTCATCGGATGAACCACGATGTCGAGGATTTAAGCAACCCCGTATATAATTCCCTTTGTCAATCGGTACGTTACTTGCCCGAGATTCGACCGTCGGTATCCCAATACCTCGTTCAATCTCGTTACCAGCAAGTCACTTTACTCGTACCGTAATGCATGATCCCATGACCAGACACTTGGTAACTTTGAGCTCATTATGATGATGCATTACCGAGTGGGCCCAGAGATACCTCTCCGTCATACGGAGTGACAAATCCCAGTCTCGATCCGTGTCAACCCAACAGACACTTTCAGATATACCTGTAGTGCACCTTTATAGCCACCCAGTTACGTTGTGACGTTTGGTACACCCAAAGCACTCCTACGGTATCCGGGAGTTACACGATCTCATGGTCTAAGGAAGAGATACTTGACATTGGAAAAGCTCTAGCAAAACGAACTACACGATCTTGTGCTATGCTTAGGATTGGGTCTTGTCCATCACATCATTCTCCTAATGATGTGATCCCGTTATCAATGACATCTAATGTCCATAGTCAGGAAACCATGACTATCTGTTGATCAACGAGCTAGTCAACTAGAGGCTCACTAGGGACTTATTGTGGTCTATGTATTCACACATTTATTACGATTTCCGGATAATACAATTATAGCATGAATAAAAGACAATTATCATGAACAAGGAAATATAATAATAATCCCTTTATTATTGCCTCTAGGGCATATTTCCAACAGTCTCCCACTTGCACTAGAGTGAATAATCTAGTTACATTGTGATGAATCGAACACCCATAGAGTTCTGGTGTTGATCATGTTTTGCTCGCGGAAGAGGTTTAGTCAACGGATCTGCGACGTTCAGATCCGTATGTACTTTGCAAATATCTATGTCTCCATCTTGAACATTTTCACGGATGGAGTTGAAACGACGCTTGATGTGCCTGGTCTTCTTGTGAAACCTGGGCTCCTTGGCAAGGGCAATAGCTCCAGTGTTGTCACAGAAGAGAGTGATTGGCCCCGACGCATTGGGTATGACTCCTAGGTCGGTGATGAACTCCTTCATCCATATTGCTTGATGTGCTGCCTCCGAGGCTGCCATGTACTCCGCTTCACATGTAGATCCCACCACGACACTCTGCTTGCAACTGCACCAGCTTACTGCTCCACGATTCAACATATACACGTATCCGGTTTGTGACTTAGAGTCATCCAGATCTGTGTCGAAGCTAGCGTCGACGTAACCCTTTACGACGGGCTCTTCGTCACCTCCATAAACGAGAAACATGTCCTTTGTCCTTTTCAGGTACTTAAGGATATTCTTGACCGCTGTCCAGTGTTCCTTGCCGGGATTACTTTGGTACCTTTCTACCAAACCTACGGCAAGGTTTACATCAGGTCTGGTACACAGCATGGCATACATAATAGATCCTATGGCTGAGGCATAGGGGATGACACTCATCTCTTCTTTATCTTTTGCCGTGGTCGGGCATTGAGCCGAGCTCAATCTAACACCTTGCAATACATGCAAGAACCCTTTCTTGGACTGATCCATTTTGAACTTCTTCAATATCTTATCAAGGTATGTGCTTTGTGAAAGACCTATGAGGCGTCTCGATCTATCCCTATAGATCTTGATGCCTAATATGTAAGCAACTTCTCCAAGGTTCTTCATTGAAAAACACTTATTCAAGTAGGCCTTAATGCTGTCCAAAAGTTCTATATCATTTCCCATCAAAAGTATGTCATCTACATATAATATGAGAAATGCTACAGAGCTCCCACTCACTTTCTTGTAAACGCAGGCTTCTCCATAAGTCTGCATAAACCCAAACGCTTTGATCATCTCATCAAAGCGAATGTTTCAACTCCGAGATGCTTGCACCAGCCCATAAATGGATCGCTGGAGCTTGCATACTTTGTTAGCATTCTTAGGATCGAGAAAACCCTCCGGCTGCATCATATACAGTTCTTCCTTAAGATAGCCGTTAAGGAATGCCGTTTTGACGTCCATCTGCTGTATCTCATAATCATAGTATGCGGTAATTGCTAACATGATTCAGACGGACTTTAGCTTCGCTACGGGAGAGAAAGTCTCATCGTAGTCAACCCCTTGAACTTGCCGATAACCCTTAGCGTCAAGTCAAGCTTTATAGATGGTAACATTACCATCCGCGTACGTCTTCTTCTTAAAGATCCATTTGTTTTCTATCGCTCGCCGATCATTGGGCAAGTCTGTCAAAGTCCATACTTTATTTTCATACATGGATTCTATCTCGGATTGCATGGCTTCAAGCCATTTGTTGGAATCTGGGCCCGCCATCGCTTCTTCATAGTTTGAAGGTTCACTGTTGTCTAACAACATTATTTCCAGGACAGGGTTACCATACCACTCTGGTGTGGAACGTGTCCTTGTGGACCTACGAAGTTCAGTAGCAACTTGATCCGAAGTACCTTGATCATCATCATTAATTTCCTCTCCAGTCGGTGTAGGCACCACAGGAACATTTTCCTGAGCTGCACTACTTTCCGGTTCAAGAGGTAGTACTTCATCGAGTTCTACTTTCCTCCCACTTACTTCTTTCGAGAGAAACTCTTTTTCTAGAAAGGATCCGTTCTTGGCAACAAAGATCTTGCCCTCGGATCTTAATTAGAAGGTATACCCAATGGTTTCCTTAGGGTATCCTATGAAGACGCATTTTTCCGACTTGGGTTCGAGCTTTTCAGGTTGAAGTTTCTTGACATAAGCATCACATCCCCAAACTTTTAGAAACGACAGCTTAGGTTTCTTCCCAAACCATAGTTCATACGGTGTCGTCTCAACGGATTTAGACGGAGCCCTATTTAAAGTGAATGTAGATGTCTCTAGAGCGTATCCCCAAAATAACAGCGGTAAATCGGTAAGAGACATCATAGATCGCACCATATCCAATAGAGTGCGATTACGACGTTCGGACACACCGTTACGCTGAGGTGTTCCAGGCGGCGTGAGTTGTGAAACGATTCCACATTTTCTTAACTGTGTACCAAATTCGTGACTTAAATATTCTCCTCCACGATCTGATCGTAAGAATTTTATCTTTCGGTCACGTTGATTCTCTACCTCATTCTGAAATTCCTTGAACTTTTCAAAGGTCTCAGACTTGTGTTTTATCAAGTAGACATACCCATATCTACTCCAGTCATCAGTGAGAGTGAGAACATAACGATATCCTCCGCGAGCCTCAACGCTCATTGGACCGCACATATCGGTATGTATGATTTCCAATAAGTTGGTTGCTCGCTCCATTGTTCCAGAGAACGGAGTCTTGGTCATTTTTCCCATGAGGCATGGTTCGCATGTGTCAAATGATTCATAATCGACAGACTCTAAAAGTCCATCAGCATGGAGCTTCTTCATGCGCTTGACACCAATGTGACCAAGGCGGCAGTGCCACAAGTATGTGGGACTATCGTTATCAACTTTATATCTTTTGGTATTCACACTATGAATATGTGTAACATTACGGTCGAGATTCATTGAGAATAAACCATTGACCATCGGGGCATGACCATAAAACATATCTCTCATATAAATAGAACAACCATTATTCTCGGATTTGAATGAGTAGCCATCTCACATTAAACGATATCCAGATACAATGTTCATGCTCAAACTTGGCACTAAATAACAATTATTGAGGTTTAAAACTAATCCCGTAGGTAAATGTAGAGGTAGCGTGCCGACGGCGATCACATCGACCTTGGAACCATTCCCGACGCGCATCGTCACCTCGTCCTTCGCCAGTCTCCGCTTATTCCGCAGCTCCTGCCGTGAGTTACAAATATGAGCAACGGCACCGGTATCAAATACCCAGGAGTTACTACGAGTACTGGTAAGGTACACATCAATTACATGTATATCACATATACCTTTAGTGTTGCCGGCCTTCTTGTCCGCTAAATATTTGGGGCAGTTCCGCTTCCAGTGACCCTTCCCTTTGCAATAAAAGTACCCAGTCTCAGGCTTGGGTCCATTCCTTGACTTCTTCCCGGCAACTGGCTTACCGGGTGCGGCAACATCTTTGCCGTCCTTCTTGAAGTTCTTCTTACCCTTGCCCTTCTTGAACTTGGTGGTTTTATTGACCATCAACACTTGATGTTCTTTCTTGATTTCTACCTCTGCTGACTTTAGCATTGAGAATACTTCAGGAATAGTTTTCACCATCCCCTGCATATTGTAGTTCATCACAAAGCCCTTGTAGCTCAGAGTGACTGAAGGATTCTGTCAATGACCGCCTCGTCCGGGAGGTTAATGTCCAGCTGGGACAGGCGGTTGTGCAACCCAGACATTTTGAGTATGTGCTCACTGAAAGAACTATTTTTCTCCATCTTACAACTATAGAACTTGTCGGAGACTTCATATCTCTCGACCCGGGCATGAGCTTGGAAAACCATTTTCAGCTCCTCGAACATCTCATATGTTCCGTGTCGCTCAAAATGCTTTTGGAGCCCCGGTTCTAAGCTGTAAAGCATGCCACACTGAACGAGGGAGTAATCATCAGCACGTGACTGCCAAGCGTTCATAACGTCTTGGTTCTTTGGGATGGGTGCATCACCTAGCGGTCCTTCTAGGACATATGCTTTCTTGGCAGCTATGAGGATGACCCTCATGTTTCGGACCCAGTCCGTATAGTTGTTGCCACCATCTTTCAGCTTGGTTTTCTCTAGGAACGCGTTGAAGTTCATGTTGACATGAGAGTTGGCCATTTGATCTACAAGACATATTTTGCAAAGATTTTAGACTAAGTTCATGATAATTAAGTTCATCTAATAAAATTATTTAATGAACTCCCACTCAGATTAGACATCCCTCTAGTCATCTAAGTGTTACATGATCTGAGTCGACTAGGCCGTGTTCGATCATCACGTGAGACGGACTAGTCATCATCGGTGAACATCTCCATGTTGATCGTATCTTCCATACGACTCATGTTCGACCTTTCGGTCTCTGTGTTCCGAGGCCATGTCTGTACATGCTAGGCTCGTCAAGTTAACCCTACGTGTTTTTGCATGTGTAAAACTGTCTTACACCCGTTGTATGTGAACGTAAGAATCTATCACACCCGATCATCACATGGTGCTTCGGAACGACGAACTTTAGCAACGGCGCACAGTTAGGGGAGAACACTTTCTTGAAATTATTATAAGGGATCATCTTATTTACTACCGTCGTTCTAAGTAAACAAGATGCATAAACATAATAAACATCACATGCAATTATATAGTAGTGACATGATATGGCCAATATCATATAGCTCCTTTGATCTCCATCTTCGGGGCTCCATGATCATCTTCGTCACTGGCATGACACCATGATCTCCATCATCGTGTCTTCATGAAGTTGCTCGCCAACTATTACTTCTACTACTATGGCTAACGGTTTAGCAATAAAGTAAAGTAATTACATGGCGTTAAATCATTGACACACAGGTCATACAATAATTAAGACAACTCCTATGGCTCCTGCCGGTTGTCATACTCATTGACATGCAAGTCGTGATTCCTATTACAAGAACATGATCTCATACATCACAATATATCATTCATCATTCATCACAACTTTTGGCCATATCACATCACAAGGCAATTGCTGCAAAAACAAGTTAGACGTCCTCTAATTGTTGTTGCATCTTTTACGTGGCTGCAATAGGGTTCTAGCAAGAACGTTTTATTACCTACGAATAACCACAACGTGATTTGTCAACTTCTATTTACCCTTCATAAGGACCCTTTTCATCGAATCCGCTCCAACTAAGGTGGGAGAGACAGACAGCCGCTAGCCACCTTATGCAACTAGTGCATGTCAGTCGGTGGAACCTGTCTCACGTAAGCGTACGTGTAAGGTCGGTCCGGGCCGCTTCATCCCACAATACCGCTGAAGCAAAATAAGACTAGTAGTGGCAAGAAAGTTGACAACATCTACGCCCACAACAGATTTGTGTTCTACTCGTGCAATAGAGAACGACGCATAGACCTAGCTCATGATGCCACTGTTGGGGAACGTTGCAGAAAATAAAAAAATTCCTACGGTTTCACCAAGATCCATCTATGAGTTCATCTAGCAACGAGTGATAGTAGTGCATCTACATACCTTTGTAGATCGCGAGCGGAAGCGTTCAAGAGAATGGGGTTGAGGGAGTCGTACTCGTCGTGATCCAAATCACCGATGACCAAGTGTCGAACGGACAGCACCTCCGCGTTCAACACACGTACGGAGCGGATGACGTCTCCTCCTTCTTGATCCAGCAAGGGGGAAGGAGAGGTTGATGAAGATCCAGCAGCACGACGGCGTGGTGGTGGATGCAGCACGGTTCTGGCAGAGCTTCGCCGAGCTTCTGCGAGAAGGAGAGGTGTAGCAGGGGAGAGGGAGGCGCCAAGACTTCAGGGGTGCGGCTGCCCTCCCTCCCCCCTTTATATAGGCCCCCTGGGGGGGGGGGGCGCCAGCCCTGGAGATGGGATCTCCCAAGGGGGGCGGCGGCCAGGGGGGTGGAGTGCCCCCCAAGGCAAGTGGAGGCGCCCCCCCACCCTAGGGTTTCCAACCCTAGGCGCAGGGGGGCCCAAGGGGGGGAGCGCACCAGCCCACCAGGGGCTGTTCCCCTCCCCACTTCAGCCCACAGGGCCCTCCGGGATAGGTGGCCCCACCCGGTGGACCCCCGGGACCCTTCCGGTGGTCCCGGTACAATACCGGTGACCCCCGAAACTCTCCCGATGGCCGAAACTGCACTTCCTATATATAATTCTTTACCTTCGGACTATTCCGGAACTCCTCGTGACGTACGGGATCTCATCCGGGACTCCGAACAACTTTCGGTTTGCTGCATACTCATATTCATACAACCCTAGCGTCACCGAACCTTAAGTGTGTAGACCCTACGGGTTCGGGAGACATGTAGACATGACCGAGACGGCTCTCCGGTCAATAACCAACAGTGGGATCTGGATACCCATGTTGGCTCCCACATACTCCTCGATGATCTCATCGGATGAACCACGATGTCGAGGATTTAAGCAACCCCGTATATAATTCCCTTTGTCAATCGGTACGTTACTTGCCCGAGATTCGACCGTCGGTATCCCAATACCTCGTTCAATCTCGTTACCAGCAAGTCACTTTACTCGTACCGTAATGCATGATCCCATGACCAGACACTTGGTAACTTTGAGCTCATTATGATGATGCATTACCGAGTGGGCCCAGAGATACCTCTCCGTCATACGGAGTGACAAATCCCAGTCTCGATCCGTGTCAACCCAACAGACACTTTCAGAGATACCTGTAGTGCACCTTTATAGCCACCCAGTTACGTTGTGACGTTTGGTACACCCAAAGCACTCCTACGGTATCCGGGAGTTACACGATCTCATGGTCTAAGGAAGAGATACTTGACATTGGAAAAGCTCTAGCAAAACGAACTACACGATCTTGTGCTATGCTTAGGATTGGGTCTTGTCCATCACATCATTCTCCTAATGATGTGATCCCGTTATCAATGACATCTAATGTCCATAGTCAGGAAACCATGACTATCTGTTGATCAACGAGCTAGTCAACTAGAGGCTCACTAGGGACTTATTGTTGTCTATGTATTCACACGTGTATTACGATTTCCGGATAATACAATTATAGCATGAATAAAAGACAATTATCATGAACAAGTAAATATAATAATAATCCCTTTATTATTGCCTCTAGGGCATATTTCCAACAACGGACCGCTAAACCTAGACAAATATTAAGGAAAATGGAGCTTGGAGGTTGAGCTTGGAGAGGAGAAAGCTTAAGTAGTGTGGCTCGGGCATTCCATCGAACACCTCGTGTGCATAGGAGGTGAGCTAGAGCACCACAAAGCTCTCCCCTCGCCGGCCAGGAAAAACAGAGCAGTGGGAGTACTCTGCTCGCGGGCGAGGGGTATATATAGGCAACTCATTGGTCCCGGTTCGTCCCATGAACCGAGACTAAAGGGCAGCCTTTGGTCCCGATTCATGCCACCAACCGGGACCAATGGTGGTGGGCCAGGAGCAAGGCCCATTGGTCTCGGTTTGTCCCACCAACAGGGACCAAAAGGTCCAGACGAACCGGGACCAATGGCCCACGTGGCCCGGCCCGCCCCCGGGGCTCACGAACCGGGTCCAATGCCCCCATGGGTCCCGATTCTGGATTGAACCGAGACTAATGGGCTGACCTGGCCTGGACCATTGCCTCCTTTTCTACTAGTGATGGAACATATGTATACCAACTCCCATGCATCGGCAGCCCCATAAATCCATATGCCGATGAACAACGTGATGAGTTTCGTTAATCAAGCCGAAACACCTCACATAGGAACTTTCGATAGTATGCAACAATGTGTTTCACCTTTTTATTCACCGGCAACTAGCTTGCAATATGTTAATCAAGACATGCCAGTGGATAGGGGAATTAGCCTTGCTACTACTAGTTATCCAGCCAATTGCCCTCAATCATCATATGCTACACCTCATGCTACTAATTTTTTGGGTACCATATGCAACTATAGGTTTTCATAATTCAGCTTCACACATTCGCGCTAATAGCCGAATAAGTGAAAATTCTATAGGATCACATGTTTCTTCACTTAGTATAGTAGCATACAATGTTTTCCCTGCATAATTATAGAATTTCGGTGTCATCTTGTTACCGAAAGAGTCTAAAAGTGTCGAGGGGCAATTCTATCCAAATTGGGTCATTAAAAAAATCCTACGTCTTTTTGGGATGAATGCAATGTTGTTCTACATGAATTAATAAAAGAGGGAAAGCCTATTAATTCTGCTGCAATCCAAGCTAGATTATGTCAAAAAGAGAGAGCATTGGGTGTGGATAGAATTATCAAAAAAGGTGGCGATTCGGATAACAAAGTTAATTGGGCTATTGATAAGACCGAATCAAATATTACGTATGCCGAATCTGTTCTAGAAAAACAGGACGACAAGTGTTGGGGAGCTATTCGAAAGAGGAACAACATATCGTTCAAGTAACGCAACCATCATGCTCTCCCAACGTGTTTGAAAAGGTATGTCTAGCAAGTGATTTACCTATCTTCCGATTTGGTCACAACTTTATTGTTGATGCTTCTATAAGAAAAATTCTCATAAGTACTTTTGAAAGACCAATGAAGAAGAGTAATTTACTTGTTTGCAATAAAGTTGTTATAAAGCATATTGATCAATCTATTATGCCATT
The DNA here is from genome assembly GCF_002162155.2 of Triticum dicoccoides. Taxonomy (NCBI): domain Eukaryota; kingdom Viridiplantae; phylum Streptophyta; class Magnoliopsida; order Poales; family Poaceae; genus Triticum; species Triticum dicoccoides. The sequence continues at coordinate 644,064,036 of NC_041381.1, read as the reverse complement.
CATAAAGACCGATGCTGACTTATATTGCAGCCAAAAGCTTCCCCATTGCTTTACTGAAAACTTATAACTAAGTGGGTAGCTTTACTTACTTCATACTTGGCTTGCACTTGGTCTCAATTGAGACATGTGTGTTCTAACTATTTTCGTTTCTGAAATTTAAAGCCAATGTTAAATTCTTTTGAGAAATCCGATGCTAATATAATATCTTACCCAAAGACATCGGAGATAGAGTGGAAAACACAATGCATAGCCGAATGGGGAGATTCCAAATCTGTACCATTCGTTTGCTTACCTCCAAAGCCATTCGTACACCAAGATAGGCTAGAAAACAAGAAGTACACCTTCAATTCAAACATTTGTGATCAAATATTTGATTTGTTGATAAAAAATAATTACATTAGAATTCTTGATGACCATGTCAAGTCATCCATCCAGGGAAGAAAGTATTGTAAGTTGCATGATTCGTCCAAGCATAATTTCCAGGATTGCAACATGTTTTGTCAAATAGTTAAATCGGCCATTGATAAAGGATGATTGAAATTTATTGAAACACCAAGAGATGACCAGTCTATTATGATTGGTCCTGATGGAAAAAGGTTTTTGCATCGGCTGCTTCAAGCCGATCCATTTAAAGAGAAGGTAAAAACTATAGGTGATGGGATCGAGCTTTCAAGTAATCAAGTTGTTGAAGAGCACAATGAACATAATCTTGAGGGCGAGAATTCCATCGAAGCTGCAATGAAGACGCCAAGGATTGGGGGCAACAAGAAAAACCAATGATTGATGTAAGTTGAAACAAAGGAGAGAAAGGTCGAAATAAGCACAAGTGCGAGAAATCCAAAGTCACTTTTGCACAATTATTAGGTAAATATCAAAAGAAGAGTGGAGAGGAAAGTGCTTATCAGCCAACTAATGCAAAAGCATCAAGATCACACCCTAGGCGCAAATCCAAGGACAGGTATTGGCAAGACGAGAATTTGAATGCAACATATTCATATCCTTATTTTGAGCCGCCAATGCCAATGTTGTAGATGCCTCCCTATGCTCACGTAAATCCATATCCATCATGGGACATGTATGATACAAGGGCGCATTCTCCATATTATTATAGACCATCTCACCAATATGATGCAGCTCTAAGAAGACCAACGTTCAGTAAGGAGTCAAATGTTCAAGACTGTTTCAACAAAAAGAATCGGTCTGGAGCACAAGGAAGAATAAGGTGGTGGTTGAGCAAGTCTACCGCGTCAAAAGAGATGGTCATAAGAGTGCCACTTCAGATATGATCTCAAATGAAAAAGAGCCAATTAAAGTGTTGACATTGGCTACAAAAGACGACAAGGCAAGTCAATTAAGTGTCAAATCTGAAGGGAAGAAGTTGAGAGTGCACAAGGTAAAACAAGAATTGCCATTACTCCAAACAACATCGCAGCCGGGATACCCACTCGGCTTATCGTATTGGCAAAAGAAGAAATTGCAAAAGCTTAGTGCACAAGAACTTGAAAAGAGAAACATGGCATGGGTTCCCAAAGGAGGCACTCAAAACAAGGATGATATGCATGCTTCTATTACAAAAAGTACATCAAAGGTGAAGAAAGAGAAAAGTGAGCGTTATGAACAACCAAGCCAAAGATTTCAACATCTTCGGTCCACACATTATCCACATTCTCCAACTACGCGATTGATGTCAATGCCATGTAATTCATCCTCGGGTATGATTGGTTGCCCTCCATGGGTTTACTGTGATCCATGGATGCAATATAATTTCGTACATCATGCAAGGGTATTACCATATCATCATACATTCCATTAGGTACACTTTTGTTGCTAATCTAAATGGCTGATACACAATTATCGCCCTAAGAGTAAAGATGGCCATATATACTTATCGTCCTAAAAACATGCAAATGACCGATGGAGTGTTGACATCGTGCTTAGAACAAACGCGGTGCAAATTATTTTTCGGCATACAAGATTTGCCGAAAAACAGGGGGGCATCTATTGACACCAGATTTTGGCAAGGTCAACAATTTAATTAAGATGACTTCAAATGAAGAAATGATCTACATGAAAAAGTTGCGTATTGCCGACATGAACATCTTTAAAGTTTGGGCCATCGCTATCCAATCTATCCTTGAGGGCCGAAACTACGCTCAAAGTACTAAGATTTTGTATTCAGAGTATAATTCAGCCAATTAAGCCTCCAAGACGGGCTCTCATGAAAAAACATTTTACACGAATTGTATTTGTCTCGTCCAAACGATCGATTTTGATATAAAAATTGTTCCAATCCAAATTTGTATGCAAAAGTTAGAGACATATAAATACAGCCCTGTCCGGAGGCAAAATATGGTGCGCCCCACCAGACACCTTGTGTGATGGATAGCGCGAGTAATAGACTGTTTTGCGCGAGCGATTCAGCCCTAAAGATGATCTCAAATTGAAAAACGTTCAACATGAAAGTTGTTCGCCTCGTCGAAACGAGTAAATATGTTTTTGGGGGCATTTTCATCGAAGGTCGTTTACGGCCTCAGAAAAGACCTGCAAAGTGCAGCCAGTTTTAAACCGAGCAGTTTTGGAAAGTTTGGATAAAACCAATCCGAATTTGACTAGGGTTTTGGACGTGAATCCAAGTCTTTTTCCTTGCACGGGAAGTCCAGCCGCCTCTTATATACCTAAGGGGTGACGGCCGATTGAACAACACACAATCGAACAATCATCTACCACTTTTACCTTTACTTTTATCTCTCTCCCTTGTTCTTCTTCTTCCTCGTTCTTCGTTCGTTCTTCTTCATTGCAAGGCGGCGAACCTTGAGGCCCTAGGGGCGATCAGGTCGACCTAGGGCAGCCCATAGCCGCCGCGTGTCCAGACGGGGTCTCTCCCGGTCGCGTGGGTTTCGGGTCTCAAAAGCGCCCGCCGGATTGCTTGCGTACCGCGCTTCCGGTCGGGTCTCCTTCGACGTGAGCTGTGGTGTATCACCCTCGGCGTTGGAGGTACACGGTAGCGTGTTCGTGTGCAAACAAGGACTACCTCGACTGTCACAACCTCGGCAAGCCGGGGTGGTGTGAGCGGTGGGACCACAACCCTCGTCTGGCGCCTCGCTCCGCCGCCTCAGACTCAGACGCATAGATCACCAAGGACTGCTCCACCTCTGGCAAGGAATAATATTCTTGAAAGATGGTAGTGAGCTGGCTACAAGGATAGAGCATAGGGGGGCAAAGCCCCCCCCCTCTCGCGCGTTCCATATATTTCAATGAAACCAGAGCAATGAAGGAAGAAGAAGAGGGGTAGTAAGATACCCGCTAATTGATTGATGAAAGGATGCATATCCGCGATACCGGATCGCAAGAGTTATGGTACGTAGTGAGTTACTCATGGTTAGGAATGGTACTCCTTCCAGAATTTGTGCAAGGTGTGTGAAAAAAATTACTTAGTTAACCACTAATGATAATATAATATAGCATGTAATGAGGGATTCTTATATGACTATACAAAAATCAATCTAATACAGTATGACATGATGTTTTGAGGAGCACTTTTACTTGTATCAATTCCATGAACGTTTGGGGATTCATGCGTAGCTAACACGGTCAAATTAGCTATGGCAGGGCTTTTTCTTTCGAGGATGAGAGGTTCATGCTTTTATTGAGCTGCGATCAAGACCCTAAATATGGCAGCTAGTAGGCAGATCCCAACCCCAAGGTTCCCAAAGCGGCGCCTTCAAGAAGGGAACGACGTCGTGAGCATCGCCGCCGCCCAATAGAGTTAGGACTTCCGCCCGGGAGACCTAGGGGAAGGTCAAGTGAGGAGATCAGTCCATACCGACGCCTCCAAGAAGGGAAACGGCGCCCTTAGGCATCGCCGTCGGCGCGGCCGGTCATGGCCGGCCAGGGATTTCGCCCGAACTAGATCTCCGCCACCAGCAGCACCTCCTATACAGAACCGGCGACCGAGAGGAAGCGCGGCCCGACCAGACTGGCCCGCACACCGAACAAGGGAGGAAGGGAGGCGCCATATCGCGCACACCGACCACCGCAGAAGCCGTCGCCGGCCGCCAACAACCACCGGATCCCGCCGCCGCGCAGCCGGGACACCGGACCCACCATCCGCATGGCTGTTAGCCAGCCGTGCCTTGCCAATGGAGCCGCCACTCCAGATACGGGGTTCCCCACACAGGAGCAGGGCAATCGAGGCCCCGCCGCCATCATCCTTGGTGCCGCGGGCTTGCCCGGCGGCTGCCTCAGGCGGCGGCGAGGGAGGGAGGAGGGGAGGGGTGAGGAGGAGGGGCAGCTAGGGTTGGGAGAGGAGGAGGCGGCTAGGGTTGGAAGGATGAGGAGGCTAGGGTCTAAACTAAAGTATATTTGGAAGGGCTATGGACATTATATAGGATAATTTAGAATGAAAAATTGTGGCTACAAAAAAAATACAAATCACAATACACAACAAGAACTACATTTAAAATATAGGAGTATTAAATATATTAGGCATTCAAAAACCATACTTGTGATGGACGTGTTTGGACTAGGCACAATGTAAGTGTCAGAGTAGTATAGGAGTAGAATCCTCAGAGCATCTCCAGCCACGCCCCCAACAGACCCTCCCCAGGCGTTTTTGCCGTGCCGGCGCCGAAAAAACGGCCCAGTCGCCCCCTAGAAGCCCGTTTTTCGCCGGCTCGGGCCGAATATGATGCCGGGGGACCCAGGCAGAACCCGGCGCCCTGGGGGCGCCTGGGGCGCTGGCACAAGCGAAAAGGGCGCGTGGGTACGCCCTGTCGGCGAGTCGAGCGCCTTTTCCCGCCGTTTCTTCCCGCTTTTCCCCAGTTCCCTCCCATTTTCTCCTTTCCTCCTGCCATTCTCTCTCCCGCTCGCCTCCTAGCCGGCCGCCATGGCACCGAAGAAGTACGTCGTCCCCCGCGCCGCGGCAACCGTGACTGCCTCCGTCGCCCAGCCGAAGCAGAGGAAGCTGAGGGCGCCGCCGTCCAAGCCGCCGGACATGACAAACGCTGATTGGAGGGTAGAAGTACAACGGCGGGAGGCCATCACCGCCGACCGGCGGAACAGGGCCCTCGCCAAGAAGGCCCGTGACAACGTGGCACGCGCGGTTGCGGGTGCCGTTGCCGCTTCCGCGGACCAGGCCGAGGCCGAGGCGACGCGCGCGGGGATGATGAATCCCCCCGGCAACTATGCGCAATACGCGCCCTGGGGCCAGCAAGGCGTCGGGTCTCCGACGCCGCAGCCATGGGGAACACCGGGCTACGCCGACAGGGACGTGCACGGTGGGTTCAACCCAAACATCACTTTCCCACATGGACACCGGCCCAGCGCACGCCCTCGCCCGCCTTCACCGGCGTGCAGTACCCTCCATACAACTACTCGACGCCCGCGTACGCGTCCTCCCCGACGCCCCCTCTCCGCTGTTGCGCAATGCCCTTCTCGCACCTCGGCGACGTCGACGATACCGAGGCCTACATGGACGACATCATCGCGGAAGGTTCGACCGCGGCCGCCGCGTCTCCCGGGTTCACCGCGGATGAGACGGTGGATCTCAGCGGCGGCATGGACGGCGAGCTCGGCTACGTGTACGGCGACGAGAAGCAGGAGGAGGAGGACGACGAGGAGGAGGAGCCGGCGAGGAGGCGCAAGAAGAAGAAGCGGACGGCCATGTCAGGCGAGCCGCGCATCAAGTGGGCGTCCAAGGAGGAGGAATGCCTCGCAGAGGCATGGAAATTCGTCTGCCTCGACCCGACCACCGGCGCGAACCAGAGCATCGAGACGTACTGGGCGCGCATCAAGGCCGATTTCGACGAGCGCAAGCTCATCGACCCCTACTTCAAAGGCGCAATATTGGGGTCGAAGGCGATGGCGAATCATTGGGGGCGCATCCAGGGGCATGCAACAAATGGCATGATGTCGTCGAGGAGGTGGCCGCTAGCCCGGAGAGCGGCGCCAACATTGAGGATCAGGTATGCCACGCCGGTCTCCCGCCTCTCTTCGCCGTGTGCGCCCGTCAACTGTTTGTTCGTCCCCGCGCAGTTGCTGCGCATGTTCGATCTGTATCGGCAGAGCAACAAGTGCGATAAGTGGGCGGAAGTCCAGCGCACCCTCGAGAAGGCCAAGGAAACCTACAAGCCGGACGTGCCGACTCAGGGCGCGTCAGATGGGCGGCCGGACTGCAACAAAGGTGCCAAGAAGGGGAAACACGCCGACGCGGCCACCGCTCGCATGCAGGAGTCCATCCAACACTGCCTCGCCGACGCATAGGCCCGGGCCGTCCTTTGTGAAGAGAAGACCGAGGCGCGGTGGTCGGCGTTGATGTCGACCAACGCCGTCAAGCTCGACCTACTTCGGACCAACGTCGCCGCGAAGAAGAGGAACACCGACCTGGCTTTCCTGCTGGGCGGGGCGGACATGCTCCAGAGCACCAGCGAGGCGGTCAAGGCGTGGTACAGGGCGCATGTTGGCCTCATCCTGGACCAGCTTCCCTCGACGAGGACACCCACGCCCACGCCCACGACGACGCCGCCCACGCCCACGCACACGCCGCCGCCGCCGCCAAGCCCGACCGATGATGCCGCCGAGACTGCCTGCAGCACAGAAGCCACGCCGGCAAGCACAGAGACCCTGTCAAGCCCGCGCACGCCGACTCCGCCGACGCCGGAGGCCGACCTCGCCGCCTGATGCAATCGCCATGTGCGCCAAACTTTTTGTACGCCAAACTTTTCATCCGATCGCCGATCTACTGGCCGCTTGATCGCCGGATTGTGGCGTCTATTTTGGACGCGGGAATGACTACGTTTG
>NC_041381.1:644041770-644057070 GCF_002162155.2 Triticum dicoccoides | reverse complement strand
TAGGCCGCCCCCAGGCCGCAGTTTTTCGATGCGCTGGGGAGGGGGGCGAACGGCTGAAGATGCTCTCATCCTGCTTATATGCATGGCCCCTGTAAATCTGTAATCAACCGACACCCATGAGTTGAAACAGTAAAGAAATCGAAGGCTCGAGCTTTTGGCGACCTGGCCTGATCGTGTTCGTGTGTATGCATGTATTGCTAGCTATAGTAGATTGATCTATCGCGCGTGTTAGCCTGTTAGCTAGCTTTTGTACGTGAGATAGCTTCAGACAAAGCACCGGCCAGTAGCGGATCAATCAGCAAACAAGTCGAGCCAGCTTTGCTTCGTCCTTGGAACTACTCCCTCCGTTTTTAAATACAAGTTCTTTTAAAGATTTCATTATATAAACTACATTTGGATGTACATAGATCCTTTTTAAAGTATAGGTTCATTCATTTCGCTCTGTTTGTAGTTTATAGTGGAATCTCTACAAGACTTATATTTAGGAACGGAGAGAGTAGTCGACATGGCCATGAGGCCTCCACCAAGAGAGACAAGGATGTCGGTCATCATCGCTGGGAGATCCACTGCTTCCGCAGTCAGCGGGCCTCTGCAGTCTGGACCACGTAGCGAGGAGGAGATGACGGAGATGAGCGCCCCCAGAGCGCTCACCACATTAGGTGATTGGAGATTGGGGTCCTCGCCTGGACCTTGTGGATGATCCGCAATAAACTTGTGATCCAACCCATTTCGCTCCGACTTGCTACTGATGCTATCTTCAAACTGTGTGGTTACTTGCAGCTTTGGCGGCCGCTTAGCTGCCCCCAGGATCGAGATGCCATCAACTCCTTCATCGCCGACCTTCACTCGATGGCCTTCCGCTTGTCGCCTCCGCTTCCTCCTCCTCCACCCGAGCCAGATTAGACTCCTTGGTGATTTCGCGGCATTGTTGTTTTCTTCTTTTTTGGGCTCGTTGAGCTGTGTCCTCAGCAGAACCTTCGTACTATCTTTCGTGCTACTTTCGTGGGTATGTGCATTGTGAACTTTTGTGTACTCTTTGGCTCTGGTGGTTTGCTTTAATATAAAGCAGGGTGAAAGCCTTTTCGATAGCGCTCCTCAATGGAAGGGACGAGAGCATGGCCCTACATCGTCCATCAGCGCCAGAGGCGACCAGAAAACATGACAGGTTGTTCATGCCGATCTTGGCATAGATGAGGCTGCAGCCACGCCGCCGTGCTGCTCCACCTCCTACGCAACTGCGCCGTCGCGAAGCTGGCGTCCACCCGGTGACAATGCCATGTAGTGCACGCCGGCGTTCGTGAAAGAGTTCATGAGGAAGATGAAGGTGCGGAGAGTGTGTAGAGAGACACTAGTAGAAAAAGGGTTAAATGTGAGACACATTAGTCCCGGTTTTTAACAGAACCGACACTAATGTGTCCATTAGTGCCGGTTCCAACGGCTAGCCGGGAGGAGCTCTTTAGTACCGGTTAGTGGCAAACCTTTAGCATCGGTTCGTGCCACGAACCGGTACTAATAAGAGTGGTGGCAGGATATTGTCAGAGTGGGGCCCTTCCAGCACCTTTAGTATCGGTTCGTGGCACGAACCGGTACTAAAGGTCGTCCTATATAAATCCTTCGTTCACCCGCACTCTGTTCTTCCCCCTTTCCCCTCTCCCTCTCTTTTGTTCTTCATTTCTTCCTCTCGAGTTCATCATAAAATTTGCCCCAAATTTGTCAAGATTTGCAGGCCCTCATCCATTCAAATGATCACCAAGGTTAGCAACTTTATCCTTTCATCTCTCATTGCTAGATTAGCTCTTGCATTGGTTTATATAGTGATTAATTGTGGGTTTTAGTAATTTGGGAGGAATTATATGTGGTAGTATTTGATTTATATGCAATTTGAGGTCAAAATAACACTTAGTTTGCATATGTAGGTGTGGTTTACTTAGTGCCTTCTAAATATCCGTCGTAACCACCGTCGATCGCCTGCACCGTCCCGTCGCCGGCACCACCTTGTGGTGAGCCTCTTGTTCATGAAATTTTATATTAAAAAAATGATGTTTGTGTGATTTGGATATATAGTTACTCGTATAATAATTATCTTACCCGTACATTGTTTGTTATACATAGTGCCATGGTTTTGATATCCGTCCCCGTCGGCCCTCGTCCTTGTTATGATTCGGATGTGGTATATTCTTTTTTAAAACTATTTGTTGCATTTCGTGTTTATGACAAATAATTATGCCCATCAAGTTGACATAGATATTTTTATCTAGGAGGTATGTGGACCGGAAATTCCAACCGACCCTATTGTCGAGAGGTTAAATTTAGTTGAAAGAGAAAACGAGTACTTGAAAGAAAAATTGAAAAGAATTGAGGGGGAAAAGATGGAATTGGAGTTGCATGTTGCCGATGTCATCGATGATCACAAGATCAAGATGGAGAAAATGCGCTTGAAGATTAGAAAGATTAGAAAATATGCCATCGATAGTGAGGCTTGGTATCATTATGCTGTTGGATCAATTGTTACCTTAGTTGCGATCTTGATCGCATTTATTGTTGCATTTAAATGCTTTAGCTAGAGAGTTATTTGTTTGTTGCATTTAAGTGTTGTATGAACTTTATGTATGAACTTGTATTAATTTGGTCTATTCGGTGTTGTGTAATGAAGATGAGCCGGCAATGGATGTACGATGACCGATGCTCTCCCCAATTCGTTGAGGGCGTGCATACTTTTCTGCTTGCGGCTGAGGCAAACAAGCGGGCGGATGGTTTTATGCCTTGTCCATGTGCTGGCTGTAAGAATGGTCGCAATTACTCTACGTCAAGAACCATTCACGTCCACCTGTTTGAGTTCGATTTCATGCCCCACTATAATGTTTGGACCAAGCACGGAGAAAGAGGGATTATGATGGAAGACAATGAAGAAGAAGAGGACGACGATAGATATCCTGGCCATGGGTTCCCTAAATACGATGATACAACAACGGGGGAAGAAGCCGAGCCAGTAATGCGGGAAGAAGCTGAGCTGGCAATGCGGGAAGAAGCTGAAGAAGAGGCATCAGATGAGCCCGTTGATGATCTAGGTCGGTCCATTGCCGATGCAAAGAGAAACTGCGCAAGTGATTTGGAGAAGAAGAAGTTGCAGCGCATGTTAGAGGATCACAAAAAATTGTTGTACCCGAATTGCGTAGGTGATAAGAAAAAGCTGGGCACCACATTGGAATTGCTGCAATGGAAGGCAGAGAATGGTGTATCTGACAAGGGATTTGAAAAGTTGTTGGTAATGATAAAGGATATGCTTCCAAAGGACAACGAATTGCCCGAGAGTACGTACAAAGCAAAGAAGGCTGTCTGCCCTCTAGGGTTAGAGGTGCAGAAGATACATGCATGCCCTAATGATTGCATCCTCTACTGCGGTGAGTACGAGGATTTGAACGCTTGCCCGGTATGTGGTGCATTGCGCTATAAGATCAGTCGCGATGAGAATGGTGATGTCGAGGGCGAGCGCCCCAGGAAGAAGATTCCTGCCAAGGTGATGTGGTATTCTCCTATAATACCACGGTTGAAACATTTGTTCCAAAATAAAGAGCATTCCAAGGCGATGCGATGGCACAGAGAAGACCGTAAGAAAGACGGAAAGTTGAGAGTACCCGCTGACGGGTCGCAGTGGAGAAAAATCGAAAGAAAGTACGGAAGGAGTTTGCAGATGACGCAAGGAGCGTATAGTTTGGTCTAAGCGCAGATGGCATTAATCCTTTTGGGGAGCAGAGCAGCAACCATAGCACCTGGCCTGCGACTCTATGTTTGTATAACCTTCCTCCTTGGTTGTGCATGAAGCGGAAGTTCATTATGATGCCAGTGCTCATCCAAGGCCCTAAGCAACCCGGCAACGACATTGATGTGTACCTAAGGCCATTAGTTGAAGAACTCTTACAACTGTGGAATGGAACAGGTGTACGTGCGTGGATGAGCACATGGGGGAAGAATTTGACCTAAAGGCGTTGCTGTTCGTGACCATCAATGATTGGCCTACTCTCAGTAACCTTTCAGGACAGACAAACAAGGGATACCGCGGATGCACGCACTGTTTGGATGATACCGACAGTATATATTTGAATAGTTGTAAGAAGAATGTGTACCTGGGACATCGTCGAGCAGGCATCCCGTAAGAAAGAAAGGCAAGCATTTCAAAGGTGAGGCGGATCACCGGACAAAGCCTCGCCACCGTACTGGTGCTGATGTACATGATATGGTCAAGGATTTGAAGGTGATATTTGGAAAGGGTCCTGGCGGACAACCTGTTCCAAAGGACGCTGACGGACGCGCACCCATGTGGAAGAAGAAATCTATATTTTGGGACCTGCCATATTGGAAAGATCTAGAGGTCCGCTCCGCAATCGACGTGATGCCCGTGACGAAGAATCTTTGCGTGACCCTGCTTGGCTTCTTGGGCGTGTATGGGAAGACAAAAGATACACCTGAGGCACGGGAGGACCAGCAATGTATGCACGGAGAAGACGGCATACATCAGGGTCATGCAAGCTACGCTCTTACCAAAGAAGAGAAGGAAATCTTCTTTGAATGCCTGCTCAGTATTAAGGTACCGTCTGGCTTCTCGTCGAATATAAAGGGAATAACAAACATGGCAGAGAAAAAGTTCCAGAACCTAAAGTCTCATGACTGCCACGTGATTATGACGCAACTGCTTCCGGTTGCATTGAGGGGGCTTCTACCGGAAAACGTTCGATTAGCCATTGTGAAGCTATGTGCATTTCTCAATGCAATCTCTCAGAAGGTAATCGATCTAGAAATCATACCAAGGTTACAGAATGATTTGGTGCAATGTCTTGTCAGTTTCGAGTTGGTGTTCCCACCATCCTTCTTCAACATCACAAATCCTCACACACACACTCTTCCCCTCCCTCTAACTCACTCTCTCTCCCTCTCTCTCTCTAACACACACATAGCCTATTCTTCCCGCCAATAAGACTTACTCAATTGGCAGTAATGTGTGGACTTGTGGTGAGCTTAACTGAACTAATGGATAGTGTGATATATTCTCCAATCATTTAACAATGAAATTTCAGAAATGGAAAGATTATGTAACACCTAAAGTCGTTAGCTATAGTGACCTCTCCCTAATGATGCCATGTCATCAGGCTTGCTAAGTCAAACTGCCACTTGATAAAAATCAAAGCCCAATTCAAATTTAAAATAAAGTCAAGTAAATTATTTCGTCAAACAGTAAAACTAAAATGTTCACCATATTCTATAAATTCCACTGATCTTTACATGTTGAGCCCAACATTATTTGACCCAAAAATTAAATCTTATCAAATTAATAAGAGGTCCAACAGTAGTTAAAATAACCAATTAAATATAAACCTAATTTTATGTATTTCCTTTTGGCCCCAAACTTTTTGTGCCACCTAAAAATATTGTGCTCGAATTGTGTGCATAGTTTCACAATTAACAAAATCCATTTAGTTGATATAAGAATAAATAAAAAACGGTGTTAAAAAGGAGAAACGGATTAGAAATACATTAAAAACCAAAAGGACGATGAAAAAGGGGATTCCCCTACCCCCGGGCCTTCCCACCGAACCGGCCCAGTGGTCCAGTCCCCGCACGGTCGTCTTCTCCTGTTCCCCGAGCCCGTCGCTACAGAGCCGGGCTCCCGCCCGACCACCTCGCCGGCATCGAAGGGGAATTGATAAGGGTGACGCCCTGCCTCCCCTGCCCCATGGCCTCACTCCTCCTCGACGCCCCCTCCCAGATCCACTTCTCCTCCTCGCTCGCTCGATCCCGGTGATCTGGACGAAGTCAGATGCCACGGCCACCATGACCGACCCCGTCCACACGGCCACTGCCCTCCCTGCTTGCGAGGAGCTTGTCGAGGAGCTCCAAATGCCTCTGCTACTTCGTCTGCGTCAACGAGATCAAGTCCAGTACCCCTAGATCGACGCCGTTGCCGTCTCCCTCAACCTTCGGCCACCGCGACATTGTCGTTCGATCCGCGCCGCCCCGAGCTCCCCTGTCTTCCCCTAGGGTGCCATTGACACCGCCGTGATCTCCTCTTGCCTTTCCCCAGTTTCCCCTCTCGTTTGCTCTTGTTAGGTATTTCGTCGTGGCCGAGAACCGCCGTCCGCCATGGCCATTGCAGGGGTAGCCACTGAGCTCCTCGGATTGACCCCGTGGCACATGCCCGCTCCCGCGTCCATGCCTGAGCCTTCAGCTCTTCTTTCGCGCCCGCGGGGCCACTCCCTCTCTGGCTCTCCATGCCCACGCACGTGCCACATCGGGTCTGTCACGCCCGCCGTTGCCATCACGCTCGCCACAGCCACTGCACCACTGTGCCCCGCGCGACGCACACCCTGGCCGCGCGTCATACTCTCGCTGGCTGCGCTCGCCCCGTCTGCTGCCGCCTATCCCTTCGCTTGCCCCGCTGTCGCGCCCCTGCCTCGCGCCGCCTCATGTCGCGGCCATCTTCTGTCGGCCGCCCCCTCAGCCACGCCGGCCGCATCTCTGCCCTCCACCATTGGCCGCTCGCCTCGCCTGCTGCGTGCTTCTTCCTGCTGCTATGCGCTGCTCTACCACTGGTACGCTGTTACGCCATGCCCTCGACACCGCCGTGGACAAACGTGGCGGAGGAATTGTCAATGAAGTACGAGGAGGAGGTGGCGGAGAAGGTGTGGAGAGGCAAGAGGTCTAGGGTGTCGTCAGATGGCTGTGGTGGAGGTGATTATGCGAGAAGGAGCCGGAACGGAAGGAGAGGTCATAATTGGAAAGAATCGCAAAAAAATCATAACCCGGAGATCTCATTCCAAAAAAATGCTAATATCGATGGAGGGGTAATTTCCTTCAATAGGTGGAAAACATAGAAAATATTCGATGTTATCAAGGAAAGGTAAAAATTTAGGAAAGTTAGAATTTTGAACTGATTTCTATGCAAATGGGGTTTAATTGTTTGGTAACATGATATCAGTACCTGCCAGTTTGTGACGTGTCTGATTAGGAAAGTTTGCAAATGTTAAGAAACTATTTATTGGGAGGAAAGTTTGTGACGTGTCTGTTATTTGTTTTCTAAAACAAATTTCGCTAATAAGAGAAATCGATTGATTTAGATAAGTTAGAAACGTTAGATTCAAATCTATTATTTGTTTCTTAAAAATTTGTTATTTGTTTCGTAAGACAAATTGAACCAATAAAAGGAATCAATTGATATGAATAATTTAAGGAAATTAGATCCGTGATTTGTTATATGTTAGGAAAGTCCTGATTATAATAAAGAGTGGAGAAAAAATAAACCAATGGACCAGGATGGGAGGAGGTGATGGGAGGAGAGGCGAAAAAATCCAGCGAAAATAAACCATGAAAACTCTTCACCAACTACTCCATTAGAAGCAGAGATAATATGATCGTCGTACGAGAACTCAGCTTAAGCAAAAGAGTAACTGCATGCATGTGGCTATCGCGTGACCGCGAGCATGGGAGCGAGCACGTCAACTTGCCGCGATGCCAGGATGGGATATCATTCTTTTGTTACGAGTAAAGTGCACTTTGATTAGAGAAAAGTGCGCTTTGATTTGACAAAAGTGCGCTTAGGCGTCCTACGTGGAGATACTAAAGCGGGTTATAAGTTTTCTTTAAGACAAGCGGGTTATATGTGGACGACTGAAGATACATACACAACTATAAGGTGACAGTGACACAACTCAAAAGTACAATTTATTCGCCCCAAGTGTTCTCTCTCATTTCCCCTTCAGGCTTCGTAGAAGAGCCCATTAATTCGCATCCTCTCTGTTTGTCGCTCCAACGGCCAGTGACGGGGAGGAGAGTCCCGGTTCCTTTGTTGTGGCTACTAGTTTAGGTCAGTTATTTAGTCCTCACAGGTGCGGTGCTCGGGCGGATGGCGGTGCTTCTTCTTCGAGTTTTTCTTCCGGGCTCCAATTCTTCTTGAGTTCTTCCATCTGAACGTAGTTGACAGAGCTCCGGTGTATTTTTCTGCCTCTCCTTGGAACGATGAAGTTAGGTTTTTCGTCGTACGTGCGTGACGTCGAGATTTGGTGGCAGTTGCTTCAGATCTATTCAAGGGTTCAATGACGGAGTCTGTGCCTCCAGAGCACTAGTCCTTGGGGGAGGTGCACAAAGACTTCTCGGTTGTCATTGACAAGGTCAGGTCAGCTACAGTAGGGGAGCGGCGATAGTGACGCGTCAGTGACTTGTTTTGATGACAGTAGTGGTCGTTCGGTGGTCTGGAGACTTCAATATTTTTTTTATTAGATTTGAGATGTTTTGTATTTCTGATGAACTTTGACAATAAATCTGAATCTTTTTTTCCAAAAAAGGAGTTTTTTCATTGGGCCATATAAAAGTCGCCCGGCTATATCGGAAGTTAATTAATCAAACTATCAGCATTCCTATTCCATCTCCTGCTTGTGCAATGTCTGACTGTCCGGCCGCACACTAATACTAAACGAAATGATTAACCTGTGAATGAACAAAGTACCAGAATGGAACAGTATATTCGTGACATCATGTATGCATTATTATCATTATTAAACAATGATCTCCCAAGTTGATGACATAAAGAGCCAAACAGGAGAATTACATCCGGGTGAAAGCCCTGCTTTCGGCTACGTGCCAAGGCCGGCGATAGCGGCACTCTACAGCGTCGTCCCCTTTTTGAAGGCATCACTGTGGAGAAACTGAAGCCTTTTATCCGCTATCTTCGAGGAAAACTCTAGATCAGTTGATCGGATGATGATGGCGCTCTTTGTGTCGTTCCCCCCTTGGTGGCGTCATTCTTGAAGATGTGCACGGCCACGAAGAACCCATGGATGGCATCTACGGTGGAGCGGCTTTTCATGTAACGCATCGATGCCGCGGAGTCTCGGTGGCGTGGCGCTGCAAGGTCTCGACGACGGATGCGTGATGATGAGCGCGCTTAGGGAGGTGGCGTTGTCTGGCGCCGTGGGGGCGTCGACGGCAGTCCTGGCAAAGTCGATGTGTCAGTAACT
This sequence comes from Triticum dicoccoides, assembly GCF_002162155.2. Lineage (NCBI taxonomy): Eukaryota > Viridiplantae > Streptophyta > Magnoliopsida > Poales > Poaceae > Triticum > Triticum dicoccoides. Next base: position 644,048,065 of record NC_041381.1, on the reverse strand, counting down.
GCCCTGAAGATGGATTTGTGGAAGACAGCGGTGGCGACCTCTGAGAGTGCGTCGGACCGATGTGTGCCCTAGACCCGGTATGAGGCTTGGTCGGGGCCTCCGGCGTTAGATGTTAGGATTTGGTGTGAGGTTTGTTTGATATTCGGCTCGGACTTTCGGCATCCCTTCATCGACTGGATAGGAATAGCGACAAATGTTGTCAAGATGATGGCTTTAGACATAATGACGTATTAATTTGTACGGTCTTTGTGAATAATTAATAAAATGGCTTTGCATCAACTAGATGCAGAGGCGGGGTTCATCCTCATTTTCCCATCCATTGCATCCTTCTCCGCAGAATCATATTTCCTCAAAGAGATATTCTCTTCCAACAAAACAAAATGTCAAATAGAATGAAGCTATTCATTCCTTAGCTGGCGGGAAGGGGGTTATTCTGCGCCACATGAACGAGCGAATGAATCCCAGAGGGAGATGCTCTGTAGTTAGGGAAGGAACCGATGTGATTCTTCCGGTGTCAAGATTGACTGCCATTACCAGCTCCACCGGGGGCGTAATTAGCGCAACTCGGGAGAGCGCTGCATGTGCCTGGCACTCATCCTGCTACATACTACCTCTGGTTTATCATGGATTATCATACTCTGCACAGGTAGGCGAGGATGTGAGGAGAGACTAAAGATCCATGGAGTCTGCCTCTGTGCCATGTGGGCGACTCCCCTAGTATAAAACCACGTCGAAGTGGTCCACACAAAGCACAGCCAAAGCATAGCAGACCCATTAGAGAAGAGAGTGGCGCACCGGCCCTTTCCAGGCCACCTGGCCCTCTTGCCCTCGCGTTCAGCTCGGATGAACGATGTGAGGAAGCAAGAGAAGCAAAAGGGAAGAGGAGGCGGGGGTGGGAGTGGAGGAGGAAGGCTGGCGAGGATGCTGCGGGAGCACAGGGCCAGGCTCTACATCATCCGGCGCTGCGTCCTCATGCTGCTCTGCCACCATGACTGATGCTCGCCCCGTCGATCGATGTTTACCTGCGACCCTGCCCCCTCCTACATCGTCTCTGCCTGCTCCTCTGTCTAGCCACCATGTGCAGGCTTGGCAGATTAACTCTCGGTGTACATATAGGCAGGAGACTTAGAGCAACTCTAGCAGACCTTGCAAAAATACGACCCGCAAAACGCGTCTGCGGGTTCACAAAAATCGTTTTTGCGGGTCAAGAACATACGCGGCCGAGCAGAACCCGTACCTAAACCTGCATAATTTGAAAAAATTGTTTCGCGGGAGAAATTGCACGAACAGAGTTCATCACATACTACATTGTTCATGGCATACTACATAGTTCATCACAAACTACAAGCATAGTTATACTACATACTACGTTAAACTAGTACTAGGGGGTCGGATCTGACGGCGGCGAGGTCGCGGCAACTGGATGACGCCGGAGAGAAGCCGGACGCTCAATCCTCCTCGCCGGAGCTACAGAGATCGACGTACTTCTCCGACTGCTCCTTGCGAATGCGGTGCCACTCGTCCGCCTTCTCGTTGTCGGCGACCGCCTGCCGCCACTCGAGGGCTTCGAGCTCCTCGGCGTGGCGCCGGCGCTCCTCCTCGCGCACGCTCCGCTTGGCGATGGCGGCGGCGACGGCGTCGAACTCCATGACGTAGTCCTCGGGCCCGATGACTCCGCGGCGGCCGAGCGGAGCAAGCTCCTAGGGCTCCTCCTTCACCGGGACGAAGGCGAACGGCGCCGGCAGCTCCGGTTCCTCCTCCTCGTCCAACCACTCCCGCTTCACAGGGAGGAAGCCCGCGGCGGAGGAGGAGGAGGATCTGGCGTACGAAGAACGCGCGGAGGAGAACGACGCGCGCCGGCGGTCGTACTCCACCATCTCGCGGCAGTCGAAGCTCGCCGGCGGCGAAAGCCCGCGGTTGGTCCACTTCCGCGCGCCGCGCTTCCTCGTGCCGTCGGACCGAACGCGCCGCTCGCGCTCCGGGTCCCTCTCCCGGCCGGATCTGCTGCCAGAGCCATGTCCGGAGCTCCACATTCGCCCCCACATGGCGGCTGGAGCCGCGGGGCGGAGGGTCGCCGGCGGTGAGAAATTGGGAGAGGAGAAAGGGGAATTGGGTGGCTCGCGGCGGCAGGGGGATAGGGTTTGGACCCACAAAAGGGTCGCGGAACCACACTTATAGCGCTCGGGAGGGGGGGCGGTTTGCGGGCTGCAACAAAAGATTTTGTGGGCCGGACGAGTATGCGGGGTCTGTTCTGGCCGCAAAATTGGCCCGAGCCCACATACTCGCCGGAATTTTTGCGGGCCGGGCGTTTTGCGGGGTCTGCTAGAGTTGCTCTTAGGCCAACTCCGCCGCACGACCCCAAACGGATGTCCATTTTGTCCGAATTTCGTCTGTTTGGGATGGCAATGGGGAGGAGAAGGACATGCGTGTCCGGCTTATGTTCGAAGCGCCCACCGCGGCAGAGCGACCCAAAAACATCCGCCCCACCGCCCCAGGAATCTTGTCGCCGCGCCGCGCTCGCCGAGCCCGCCCGCTCGCACCGTCCCACTCCCCCTCCCTCCCCCGACCACCGCTTCCTGTTGGAAATATGCCCTAGAGGCAATAATAAATTAGTTATTATTATTATATTTCCTTGTTCATGATAACCGTTTATTACCCATGCTATAATTGTATTGATAGGAAACTCAGATACATGTGTGGGTACATAGACAACACCATGTCCCTAGTAAGCCTCTAGTTGACTAGCTCGTTGATCAATAGATGGTTACGGTTTCCTGACCATGGACATTGGATGTCGTTGATAACGGGATCACATCATTAGGAGAATGATGTGATGGACAAGACCCAATCCTAAGCCTAGCACATAGATCGTGTAGTTCGTATGCTAAAGCTTTTCTAATGTCAAGTATCATTTCCTTAGACCATGAGATTGTGCGACTCCCGGATACCGTAGGAATGCTTTGGGTGTACCAAACGTCACAATGTAACTGGGTGGCTATAAAGGTGCACTACAGGTATCTCCGAAAGTGTCTATTGGGTTGGCACGAATCGAGACTGGGATTTGTCACTCCGTGTAATGGAGAGGTATCTCTGGGCCCACTCGGTAGGACATCATCATAATGTGCACAATGTGACCAAGGGGTTGATCATGGGATGATGTGTTACGGAACGAGTAAAGAGACTTGCCGGTAACGAGATTGAACAAGGTATCGGCATACCGACGACCGAATCTCAGGCAAGTACAATACCGCTAGACAAAGGGAATTGTATACGGGATCGATTGAGTCCTTGACATCGTGGTTCATCCGATGAGATCATCGTGGAACATGTGGGAGCCAACATGGGTATCCAGATCCCGTTGTTGGTTATTTACCAGAGAATGTCTCAGTCATGTCTGCATGATTCCCGAACCCGTAGGGTCTACACACTTAAGGTTCGATGACGCTAGGGTTATAAAGGAAGTTTGTATGTGGTTACCGCATGTTGTTTGGAGTCCCGGATGAGATCCCGGACGTCACGAGGAGTTCCGGAATGGTCAGGAGGTAAAGATTTATACATGGGAAGTCCTATTTTGGTCACCGGAAAGCTTTCGGGTTTTATCGGTAACGTACCGGGACCACCGGGAGGGTCTCGGGGGTTCACCAAGTGGGGCCACCGGCCCCAGAGGGCTGCATGGGCCAAGTGTGGGAGGGGACCAGTCCCAGGTGGGCTGGTGCGCCCCCCCCCCCCACAAGGGCCCAAGGCGCCTAGGGTTTGGGGAGGGGGGCGCACCCACCTAACTTGGGGGGCAAGTTTCCCCTCTCCCCCCCTTGGCCGCACCCTAGATGGGTTTGGGCTGGCCGCCGCCCCTAGGGGTGGAACCCTAGGTGGGGGCGCAACCCTCCCTCTCCCCCTATATATACTTGAGGGTTTTGGCCAACATATGAGTTTGACCTCTCCTTGGCGCAGCCCTACCTCTCTCCCTCCTCCTCTCCCGCGGTGCTTGACGAAGCCCTGCAGGATTGCCACACTCCTCCACCACCACCACGTCGTTGTGCTGCTGCTGGACGGAGTCTTCCTCAACCTCTCCCTCTCTCCTTGCTGGATCAAGGCGTGGGAGACGTCACCGGGCTGTACGTGTGTTGAACGCGGAAGTGCCGTCCATTCGGCACTAGGATCTCCGGTGATTTGGATCACGACGAGTACGACTCCTTCAACCCCGTTCTCTTGAACGCTTCCGCTTAGCGATGTACAAGGGTATGTAGATGCACTCTCCTTCCCATCGTTGCTAGTTTCTCCATAGATAGATCTTGGTGACTCGTAGGAAAAATTTGAATTTCTGCTACGTTCCCCAACAGTGGCATCATGAGCTAGGTCTATTGCGTAGATTCTATGCACGAGTAGAACACAAAGTAGTTGTGGGCGTCGATTTTGTTCAATATGCTTACCGTTACTAGTCCAATCTTGTTTCGACGGTATTGTGGGATGAAGCGGCCCGGACCGACTTTACACGTACTCTTACGTGAGACAGGTTCCACCGACTGACATGCACTTGGTGCATAAGGTGGCTAGCGGGTGCCAGTCTCTCCCACTTTAGTCGGAACGGATTCGATGAAAAGGGTCCTTATGAAGGGTAAATAGCAATTGGCATATCACGTTGTGGTTCTGCGTAGGTAAGAAACTTTCTTGCTAGAAACCCATAGCAACCACGTAAAACATGCAAACAACAATTAGAGGACGTCTAACTTGTTTTTGCAGGGTATGTTATGCGATGTGATATGGCCAAAAAGGAATGTGATGAATGATATGTGATGTATGAGATTGATCATGTTCTTGTAATAGGAATCACGACTTGCATGTCGATGAGTATCACAACCGGCAGGAGCCATAGGAGTTGTCTTTATTTATTGTATGACCTGCGTGTCATTGAACAACGCCATGTAATTACTTTACTTTATTGCTAACCGGTAGCCATAGTAGTAGAAGTAACAAGTGGGCGAGACAACTTCATGGAGACACGATGATGGAGATCATGGTGTCATGCCGGTGACGATGATGATCATGGAGCCCGAAGATGGAGATCAAAAGGAGCAAAATGATATTGGCCATATCATGTCACTTTTTGATTGCATGTGATGTTTATCATGTTTATGCATCTTATTTGCTTAGAATGACGGTAGTAAATAAGATGATCCCTCATTAAAATTTCAAGAAAGTGTTCCCCCTAACTGTGCACCGTTGCGAAAGTTCGTCGTTTCGAAGCACCACGTGATGATCGGGTGTGATAGATTCTTACGTTCACATACAACTGGTGTAAGCCAGATTTACACACGCGAAACACTTAGGTTAACCTGACGAGCCTAGCATGTACAGACATGGCCTCGGAACACAAAAGACCGAAAGGTCGAGCATGAGTCGTATGGAGGATACGATCAACATGAAGATGTTCACCGATGATGACTAGTCCGTCTCACGTGATGATCGGACACGGCCTAGTTGACTCGGATCATGTAATCACTTAGATGACTAGAGGGATGTCTATCTGAGTGGGAGTTCACTAGATGAACTTAATTATCCTGAACATAGTCAAAAACCCTTTGCAAATTATGTCATAGCTCGCGCGATAGTTCTACTGTTTTAGATATGATCCTAGAGAAAATATAGTTGAAAGTTGATAGTAGCGATTATGCGATCAGTAGAAAGCTTATGTCCTTAATGCACCGCTCAGTGTGCAGAACCCCAAACGTCGTCTGTGCATGTTGCGAACATCGGACATACATGTTTTGATAACTACGTGATAGTTCAGTTAAACGGTTTAGAGTTGAGGCACCAAAGACGTTTTCGAAACGTCGCGGAACATATGAGATGTTTCGAGGGCTGAAATTGGGATTTCAGGCTCGTGCCCACGTCAAGAGGTATAAGACCTCCGACGATTTTCTTAGCCTGCAAACTAAGGGAGAAAAGCTCAATCGTTGAGCTTGTGCTCAGATTGTCTGAGTACAACAATCACTTGAATCGAGTGGGAGTTAATCTTCCAGATGAGATAGCACTACTAGGGAAAAGGCTAGCAGCAGCGCGGGTTTTAGATGTATCAGTAGCGCGGGGACATGCGCTACTAATAAGGCGCTACAGCTAACATATAGCAGTAGCGCGTGCTCACCGGCGCTACTGCTACACAAGTGTAGCAGCAGCGCTGTTTGCGGAAGCTCGCTACTGCTAGTAGCTCTAGCGCTTTTTACCTTGACGCGCTACTGCTACCGCGGCGCTGCTGCTAACTTTTGTACACTCGCTACTGCTAATTTAAGTAGGTTTTTTT
>NC_041381.1:644013920-644019221 GCF_002162155.2 Triticum dicoccoides | reverse complement strand
CGGCGCCTTTCTCATCGTCTTTCCTGGCGCAGGGCACTCCTTCCAGTTTTTCAACAGCTCATCAATTTCGGCACCGCTCCGCTTACGTGGAGGTCCTCGATGCTCAGCGTGACCATTGAATAGATCTCCACGGTTTCTCCACGGGTGTTAAAAAGGAGAAACGGATTAGAAATACATTAAAAACCAAAAGGACGATGAAAAAGGGGATTCCCCCTACCCCCGGGCCTTCCCACCGAACCGGCCCAGTGGTCCAGTCCCCGCACGGTCGTCTTCTCCTGTTCCCCGAGCCCGTCGCTACAGAGCCGGGCTCCCGCCCGACCACCTCGCCGGCATCGAAGGGGAATTGATAAGGGTGACGCCCTGCCTCCCCTGCCCCATGGCCTCACTCCTCCTCGACGCCCCCTCCCAGATCCACTTCTCCTCCTCGCTCGCTCGATCCCGGTGATCTGGACGAAGTCAGATGCCACGGCCACCATGACCGACCCCGTCCACACGGCTACTGCCCTCCCTGCTTGCGAGGAGCTTGTTGAGGAGCTCCAAATGCCTCCGCTACTTCGTCTGCGTCAACGAGATCAAGTCCAGTACCCCTGGATCGACGCCGTTGCCGTCTCCCTCAACCTTCGGCCATCGCGACATTGTCGTTCGATCCGCGCCGCCCCGAGCTCCCGTGTCTTCCCCTAGGGTGTCATTGACACCGCCGTGATCTCCTCTTGCCTTTCCCCAGTTTCCCCTCTCGTTTGCTCTTGTTAGGTATTTCGTCGTAGCCGAGAACCGCCGTCCGCCATGGCCATTGCAGGGGTAGCCACTGAGCTCCTCGGATTGACCCCGTGGCACATGCCCGCTCCCGCATCCATGCCTGAGCCTTCAGCTCTTCTTCCGCGCCCGCGGGGCCACTCCCTCTCTGGCTTTCCATGCCCACGCACGTGCCACATCGCGTCCGTCGCGCCCGCCGTTGCCATCACGCTCGCCACAGACACCGCACCACTGTGCCCCGCGCGACGCACACCCTGGCCGCACGTCATACTCTCGCTAGCTGCGCTCGCCCCGTCTGCTGCCGCCTATCCCTTCGCTTGCCCCGCTGTCGCGCCCCTGCCTCGCGCCGCCTCATGTCGCGGCCATCTTCTGTCGGCCGCCCCGTCAGCCACGCCGGCCGCATCTCTGCCCTCCACCGTTGGCCGCTCGCCTCGCCTGCTGTGTGCTTCTTCCTGCTGCTATGCGCTGCTCTACCACTGGTACGCTGTTACGCCATGCCCTCGACACCGCCGTGGACAAACGTGGCGGAGGGATTGTCAATGGAGTACGAGGAGGAGGTGGCGGAGAAGGTGTGGAGAGGCAAGAGGTCTAGGGTGTCGTCAGATGGCTGTGGTGGAGGTGATTATGCGAGAAGGAGCCGGAACGAAAGGAGAGGTCATAATTGGAAAGAATCGCAAAAAAATCATAACCCGAAGATCTCATTCCAAAAAAATGCTAATATCGATGGAGGGGTAATTTCCTTCAATAGGTGGAAAACATAGAAAATATTCGATGTTATCAAGGAAAGGTAAAAATTTAGGAAAGTTAGAATTTTGAACTGATTTCTATGCAAATGGGGTTTAATTGTTTGGTAACATGATATCAGTACCTGCCAGTTTGTGACGTGTCTGATTAGGAAAGTTTGCAAATGTTAAGAAACTATTTATTGGGAGGAAAGTTTGTGACGTGTCTGTTATTTGTTTTCTAAAACAAATTTCGCTAATAAGAGAAATCGATTGATTTAGATAAGTTAGAAAAGTGAGATTCAAATCTATTATTTATTTCTTAAAAATTTGTTATTTGTTTCGTAAGACAAATTGAACCAATAAAAGGAATCAATTGATATGAATAATTTAAGGAAATTAGATCCGTGATTTGTTATATGTTAGGAAAGTCCTGATTATAATAAAGAGTGGAGAAAAAATAAACCAATGGACCAGGATGGGAGGAGGTGGTGGGAGGAGAGGCGAAAAAATCCAGCAAAAATAAACCATGAAAACTCTTCACCAACTACTCCATTAGAAGCAGAGATAATATGGTCGTCGTACGAGAACTCAGCTTAAGCAAAAGAGTAACTGCATGCATGTGGCTATCGCGTGACCGCGAGCATGGGAGCGAGCACGTCAACTTGCCGCGATGCCAGGATGGGATATCATTCTTTTGTTACGAGTAAAGTGCACTTTGATTAGAGAAAAGTGCGCTTTGATTTGACAAAAGTGCGCTTAGGCGTCCTACGTGGAGATACTAAAGCGGGTTATAAGTTTTCTTTAAGACAAGCGGGTTATATGTGGACGACTGAAGATACATACACAACTATAAGGTGACAGTGACACAACTCAAAAGTACAATTTATTCGCCCCAAGTGTTCTCTCTCATTTCCCCTTCAGGCTTCGTAGAAGAGCCCATTGATTCGCATCCTCTCTGTTTGTCGCTCCAACGGCCAGTGACGGGGAGGAGAGTCCTGGTTCCTTTGTTGTGGCTACTAGTTTAGGTCAGTTATTTAGTCCTCACAGGTGCGGTGCTCGGGCGGATGGCGGTGCTTCTTCTTCGAGTTTCTCTTCCGGGCTCCAATTCTTCTTGAGTTCTTCCATCTGAACGTAGTTGACAGAGCTCCGGTGTATTTTTCTGCCTCTCCTTGGAACGATGAAGTTAGGTTTTTCGTCGTACGTGCGTGACGTCGAGATTTGGTGGCAGTTGCTTCAGATCTATTCAAGGGTTCAATGACGGAGTCTGTGCCTCCAGAGCACTAGTCCTTGGGGGAGGTGCACAAAGACTTCTCGGTTGTCATTGACAAGGTCAGGTCAGCTACAGTAGGAGAGCGGCGATAGTGACACGTCAGTGGCTTGTTTTGATGACAGTAGTGGTCGTTCGGTGGTCTGGAGACTTCAATATTTTTTTTATTAGATTTGAGATGTTTTGTATTTCTGATGAACTTTGACAATAAATCTGAATATTTTTTTTCCAAAAAAGGAGTTTCTTCATTGGGCCATATAAAAGTCGCCCGGCTATATCGGAAGTTAATTAATCAAACTATCAGCATTCCTATTCCATCTCCTGCTTGTGCAATGTCTGACCGTCCGGCCGCACACTAATACTAAACGAAATGATTAACCTGTGAATGAACAAAGTACCAGAATGGAACAGTATATTCGTGACATCATGTATGCATTATTATCATTATTAAACAATGATCTCCCAAGTTGATGACATAAAGAGCCAAACAGGAGAATTACATCCGGGTGAAAGCCCTGCTTTCGGCTACGTGCCAAGGCCGGCGATAGCGGCACTCTACAGCGTCGTCCCCTTCTTGAAGGCATCACTGTGGAGAAACTGAAGCCTTTTATCCGCTATCTCCGAGGAAAACTCTAGATCAGTTGATCGGATGATGATGGCGCTCTTTGTGTCGTTTCCCCCTTGGTGGCGTCATTCTTGAAGATGTGCACGGCCACGAAGAACCCATGGATGGCATCTACGGTGGAGCGGCGTTTCCTGTAACGCATCGATGCCGCGGAGTCTCGGTAGCGTGGCGCTGCAAGGTCTCGACGATGGATGCGTGATGATGAGCGCGCTTAGGGAGGTGGCGTTGTCTGGCGCCGTGGGGGCGTCGACGGCAGGCCTGGCAAAGTCGATGTGTCAGTAACTGCCCTGAAGATGGATTTGTGGAAGATAGCGGCGGCGACCTCTAAGAGTGCGTCGGACCGGTGTGTGCCCTAGACCCGGTATGAGGCTTGGTCGGGGCCTCCGGCGTTAGATGTTAGGATTTGGTGTGAGGTTTGTTTGATATTCGGCTCGGACTTTCGGCATCCCTTCATCGACTGGATAGGAATAGCGACAAATGTTGTCAAGATGATGACTTTAGACATAATGACGTATTAATTTGTACGATCTTTGTGAATAATTAATAAAATGGCTTTGCATCAACTAGATGCAGAGGCGGGGTTCATCCTCATTTTCCCATCCATTGCATCCTTCTCCGCAGAATCATATTTCCTCAAAGAGATATTCTCTTCCAACAAAACAAAATGTCAAATAGAATGAAGCTATTCATTCCTTAGCTGGCGGGAAGGGGGTTATTCTGCGCCACATGAACGAGCGAATGAATCCCAGAGGGAGATGCTCTGTAGTTAGGGAAGGAACCGATGTGATTCTTCCGGTGTCAAGATTGACTGCCATTACCAGCTCCACCGGGGGCGTAATTAGCGCAACTCGGGAGAGCGCTGCATGTGCCTGGCACTCATCCTGCTACATACTACCTCTGGTTTATCATGGATTATCATACTCTGCACAGGTAGGCGAGGATGTGAGGAGAGACTAAAGATCCATGGAGTCTGCCTCTGTGCCATGTGGGCGACTCCCCTAGTATAAAACCACGTCGAAGTGGTCCACACAAAGCACAGCCAAAGCATAGCAGACCCATTAGAGAAGAGAGTGGCGCACCGGCCCTTTCCAGGCCACCTGGCCCTCTTGCCCTCGCGTTCAGCTCGGATGAACGATGTGAGGAAGCAAGAGAAGCAAAAGGGAAGAGGAGGCGGGGGTGGGAGTGGAGGAGGAAGGCTGGCGAGGATGCTGCGGGAGCACAGGGCCAGGCTCTACATCATCCGGCGCTGCGTCCTCATGCTGCTCTGCCACCATGACTGATGCTCGCCCCGTCGATCGATGTTTACCTGCGACCCTGCCCCCTCCTACATCGTCTCTGCCTGCTCCTCTGTCTAGCCACCATGTGCAGGCTTGGCAGATTAACTCTCGGTGTACATATAGGCAGGGGACTTAGAGCAACTCTAGCAGACCTTGCAAAAATACGACCCGCAAAACGCGTCTGCGGGTTCACAAAAATCGTTTTTGCGGGTCAAAAACATACGCGGCCGAGCAGAACCCGTACCTAAACCTGCATAATTTGAAAAAATTGTTTCGCGGGAGAAATTGCACGAACAGAGTTCATCACATACTACATTGTTCATGGCATACTACATAGTTCATCACAAACTACAAGCATAGTTATACTACATACTACGTTAAACTAGTACTAGGGGGTCGGATCTGACGGCGGCGAGGTCGCGGCAACTGGATGACGCCGGAGAGAAGCCGGACGCTCAATCCTCCTCGCCGGAGCTACAGAGATCGACGTACTTCTCCGACTGCTCCTTGCGAATGCGGTGCCACTCGTCCGCCTTCTCGTTGTCGGCGACCGCCTGCCGCCACTCGAGGGCTTCGAGCTCCTCGGCGTGGCGCCGGCGCTCCTCCTCGCGCACGCTCCGCTTGGCGATGGCGGCGGCGACGGCGTCGAACTCC
>NC_041381.1:644013451-644013884 GCF_002162155.2 Triticum dicoccoides | reverse complement strand
TGACGTAGTCCTCGGGCCCGATGACTCCGCGGCGGCCGAGCGGAGCAAGCTCCTAGGGCTCCTCCTTCACCGGGACGAAGGCGAACGGCGCCGGCAGCTCCGGTTCCTCCTCCTCGTCCAACCACTCCCGCTTCACAGGGAGGAAGCCCGCGGCGGAGGAGGAGGAGGATCTGGCGTACGAAGAACGCGCGGAGGAGAACGACGCGCGCCGGCGGTCGTACTCCACCATCTCGCGGCAGTCGAAGCTCGCCGGCGGCGAAAGCCCGCGGTTGGTCCACTTCCGCGCGCCGCGCTTCCTCGTGCCGTCGGACCGAACGCGCCGCTCGCGCTCCGGGTCCCTCTCCCGGCCGGATCTGCTGCCAGAGCCATGTCCGGAGCTCCACATTCGCCCCCACATGGCGGCTGGAGCCGCGGGGCGGAGGGTCGCCGGCGG
>NC_041381.1:644012893-644013319 GCF_002162155.2 Triticum dicoccoides | reverse complement strand
GAGAAATTGGGAGAGGAGAAAGGGGAATTGGGTGGCTCGCGGCGGCAGGGGGATAGGGTTTGGACCCACAAAAGGGTCGCGGAACCACACTTATAGCGCTCGGGAGGGGGGGCGGTTTGCGGGCTGCAACAAAAGATTTTGTGGGCCGGACGAGTATGCGGGGTCTGTTCTGGCCGCAAAATTGGCCCGAGCCCACATACTCGCCGGAATTTTTGCGGGCCGGGCGTTTTGCGGGGTCTGCTAGAGTTGCTCTTAGGCCAACTCCGCCGCACGACCCCAAACGGATGTCCATTTTGTCCGAATTTCGTCTGTTTGGGATGGCAATGGGGAGGAGAAGGACATGCGTGTCCGGCTTATGTTCGAAGCGCCCACCGCGGCAGAGCGACCCAAAAACATCCGCCCCACCGCCCCAGGAATCTTGTCGCC
>NC_041381.1:644007217-644012883 GCF_002162155.2 Triticum dicoccoides | reverse complement strand
CGCCGCGCTCGCCGAGCCCGCCCGCTCGCACCGTCCCACTCCCCCTCCCTCCCCCGACCACCGCTTCCTGTTGGAAATATGCCCTAGAGGCAATAATAAATTAGTTATTATTATTATATTTCCTTGTTCATGATAACCGTTTATTACCCATGCTATAATTGTATTGATAGGAAACTCAGATACATGTGTGGGTACATAGACAACACCATGTCCCTAGTAAGCCTCTAGTTGACTAGCTCGTTGATCAATAGATGGTTACGGTTTCCTGACCATGGACATTGGATGTCGTTGATAACGGGATCACATCATTAGGAGAATGATGTGATGGACAAGACCCAATCCTAAGCCTAGCACATAGATCGTGTAGTTCGTATGCTAAAGCTTTTCTAATGTCAAGTATCATTTCCTTAGACCATGAGATTGTGCGACTCCCGGATACCGTAGGAATGCTTTGGGTGTACCAAACGTCACAATGTAACTGGGTGGCTATAAAGGTGCACTACAGGTATCTCCGAAAGTGTCTATTGGGTTGGCACGAATCGAGACTGGGATTTGTCACTCCGTGTAATGGAGAGGTATCTCTGGGCCCACTCGGTAGGACATCATCATAATGTGCACAATGTGACCAAGGGGTTGATCATGGGATGATGTGTTACGGAACGAGTAAAGAGACTTGCCGGTAACGAGATTGAACAAGGTATCGGCATACCGACGACCGAATCTCAGGCAAGTACAATACCGCTAGACAAAGGGAATTGTATACGGGATCGATTGAGTCCTTGACATCGTGGTTCATCCGATGAGATCATCGTGGAACATGTGGGAGCCAACATGGGTATCCAGATCCCGTTGTTGGTTATTTACCAGAGAACATCTCGGTCATGTCTGCATGATTCCCGAACCCGTAGGGTCTACACACTTAAGGTTCGATGACGCTAGGGTTATAAAGGAAGTTTGTATGTGGTTACCGCATGTTGTTTGGAGTCCCGGATGAGATCCCGGACGTCACGAGGAGTTCCGGAATGGTCAGGAGGTAAAGATTTATACATGGGAAGTCCTGTTTTGGTCACCGGAAAGGTTTTGGGTTTTATCGGTAATGTACCGGGACCACCGGGAGGGTCTCGGGGGTTCACCAAGTGGGGCCACCGGCCCCAGAGGGCTGCATGGGCCAAGTGTGGGAGGGGACCAGTCCCAGGTGGGCTGGTGCGCCCCCCCCCCCCACAAGGGCCCAAGGCGCCTAGGGTTTGGGGAGGGGGCGCACCCACCTAACTTGGGGGGCAAGTTTCCCCTCTCCCCCCCTTGGCCGCACCCTAGATGGGTTTGGGCTGGCCGCCGCCCCTAGGGGTGGAACCCTAGGTGGGGGCGCAGCCCTCCCTCTCCCCCTATATATACTTGAGGGTTTTGGGGTTGCCAACATATGAGTTTGACCTCTCCTTGGCGCAGCCCTACCTCTCTCCCTCCTCCTCTCCCGCGGTGCTTGACGAAGCCCTGCAGGATTGCCACGCTCCTCCACCACCACCACGTCGTTGTGCTGCTGCTGGACGGAGTCTTCCTCAACCTCTCCCTCTCTCCTTGCTGGATCAAGGCATGGAAGACGTCACCGGGCTGTACGTGTGTTGAACGCGGAAGTGCCGTCCGTTCGGCACTAGGATCTCCGGTGATTTGGATCACGACGAGTACGACTCCTTCAACCCCGTTCTCTTGAACGCTTCCGCTTAGCGATCTACAAGGGTATGTAGATGAACTCTCCTTCCCATCGTTGCTAGTTTCTCCATAGATATTTCTTGGTGACTCGTAGGAAAATTTTGAATTTCTGCTACGTTCCCCAACAGTGGCATCATGAGCTAGGTCTATTGCGTAGATTCTATGCACGAGTAGAACACAAAGTAGTTGTGGGCATTGATTTTGTTCAATATGCTTACCGTTACTAGTCCAATCTTGTTTTGACGGTATTGTGGGATGAAGCGGCCCGGACCGACCTTACACGTACTCTTACGTCAGACAGGTTCCACCGACTGACATGCACTTGGTGCATAAGGTGGCTAGCGGGTGCCAGTCTCTCCCACTTTAGTCGGAACGGATTCGATGAAAAGGGTCCTTATGAAGGGTAAATAGCAATTGGCATATCACGTTGTGGTTTTGCGTAGGTAAGAAACTTTCTTGCTAGAAACCCATAGCAACCACGTAAAACATGCAAACAACAATTAGAGGACGTCTAACTTGTTTTTGCAGGGTATGCTATGCGATGTGATATGGCCAAAAAGGAATGTGATGAATGATATGTGATGTATGAGATTGATCATGTTCTTGTAATAGGAATCACGACTTGCATGTCGATGAGTATCACAACCGGCAGGAGCCATAGGAGTTGTCTTTATTTATTGTATGACCTGCGTGTCATTGAACAACGCCATGTAATTACTTTACTTCATGGAGACACGATGATGGAGATCATGGTGTCATGCCGGTGACGATGATGATCATGGAGCCCGAAGATGGAGATCAAAAGGAGCAAAATGATATTGGCCATATCATGTCACTTTTTGATTGCATGTGATGTTTATCATGTTTATGCATCTTATTTGCTTAGAACGACGGTAGTAAATAAGATGATCCCTCATTAAAATTTCAAGAAAGTGTTCCCCCTAACTGTGCACCGTTGCGGAAGTTCGTCGTTTCGAAGCACCACGTGATGATCGGGTGTGATAGATTCTTACGTTCACATACAACGGGTGTAAGCCAGATTTACACACGCGAAACACTTAGGTTAACCTGACGAGCCTAGCATGTACAGACATGGCCTCGGAACACAAGAGACCAAAAGGTCGAGCATGAGTCGTATGGAGGATACGATCAACATGAAGATGTTCACCGATGATGACTAGTCCGTCTCACGTGATGATCGGACACGGCCTAGTTGACTCGGATCATGTAATCACTTAGATGACTAGAGGGATGTCTATCTGAGTGGGAGTTCACTAGATGAACTTAATTATCCTGAACATAGTCAAAAACCCTTTGCAAATTATGTCATAGCTCGCGCTATAGTTCTACTGTTTTAGATATGATCCTAGAGAAAATATAGTTGAAAGTTGATAGTAGCGATTATGCGATCAGTAGAAAGCTTATGTCCTTAATGCACCGCTCAGTGTGCAGAACCCCAAACGTCGGCTATGCATGTTGCGAACATCGGACATACATGTTTTGATAACTACGTGATAGTTCAGTTAAACGGTTTAGAGTTGAGGCACCAAAGACGTTTTCGAAACGTCGCGGAACATATGAGATGTTTCGAGGGCTGAAATTGGGATTTCAGGCTCGTGCCCACGTCAAGAGGTATAAGACCTCCGACGATTTTCTTAGCCTGCAAACTAAGAGAGAAAAACTCAATCGTTGAGCTTGTGCTCAGATTGTCTGAGTACAACAATCACTTGAATCGAGTGGGAGTTAATCTTCCAGATGAGATAGCACTACTAGAGAAAAGGCTAGCAGACAGAATACATATATTTAGTCCACACTTTTCATCCCCTTTCTTGACGACCTAGTAGCAGTTTTCTGTGCACTATGCTAATAGTAATTTTGCTAAGTAAAGTAGTTAGCAATGCAAGCTAATCGGCATGAGACCATGTAACAGAAAGATAGTGTGATGAGGTAAAAATACGTGGATAACAGACATACTGATTCGGTGAGAAGCGGCGAGGATATATGCCAGTTCTAAGAAAAAGTATTTATATCCACATATCCACAACGCGGGCAGACGTGGATATGTCCTAAATTTGGATGTGCAGATTAAATCACTATGCTTGCTGTTTAAACATAAGTTTGATTCTTCAGTCTTGTTTCAATTCGAGAAGAACTAATTTCAATCCAGTAACCTACACTTTCTTGAGACTGGATCCAGTTTGTGATTTGTGCCACATTTTGACTTTTTTGTAGGGAAGCATATAAGAGAAGGAAATCAGATTTTAGTTTGTTGTTGAAGGCAGTGAAACTGAACACAACATTGTTCTTCTAAATGAAGGAAACTAGCGCCACCTCTCTCTTGTGAGTGGCATGCACGACAAATCTTCATAGTGTACCAGCCCTCTCAGGTGAATTCTTGACATCGAGAGTGCTAATTCTTTTGCTTCTTTATGACAATATATGTCTGTTTAAGGTTTTTATTTTGTTTTTGTAGAATCGGTCCATGGCCTTGAATTAAGTAATGCCAACTATTTTTCAGAGATTAATTCTGCTATGCTTCCTTTTGATGAATTCTCTATGCCAAAGAAGAGACAATGCTTTTCTCTAGATGTAAGTACAATGTAGATTCTTTTATGTGTGTTTATCTCTGATAAGATGTTCAAGTTGTTTTCTCTTCGTAATTGTACCGACTATATTCGGGCTACCTCGGATTCAAAATGGTTCATAATGCAGGTTATCATTATATGCACTTCAAATTTAGGATGATCGCCTTATTTTCTGCGTGTTTACCTCTAACACGAGCACCTAATATCTTCTCAAAAAATTTATGGAAGTGGAGAAACATGTTACACAGTACCTGAAAACCATGAATGTTGCGTAGAACATTAGGCATGTAAAATACAGAAAAAATTCATGTGTAAAATGTGATCGATCTTTCCGAACTATGGAAACTGTGTTTATTTAATGGCAGTCTTGTGTTCATTTGCAGGGTTCATTGTATAAACCTCGGTGTGATGATGCACTCAAACCAACAGTAGGCATGACATTTGATGATATTGCTGCCGTGGAGACATTATAAGAAGTATGCACATCATGTGGGATTTGGTGTCCCTCTTGGAGCACAAAGGCCTGTGAACAATGTAATTCAGTGGAAGCGTTTCTTATGCTCCATCAAGGGAGGGATATAGGTCCACGAAAGGTACTTATGTTGTTAACTGGTTGAACACAAATACTTCAAGTAAAAGAAGAAGGTGAAATTAACTAGGTGTGGATGTGATGCTCACATTTACGTCAATCGGGATGGTAATGGGAAATATAAGATAGCTTCAATGGTTGAACACCACAATCACGAACTAGTGTCCCCTACCAAGCAACACTTGATTAGATCAAACAGGCAAGTAAGTGAGAAGGTGAAGTCAACACTATTTGATTGTCACAAAGCTAGCATCGGCCCAGCCCAAGCATATAGGCTACTCCAAGTTGGTGAAGGGGGGTTTCCGGATGTGGGATGCATGAAGAAAGACGTGCAAACTTACTAACTATGTTCAAAAATAAAATCAAGAATTGTGATGCTGAAATGCTAGTGGACCAAGTTGGTAGATTGAAGGAACTCAACCCTGGTTTTTTCTTTGACTATGAAGTTGACGAAGTTGGTACATTCACTAGTGCAGAACCGGGCTTTATCACCGGTTTGTAAGGCCCTTTAGTGCTGGTTCTGCAACCGGCACTAAATGGTGGGGACTAAAGGTCCGCCCCCTTTAGTATTAGTTCAGCACGAACCGCCACTAAAGGGCCACCACATGGCACGAGACACCTCTGGGGGCAGGGAGACCTTTAGTACCAGTTGGTAACACCAACCGGTACTAAAAGGTTTGGGGGTTTTGGGTTCATGATTTATTTTTCCTTTAATTTTGTGTTTTCCATTTAATTCTTTCTCATTTGCTGGTATTTTACGATACTACATATTGTACATGTTATGCATA
>NC_041381.1:643987524-644006970 GCF_002162155.2 Triticum dicoccoides | reverse complement strand
GTTATTACGGTGTAGATCAATCCTAGCAAATAAAAAAAAGCATGACTGTCTACCAAATTCCCACATATTCATCGTATATACAAAAACAGATGAATAGAAGCCATCCATTGGAGCGTTTAGATCTAGAGATATTCCCCTAAAAAAATTCAAGAGATCTAATCTGAAGCCTTTACGATGGTCCACCAAATTACCACGTAATCAGGAATAAACATAACAATAGAAGCCATCGGTGCTTCAGTAACCTAGCCGCCGGTCCATCAACTCTTGATTTGTTTTTCTTGCTCCCATCACATGTCCGATCTATGTTCTCATCTATGAAGGCTGATGGATTTTTATGCGGCCAGCTAGCGTACACACCTATCAAACTACAAGCCACCATCAGTTGACATGTTCTTTGGATCATATTCGTTTGTGCCTCTCCGTGGAATCCATCAATCAGCTAGCTAGCTAGCTACACCTAGCACACATACGGATCCATCAACCTGCACAAGGTTGATATGGAGAATGGATAGCGCTTCCTGTTCATGACTTGACCAGCCAAGCGGCGTTTGCCTGTGATCTGACCTGGCCAACCAAGCTGTATTCGCCGGTAATCTCGGAGTTGTACGTTTGGCCACAGCAGGCTCACGTATGAAAGAGACATGGAAGTACTTGAAAACAGGAAGGTAGATGGATTTTTTTCATGAGGCTAGCACACACATGTAGCAAACTATGTGCCACGAGCTAGCTATCAAATCAATTTATGCGTTGCTTCTTATAATCCATCAATTAGCTAGCTAGCTAGCAAGCAGAGGGATCCCTCATCTTGGTAACATTCTGTACCTGTGATTTCCTCCAGCCAAATGCACCGGCCAGTTAGAAGATCCATCATCGTGCGTATGACCAGAGAGAACTGGGCCAGTTCGACAGACTGCATCGGGGCTGCACTAACATGGTGGTAACACCGAACACCATGTACTCCAAATTCAGCTGGTCCCAGATTCGATGTACATCTCTTTGGAAGACAGTATCCTATCTACGGCAATGTGGTGCTCTGTTTCTCTTACTATCTAGGAAGAAAGAAAAAAAATGCTTTACCGGCTGGGAAGATCTCGCATAGGAAATATATCCTAAATGCACTAGCTCCTTTTATGTATTCTAATAATATTTTTTCTTTGGGGGAGGCGAAATTGGTGCAAGCTGATATATGTATGGCCCTTGGCAGTCTTTCAAGTAATGAAATATGAGTAATTGGGGACATGATTAAATACAAGTCTGACTTTGTTGTATTCTGTTAGCTACTCAGTGATACCTCTCTGTATTGCTCGATATGGTGGGATTGAGTAGCTAATAGTTTCGGATTACGCTACTGGTACAAGCATAAGTGTGCTGAAAGATGGAAGAAGCAATAACAGAGGCAGGGTTGAGAGACAGATGGGAGGGGTAGCCGCCGTCCAGTTTGTCCTGATCTTTCTCTGGATAATTTGCTCGCAGCCTCCTCCACGTATTTATACACTGCAGCTCCCAGCAGTTCACAAACAGGCTAGGTCCATGTGCTGCCCCAAGGAAACAGCCCATGTACGTGTTCATGAAGGAGGGGTCGCTAACATATTCTAATAAATGGTTATTTTTCTTACGTAATTATTGCAAGCTGATATGTGAAACCAGTCGTCAGTTAGAACCCGGCGGCCCTTAGCAGTCTATCCGGGAATGTCAGATGGATAACCAGGATTTGATTAAGTACAATCTCGCCATTATATTTGTTGCTTTGCTTATCATCAATAACCTCCTGGGAAGATAATTAAGTTGATTATTGCGCTCCTTAATAATTACATGATTCATGGTGTATCTGGAGTTGATTGTTGCGTTGGTATACATTTTTATTTCAAAATATCATGTGTATTTCCATCATGACAGTCTTTCAAAAGTGCGTTATCATTTTTCTCTAGACTGACATTACATAATTAAGTCTAGGTGACAGTACGTGGTTAGTCTTATACTTTGTCCTTGGACATAATGTCTAATGTTTGAGATGCACCATATGAGAAAATAATTAAGCTATGGTTAGTTTTTAGTTTCAGAAAATGAGATGGTATGGTTTTGCTTCACGAGAACAAAGATTGGACTTTTCTGTAATAAAATGATCATGATTTGGAACATATATTCACCTGAGATAATATTAAAGATTTTTTAGAACAAAGATAAACAATTCAAAACAGTTGAGATTACATTCTTATCTACTAATTAAATCAAGTGTATGTGTTTTGGTTATCTTATGAATTTACTATGAAATATATTAGTATATTTTCAGTTATATTCCGTGGTTTCTGTGCACAAATATAAAGATAGAAGTTGGATATTTTTCAGGTAGGCGCTAAATATGAGTTGTTCTCACCTAGATTGTACTTGCTTCCTGCCAGATATTATTATTGGATTTTAGGTGACCTGGATTAATATTTTCGTTGCTTTCTGTTTCTTTGTAACAACATTTAGAGACTGGAGCAATAAAAGTTCTGTCAGGTAAGCCAAGGCCACCATTATCTCTTCTGTTGCACTTGTATTTTATCAACTCCTACATATTCTATTCAATTTTCTACTGCTCCTGATGTACTGGCGTCGGACAACTCCTACAATGCCAACTAATGTTAACAGTACATACAGATGTTTTTCACGCACTTCCTTCTGTTTTTTCTTTATTTTAATTCATGGTGTTGGAGCCACGTAAGACAGGAATTAATGGAAAATCTCAATGTGACACGGCCACGAGGTGATGAAGCTTACCTGTGCAGTTTAGCTAGCCTTTTTTACATGGAAGTATTGTATGGACCTACTTCTATGTAATTTATGCAAGATACCAAATGGATCCAAAATTTTGTACCATTAATCTTACTTATTGTATCTAATATCTGCTCTATTTTAAAATGTTACTAATCCAAGTTCTTAAAAATCAAAATTGATTCCTGTTAGTTGTTACACATGGTTTACTTATGTCCTTCGAACATACCATTTGAAGCAGGTGATGTATGTTGCAAAGATTCTCAATGGTTGCTCGATATACCTATTTGGAATAAAAGAAGTCATTTTCTTTGTCTCAAATAATAAAATGCGTATGTACTTGACAAACATCTCAATGTCTTAGACAACGTTTTTTTCCTTTTAGTAATTATCTTTTGCAATGAGATATAGTTATTTTCTTAAATCATAATAAGCAAAACAAAAAAATTATAGCTCTATGCAAATTTGTGTTTGTGGTTCCTGTTATTATTTTTAGAAAATTAGAATTCTCATGATTATAGATGCGTCCGTGCGAATGCACGGGTTGACGACTAATAGGAATGTCTCGCACCAGCATTCACACATACACATGTATATATACAATTTGTTATATACAATTTCTCATACATGGAGGCATTACTGCGGTAGCGGGTAATAGTATTCTCCTTTCGGATCTATGACCTGGTCGAGCAAAAATCCCGCTATTTCCTCTTGAATTGCTCGTACACGATCCTCCGGTAGGAGCTTATCCCGCACCTCATTGAACTTTTAATAAGGGGATCCATATGCATGTATTAGTTGTGTGATTAGATATCGATAATGATGTAAAAATTATGAATAGTGTTCTGGCAAACGTACCCATAGCTGTCTAGAAGATGTGCGCCTTTAGGATGCCATCATGCGAATGTTCTCGCAAACTTAGTATGCACATAAATCAGTCCCGGCACCCGCTTCATGGTCTTTACGAGAATAGAACTCAATCAGATAATAATTAATCAAGCATGATAATTAATGGTATTGAAACTAGAATTAAAGAAATGGTAGCTAGCTAGTACTACTTAATTACTTACCCTGGGTCGATACCAATACAGCTTTTGTTTCCATTCGCTTGGAACCGTTTTGATGAACTTTTGCGAAGCCCTACCTGCCGGCAAAGAAAATGAATAAAGGAGTTATTAATTAGTTGATATGAGGAAATGACGAACTAAAGAGGCCGATATATAGTTTAATAATTATTGAAATTACCTGTCGACTATGCCCTTCACCATTGAGTAGTCAGTGGCTTCTTTAAGTAGTGAGTCCAGTACTTCAACTTTTCCTTCTTCAACTTGAATGTCTACCAAGATCCGGTGGTAACTACATGCCCATATGTTTGCATGTATAAATTAAACGGGCATGTGCATAACACTCATAAACTACCCTAAACCCTATACACTTATTAACATCTAGCTAGTAGGCAAAAACAGAATTTGTAGTACAAGACAGTGTGACTCAATAGAAGTTGTAAGGAAGTAGTATATCTCGATTGGTATTGAGGCGCTTCAAGAACTCTAGCATGTTTTTCTCTACGTTGTCTCGATACCATTCATATGTCCATGTCTCTTCATTAATGGTATTTGGGTCAATGAACCCAATGCCATAGCGTCCAGCTTTTTTCACTTCATACATCTTCATCCTGCATAATACCACAGAAAATAATATAGCGAGGATAATTACAGGTAATGATCAACGAGCACTATAGCTAGCTTGAGACTTAAATTACAGAAGGAAATCACTTACAGACAATAGCAACTGATGATAGATTTGTCGAGTGCGTCTTGATTGAATAACTGAAACAGTTCTGTATACTCAACAGACAGAGCTGTCTCATTGAAGTAATGCTCTTTCTTGACTTTCACCATGAGGGACTCTCGATTGATAGTCTTGGCAATTCTCATGTACCATTGATGCAATTCATACATTCTCGTTGAGAGCTTCTTGACCTCCTCATGCTTGACCAAAAGTTCGCCACAGACATATTTCCATTTTATTTCCTCCTCTCTAAGCATATCCATGGGCTCGATCTCTAGGAGTTGACAAATAGTGATACCGAGCTCTGCAGCCTGCCTTCTATGCTTGTCGGTTATTACCAGCTGATCGGCGTCGGTACTCGCATGTGTTGGTACAATGAGCGGGGGGAACGATTGCACCGCCTGTTCTCCCAGATGGGGAATAGTTTTCCCTCTTTTTGGACAGCTGCTTGGCTCGAGCTCGAGCTCGACTCCTTTTGTTGTGCTCGATGTGCCTTCCTCATTTGGTGCTCATAGTATGAGTCAACAGTCTTGGGAGCTGGTGCTTTAGCCATACGAATAAAGTGGTCAACGACCTCCTCAGGCATTTTATCCTTTGGCGGTGGTGGCAGTTTCGGTCCAAAATGGGCGTCCAATTGGGCCTTCACTTCAGCTGTTTTCCTCCTCGGTCATGTCGTAAGGCCTCATCGGAAGAGGTGCGAGGCTTAGACCATATTGAAATCGCTTGCCTCCTCCTGTACCTCTTGTACCTCGACTTGTACCGCTATGCACCATAGCTACAGCGTCTCTCTTCCGTTGTTGCTAAGGTGGCGGAGATGGCTGACGTGACTGACTTGGAGGAGGAGGAGTGGGCTGACGTGGTGCCGAACTTGGAGCAGGAGGAGTGGCCTGATGTGGTGCCGGACTTGGAGGAGTAGGAGTGACCTGACGCGTTGGCGGACTTGAGGGAGCAGGACTCTGCTGAGGCGGTGGATGATGACTTGGAGGAGCGGGAGTCTGCTGACGCGGTGACGGACTTCGAGGAGGAGTCGGCCGACGCGGTGTCGGTGGCCTTGGAAAGATGATGCAATCCTTTCTCCATAGGAGTATACGATGCATGGCCTCTCCCAGTGTGTGCTCCTCGTCACCTCTAGGAATGTCAAGCTCTAGCCCCGAATATTGGTCCACCACTTCATCAACCACGACACGAGCATAGCCAGCTGGAATCAGGTTGCAATGGAAGGTTGCTTCGGGGGGATTTGTATAAGCAATGGCGTCCGCCACCTTCATGGATATGTTCTTCATTTTGAAGTGTAACTCACAATTAGTGTTCTCCATGATGTCATCCACAAGGTATCTATCAAGCAGTGCCTCTCCCGGGGCGGAACCCATGCTGCTTCTCAGTATGGATGGGACGGTGCTATCCAAGGTTGGATCATCCGCTAACTGCAGCCGCTGCTGAGACCCCCTTTCTTGGCTAAGTGAGTCGATCTGCTGTTGCTTCCTCTCCAATTGGAGTGCCAACTCCGCATGCGTTGATTCTAGGCCTTTAAGGTGTTCTGTTTCCTGCTTCCTCTGCTCCTCCTCCAAGTTCCTCTTCTTATCCCCTTCCATCTTCCTTCTCGCACGACTTCTGTAGTCAGTGTTCCAGTCCGCAAACCCCTCATACCACGGAACAATGCCTTTGCCTCATGTTCTTCCTGGGTGTTCTGGATTTCCCAGGGCGCGCGTAAGCTCGTCGTTCTCTCTGTTGCGCGTGAACACCCCCGTTCGAGCCTCTTCTATTGCAACAGGTAACTTGTTGTCGGCTCCTTTAAGACTTGCCTTCTTCAAAACCTTGCCTGTCTTCAGGTCCAACACCCCCCCCATGCGCATAGAACCAAGTCCTGCACCTTTCCGGCCAGCTCAATGTAACTGGAGTGACCCCTGCATCCACCATCTGTTGCTCAGACTTATCCCACTTAGGCCAGGCCACCACGTAGTCACCTGGCCCCAGCGTATGGAAATGCTCCTTTTTTGCGGCATTGATCTTGTTTATTCTTGACCGTTCCTTAGATAATCTCGATCCCTTGAATTTCACGAAAGTGGCCCAGTGATCTCTTTGCTTCTCTAGTGTTCCTGTGAATTCTGGAGTCTACCTTCCTCCTTTGACGTAGTTGGCCCATATAGTTTTCTTGTGGGTGTTGAATGCAATTGCCATCTTCCTAAGAGTAGCGTCCTTGACTTTCTGCACATCTGCATCTGTGAAATGATCTGGTAGGGTGAAAGGTTCCATGAGAGATTCTCAAAGCCGATCTTTTACTCTTTGGTCGACAAAATTAAGATCTGGATGTGGCTTTGTTGGCCTTTTCATTCTTGCATGGAGATCGAGATTTGGTCCTTCACAAGAACTCCGCACTGACGAACGAACTTGTTTGCATTCTTCTTAGGCGCGATTGGTTCGCCATCAGTTTTGATGGCATTGATGTTGTGCTTTACGCCCTTCTTCAACTTTTTGGCCGGGCCTCGCACTGTCCTGCTGCCTGTAGAAGATTTGCTCGATCCGGAGGGCTAAAAGAAGAAAGATTGATTCTTTAATATATCTTAAAATCATTTAAAACATGTGATGATCACCAGGTGTCTGCTTATATAAATATACCTCGCCAGTCTGTGTTATTTCAAGGTCAACATTTTCTTTGTCATCATAATCATAGTTCTGGACTTCATTAATTTGGTTGTCTTGATCGAATATCATATCACCCTCCCTGGTATTGTTCAGATAATGGGAGCCGTCATCTTCTTCATTTTGATCATCTGGCCGGCGAGGGGAGCGTATGATCTCGAACAGGGCCTCTTCTCCTTCTCTGCGGTATTGTCCACCATAGCTTTTATTTAAGTAATCCAGAAGAAATATAAAACAATTTAGTGTTCAAATTACAATGCATGCATGCAATCAATAAGGAAAAACTTAATCATAGTACATAATATGCAAAATCGAATTTAAACTCAAATATTATCGAATAATATATGTAATCTCGAATACATCGTCTCGAATATTATCGAATAATATATATAATCTTGAATACATCGTCTCGAATATTATATATCGAATACATCACTAGCTAGCTAGCTAATATAGATCGAATACTATCGAATAATCTACTTCACTCGCGGTTCCTAAGGCGCGGGCGATGGACACCCAAAGAGATGGAACCATCACAGGATCATAGCTCGGGTGAGATCCCCGAAGAACCTGCCGGGTATTGGAGAACCTGATATCCATAGCATCCATGTAGCAATGGACGTGCTCGTCCTCCTCCTTGAAACGGCGATGTACCACCTCCGGCGGGGCCGGCTCCCTCTGCACCGATAATGGCCCACGCGAACGCCACCAAAGGAGCTCCGGGTCGACGATGGGACCCGGGCCGGGTTCCTCACCAATGTGCGTGCCCCTGAAGGTAGCACCTCCCAGTGCCAGCCTGGCGGAGCCTAGTCCCGGACATGGCTCCTCTCAAGCAGGACGTTGTCCCAAATGGGTCGACGGCGAGGATGCGGGCCGGACATCGTTCACGTATAAAAAACTAAAAATATAACATTTTTAATTAAAATTTATATATCTCAAATTCATCTAACATTTCTATCACTAATAGTATAAAAAACTAAAAAAAACATGCATCTAACATTTATATATCAAATTCCTTAACTTTTTCTATATACATCTAATCATCTAGTGAAAGAAAATGTCAAAATTCATGTAACTAACATTTCTATATCTAAAATTCATCTAACATTTCTATAACTAAAACTATAAAAAAACTATAAAACAGAAAATTCATCTAAAATATTTCTATATCTAAAATTCATCTAACATTTCTATAACTAAAACTATAAAAAACTATAAAAAATAGAAAATTCATCTAACATTTCTATAACTAACTAACATTTCTATATCTAAAATTCATCTAACATTTCTATAACTAAAACTATAAAAAAAACTAAAATGCATGTGTGTGTGTGTGCAGGCTTGATCTAGCTATGGGAGGGCGGCCATGGCGGCAGGGGCTCACAGCGGGGCATCGGGGGCGGCGACGGCGTGCGAGTTTGAGGGAGGGGCAGCGCGGGACGGGGGCGGCGACGGCGTGCGAGTTTGAGGGAGGGGCAGCGCGCGATGGGGGCGGCATGTTGGGGGCGGCGGGCGACGCGATGGGGGAGCGCGTGGGCGGCCCGTCGGGGCGGCACGTCAGGTGCGGTGACGGTGTCGATCGGGGCAGGCAGCGCATCGGGTGCGGAGAGGAGAAACAGAGGAAGAATAAAGGAAAACTAATTTTTTTTGAAGTGTTGTATATGTAGGATTGACCTTTAGTACCGGTTGGAGCCACCAACCGGAACTAAAGGTTTGTTTCGGCCAGGCCAAGCGGTGGGAAGCGCACCCCTTTAGTACCGCGTGGTGGCTCCAACCGGTACTAAAGACCCCCCCCCCTTTAGTACCGGTTGGAGCCACCACCCGGTACTAAAGGGGTGCGCTGGCTGTTTTATCGAACTCCTCTCTATTGCAGGCCTTCTGGGCCTACCTCTTCCGCGCTGCCCTGTGGGTTCACTGGGCCTTGCGGGCCTGCATCCTACCCCAACTACTGATTGGGTTTCTAGTCGTATGCAGGCCGCTGTGGTCCAGTAGGCGGGCTTTTTTTATTTAGTTTTTTTCTTTTCTGCTTTATATATTTATTTTTGAGTTGTTTTTTGCTGTATTTAGAGTTTTTTTGAATATTTTTGCTTTAGGTACAAAAAATTACAAACTTTCTGTTAGTGCCAATAGTTTTCAAATTCGAATAGTTTAAATTTGAATTATTTGAAATTTGTTTGAATCACTAGTTTGTGAATAACTTAACTTTAAAAATAGATTTTTCAGTGATTCTTTTTTTTATGTTTAATATTTCTATGTTTTATCATTATATATTCTATTTGGTAATACTTAGGTTATTTAAAAAGTGAAATGCCTTTGTAATAGATGAATTTTCGTCTGAAACACTGATACTTCGAAAGAGATAGTACATTTTGTAGACGAAGTGCATCCAGTTTTTGCCGTAACCCTCTCAACTTTTTTGCGCATGCTATGTGGGTGAAATGATGATACCTTGCCAATTTTCAACCTTTTCAGAGTTCATTTGTACTGTTTTGCAATTTCGGGGTCATTTAGCTCAAAAAATCAGTAAATGTATGAAAAATAGCAAATGATGTCAGAAAGGGTTGAAAGTTGATGACGTGGCTTTGAATGGTGCATATTGAACGCACAAAAAGTCTGGAGTTGTAATAGGTATAAAAAAATGAAATGCCTTTCTAATGGATGAGTTTTCATCTGAAACCTTGATACTTCGAAAGAGATAGTCCATTTTGTACACGAAGTGCATCCATTTTTTGTTGTAACCCTCTCAAATTTTTTGCACATGCTATGTGGGTGAAATGATGATACCATGCCAACTTTCAACATTTTCAGAGTTCATTTGTAGTGCTTTTTAATTTTAGGGTCATTTAGCTTTAAAAAATTCAGTAAATGTGCTGAAAAATAACAAATGAAGTCAGAAATGTACACGTTTCTCCGAAGCAAAAAAGTACACGTTTCAAATGCCAAAACAAATAAGCACCTAACTATTACAAATATTCCCTATAGTTTGTTCAAAGTGGGACTTTCTAGATATACAAGTCTGGAAACTCACTATAGAAGAAAGTGATGACAGTGAAGCCGATCACATCCTAAAGTGGGATCTTTGTGTGTGAAACTTTTTCTTTGCGAGTGTTCCTTTGCACTGTAACCATGGACAATCTTCATCATTTAACTTGATATTTGGGTCAATATTCACTGTGAAGGGAGCAATTTCATCAAACTTTTCATAATCTTCTGACATGTATGTCTTGTCATCCACTCCCACGATGTTTCTTTTCCCTGAAAGAACTATGTGGCGCTTTGGCTCATTGATGTATTCGCATCCTTATCGTTTCTTTTTCTTGGCTTGGTAGACATGTTCTTAACATAGAAAACCTGTGCTACATCATTGGCTAGGACAAATGGTTCGTCTGCGTACGCAAGATTGTTGAGATCCACTGTTGTCATATTGGCCCATTTGCACCGAAACAAAGGGACCTTCAAACCACGTCCACAGTCAAGTTCCCATATGTCCTCTATGTAACCATAATATGTGTCCTTTCGCCTCTTGGTTGCTGCATCAAAGCGGACACCACTGTTTTGGTTGGTGCTCTTCTTATCTTGGGTGATCGTGTAAAATGTATTCCCATTTATCTCGTACCCTTTGAAGTCATTATATTCGAAGATGGTAATTGGGGCAGCAAGTACAGGTCATCTTCAACAGCGGCATCATGCATGGCACGTGTCTGCAACCAACCGGCGAAAGTCCCCATTTGTTCATGTGTAATCCAATCATCAAACTGCTCCGGTTGTTTGGAGCGTAGAAAATTCTTGTGTTCATCCATATATGGAGCCACCAAGGCGGAATTTTTGTAGAACTGTGTAGTGTGCTTGAGTGAGAGAATGCCCATCCATACATATTATTTGATTCGGTCCTAGCATGCCGTTTCCACCCAATCTACCCTTATGTCGCGATTCAGGAACACCAATCGGCTTAAGGTCAGGAATAAAGTCAATACAAAACTCAATGACCTCCTCATTTTCATAGCCCTTGGAGATGCTTCCTTCTGGCCTAGCACGGTTATGAACATATTTCTTTAAGACTCCCATGAACCTCTCAAAGGGGAACATATTGTGTAGAAATACAGGACCCAGAACGTTAATCTCTTCGCATAGGTGAACTAGGACGTGCGTCATGATGTTGAAGAAGGATGGTGGGAACACCAACTCGAAACTGACAAGACATTGCACCAAATCATTCTCTAACCTTGGTATGATTTCTAGATCGATTACCTTCTAAGAGATTGCATTGAGGAATGCACATAGCTTCATAATGGCTAATCGAACGTTTTTCGGTAGAAGCCCCCTCAATGCAACTAGAAGCAGTTGCGTCATAATCACGTGGCAGTCATTAAACTTTAGGATCTGGAACTTTTTCTCTGCCATATTTATTATTTCCTTTATATTTGATGAGAAGCCAGACGACACCTTCTTACTGAGCAGGCATTCAAACAAGATTTCCTTCTCTTCTTTGGTAAGAGCGTAGTTGGCATGACCCTGATGTATGTCGTCTGTTCCGTGCATATGTTGCTAGTCCTCCCGTGCTTCCGGTGTATCTTTTGACTTCACATACACGCCCAAGAAGCCAAGCAGGGTCACACAAAGATTCTTCGTCACGTGCATCACGTCGATTGCGGAGCAGACCTCTAGGTCTTTCCAATAGGGCAGGTCCCAAAATATAGATTTCTTCTTCCACATGGGTGCGCATCCGTCAGCGTCATTCAGAACAGATTGTCCGCCAGGACCCTTTCCAAAGATTACCTTTAAATCCTTGACCTTATCATGTACATCATCACCAGTACGGTGGCGAGGCTTCATCCGGTGATCCGCCTCACCTTTCAAATGCTTTCCTTAATTTCTTTCTTCCGGGATGCCTGCTCGGAAGAAATCGATGATATCCCAGGTACACATTCTTCCTACGATTATCCAAATATATGTTGTCGGTATTATCCAAACAGTGCATGCATGCACGGTATCCCTTGTTTGTCTATCCTGAAAGGTTATTGAGAGCAGGCCATTCATTGATGGTCACAAACATCGACGCCTTTAGGTCAAATTCTTCTTGATTGTGCTCATCCCACACACGTACACCTTTTCCATTCCACAGCTGTAAGAGTTCTTCAACTAATGGCATTAGGTACACATCAATGTCGTTTCTGGGTTGCTTAGAGCCTTGGATGAGCACTGGCATCATAATGAACTTCCGCTTCATGCACAACCAAGGAGGAAGGTTATACATGCATAGAGTCACAGGCCAGGTGCTATGGTTGCTGCTCTGCTCCCCAAAAGGATTAATGCCATCTGCGCTTAGACCAAACCATACGTTCCTTGCTTCACCTGCAAAGTCCTCCCTGTACTTTCTCTCAATTTTTATCCACTACGACCCGTCAGCGGGTACTCTGAACTTCCCGTCTTTCTTATGGTCTTCTCTGTGCCATCGCATCACCTTGGCATGCTCTTTGTTTTAGAACAAACGGTTCAATCGTGGTATTATAGGAGCATACCACATCACCTTGGCAGGAATCTTCTTCCTATGGCGCTCGCCCTCGACATCACCAGGGTCATCGTGGCTGATCTTATAGTGCAATGCACCGCATACCAGGCACATGTTCAAATCCTCGTACTCACCGTGGTAGAGAATGCAGTCATTAGGGACTGCATGTATCTTCTGCACCTCTAACCCTAGAGGGTAGACAACTTTCTTTGCTTCGTACGTACTCTCGGGTAATTCGTTGTCCTTTAAAAGCATCTTCTTTAACATTATCAACAACTTTCCAAATCCCTTGTCAGATACACCATTCTCTGCCTTCCATTGAACCAATTCCAGTGTGGTGCCCAACTTTTTCTTGTCAGCTTTGTAATTCTGGTACAACGATTTCTTGTGATCTTCTAATATGAGCTGCAACTTCTTCTTCTCCTTTTCACTTGCGCAGTTTCTCTTTGCATCGGCAATGGCCCGACCCAGATCATCAGTGGGCTCATCTGATGCCTCTTCTTCAGCTTCTTCCTGCATTGCCGGCTCAGCTTCTTCCTGCATTGCCAGCTCAGCTTCTTCCCCCATTGTTGTACCATCGTATTCAGGGAACCCATGGCCAGGATAGCTGCCGTTGTCCTCTTCTTCTTCATTGTCTTCTATCATAACCCCTCTTTCTCCATGTTTGGTCCAAACATCATAGTGGGGCATGAAACCGGACTCAAACAGGTGGACGTGAATGGTGTTTAACTTAGAGTAATTCTGATCATTCTTGCAGCCAGCACATGGACAAGGCATAAAACCATCCGCCCGCTTGTTTTCCTCAGCCGCAAGCAGAAAAGTATGCATGCCATTAATGAACTGGGGTGATCACTGGTCATCGTACATCCATTGTCGGCTCATCTTCATTACACGACACCGAAAAGACCAAATTAATACAAGTTCATACATAAAGTTTATACAACACTTAAATACATCATACAAATAACTCTCTAGCTAAATCATTTAAATGCAACAACAAATGTGATCAAGATCGCAACTAAGGTAACAATTGATCCAATAGCATAATGATACCAAGCCTCACTATCAATGGCATATTTTCTAATCTTTCTAATCTTCAAACGCATTTTCTCCATCTTGATCTTGTGATCATCGACGACATCGGCAACATGCAACTCCAATTCCATCTTCTCCCCCTCAATTATTTTCAATTTTTCTTTCAAATACTCGTTTTCTCTTTCAACTAAATTTAACCTCTCGAAATAGGGTCGGTTGGAATTTCCGGTTCACATACCTCCTAGATAAAACTATCTATGTCAACTTGATGGGCTTAATTTGTCATAAACACGAAATGCAACAGATAGTTATAAAAGAGAATATACCACATCTGAATCATAACCCGGACGAGGGCCAACGGCGACGGATATCAAAACCATGGCACTATGTATAACAAACAACGTACGGGTAAGATAATTACATGAGTATTATATATAAATCACAAAAACATGAATTTTTATATAAAAAGGATAAGAACAAGAGGCTCACCACAAGGTGGTGCCGGCGACGGGACGGTGCGGGCGATCGATGGTGGTTAGGACAGAGACGAGAAGGCACTAAGTAAACCACACCTACATATGCAAACTAAGTGTTATTTTGACCTCAAATTGCATATAAATCAAATACTACTACATATAATTCCTCCCAAAATAAAACCCACAAATCACTATACTTATAGAGCATTGCAAGAGCTAATCTAGCAATGAGAGATGAAAGGACAAAGTTGCTAACCTCTATGATCACTTGGATGGATGGGGTGCCTTCAAATCTTCACAAATTTTGACAAAAATGGAGTGTGAGCTCGAGAGGAAGAGGAATAAAACATAGGAGAGGGAAAAAACAGAGCGCTTCGGCTCGGGGGCTTCGGCTCGGGCTGGACGAAGCACTATATATAGTGTGACCTTTAGTACCGGTTGGTTATATGAATCGGGACTAAAGGTCCATCTCTAGTCCCGGTTCGTGGCATGAACCAATACTAAAGGTTCTGGTCGGGCCCCAGCCTGACACAAGCCTGCCACCACCTCATTAGTACCGGTTTGTGGCACGAACCGGTACTAAAGGTTCTCCATGAACCGGTACTAATGAGGGCCGCCCGCCTAGCCGTTGAAACCGGCACTAATGGTCACATCAGTGCCAGTTCAGTTACAAACCTGGACTAATGTGCTTCACATTAGGCCCTTTTTCTACTAGTGATTGTTGCATTTGTTTTGGGCAGATGCAACTAGCAGGAAAAACTACAAGCATTTCCATGATGTAGCACATATAGCACTAATCAGTATGACTACATTTTTGCGCCCTTCATGGGTATCAACCATCATATGCAAAGTGTTATTATAACTGAGGACTACTTATGGTTGTTTGACATATTTCTTAAATGCATGGATGGGGTTGCACCTAGTGTTATTATAACAGATGAGTGTAGCATGAGGAATGTTATCAAGGCACTTCTACCCCATACCACGCATCGGTTGTGCATATGGCACATTATGAAGAAGGTTCCTGAGAAGGTCTCTCTCGAATTGAGAAGTGATGAAATATTCTACAAGAGGTTGGACTCGTGTGTGTGGAATTCTTTGAAACACCTACAGAATTCGAAGAAAGTTGGAAGTCTCTAATATCATATTTTGGCTTGAAAGAAAATGAGTGGTTTGCAAAATGTTACCTGATTCGTGGGTCATGGTACCAGCATACTTCATGGACATTGCCCTAGCTGGTATTCTCAAAACCACCTCTAGGTCAGAGAGTGAAAACTCATTTTTCAAGAATTTCATCCGTCGGAAGCTCGCATTTGTTGAGTTTTGGCTTAGTTTCGACACAGCCTTGAAATGTCAGAGGAAAGAGGAGTTGATTCCTGACCACACAAGCCTACATACAACACCTAGATTGTAGACATGTTGGGAAGTGGAAAGACAGGGCAACATACTTTTCACTCATGAGGTCTTTGCCTTGTTTCAATCAGTGGTACTTGCTACTAGAGAACATTGTGATGTCCAGGACACTATGACAGTAGGGGAGCTGAAGATTGTTTCCATTAGTGGTCAAGGGCATCGGAAAACCAAGGTAAGAGACGTCCATTTAGAGACAACAACCATGATTGCTAAATGTTCTTGCAAGCTCTTTGAGTCCAAGGGGATTGTGTGCCGCCATGTCATACGCGTCTTGAGGGGTGCAAAGATAAATGAGCTTCCAACCTTTTATGTACTCAAAGAAGGGAGAAAATGTGCAAAAGGTAATTATTTTCCATAGTAGCTCTACTCACTATGTTATCTTTTTCCTGTAGGGATATTGTATTTGACAACGAAGGGAATGCACTTGAAGATAATCTGACTAACTGCATTGACATGGATACTAGAAGAAGGATCTCGATGGCACGGAACAAATTAGAAGATATCATCCGATGTGCTAAAAAATCGAGCGTAGCACTTGACTCACTCAAGACGGGTCTATGCAATCTTGAATCTGTTGTCTTGCAGTCTGCGTCCGTTGTTCCTCAAACTACACAAGAAGAAGAAGAATCATACATTGGTGGCACCATGCCTGCCCAAGTTGATATCCTAACACCGACCACTGTCAATGCGAAGGGTACATGCTCACGTATTAAGGGCCACAGGGACAATGAAAAGAAGGCAGGGTCAAATAAGAAGAAATTAGGGGTTACTCTACGGGTGCC
This sequence comes from Triticum dicoccoides, assembly GCF_002162155.2. Classification (NCBI taxonomy): domain Eukaryota; kingdom Viridiplantae; phylum Streptophyta; class Magnoliopsida; order Poales; family Poaceae; genus Triticum; species Triticum dicoccoides. The sequence goes on along the minus strand of NC_041381.1, from coordinate 643,990,570 downwards.
GCGCACTTGCAGAACATGCAAGGAAGTTGTGTTACATGACAGTTGTATCTGTCCGATGAAAAAATAAAAATGGTTGTCTACGTATGAACCCTACTACTAGATGTTTGTTCTTGTTAAATTCTTGATGCCTGACATGTCCTAATTAATGAGTTGAAATATTGGTTCAGTGAACTAAGTATATTTTCCATTGCATCCCGTAAGACTCCGATTTGTGCTTATATATTTATTCTACTTCCTGTTGAGTTCATGTTTTAGATGAGAGAGCGGGCTTGTACAAATTTAGTGCTAACAGTGGGTTGGATGAAAGAGTTGGTGCACTGGTAGAACACGAACCAATTAATGTTCACATGTACAGCCATGATCTCATAACCTGGGCGCGGAAGAAAGTTTTGTCATGTCAATGCTCACCACTTCATATTTTTGAATGAACAATACTTAGTTGGATGGTACAGAAACTCACCTGAAATTGAGCCTGTCTGTGTGAATTGTACAGAAACCTATCTGGAGGGGGTTTCCACTAAAAGGGTTTTTTCCAAGGATGTAGATGTAAATTGTACCACTGACCTGATCGGAAACCCACCTGAGCCTATATGTACCTTTGGATGCTAATCTAATGGCTCAAAACGCTGGATCACATGATCTCATACTAAGCCCAGATCTCACGCAAGTCTCTCCCGCCTTCCGCCTGCTAGTGCATGATCAAAAGCGAGAATGCTCGCTAATCCCATCGTTGTTACAAATATGCTAGTGTTATATTCAGTACCCCATCCAGAAAAAAATCTTCTTCTCGGCCTCCATGATCTTAATTATGGCCTACCTGAAATTAAATGCAATGTTTGTACTCTTGGTGGAGTATATATATTTTTGGCCTGGGTTATGAGTTTCGCTCATTTCAGCGGAGTAGCTAGCTAGGGGAGCTCCTATCTGCCGCATTTTGCGGCAAATAGTAGCCGGACGCACACACAAATGGCCACATGGGCCGGCCCAACAGGGGACCGCGGTATGCAAAATTCCAAAAGTTAGTGTTGTGGCTGGGAGTCGAAACAAGAGCTTATGGTCTTGTACGCAGCTGTATACCAATGCACCAACCAAGCATTTGCGACTAGTGAGTAGCACGGTGCCTTAAGATCTAGGAATACACATAGATATGAAAGATTTTCGAAATATCGAACGCATTTTTTATTTTTGAAAAAACTGAATACTTTTAGAAACGCGGACATTTTTCAACATTTCGAGCAAAATTATATAATACATTTTGACATTTTTAAAAAATGAGAACAAAATTTGAAACTCAGAACTTTTCAAGAAAATACAAACAAATTTTAAAATTGCAAAAAAAATCGAGAAACAAGATTTTTTTAAATAATTTGACCTTTTTTGAAAATCTGAAAAGAATTCAAAATTCTGAACACTTTGGAAAATGCGAACAATTTTGTTCAACGTGAACAAATATTGGAATTATCAAACATTTTTTTAACACGAAAACAAATTTCAAAAAATGTGAACAAAAATTAGGAATAATTTTTGAAAAATTAAAAAAAAATTGAAACTCTGAACATTTTTGAAAACATGAACAAATCTTTAAATCACAAACAATATTTGGAAAACATGAAAAAAAATTGAAACTTCGAATTTTTGGAAAACATGAGCAAATTTCAAAATTCTGAACTTTCTGAAACATGCGAAGAATTTTTCTAAAAGATCAACAAAATTTGAATTTTTGCGAAAAATGTAAAAACTAACGATTTTGGAATATGTTAAACATTTATGAAACTTGCGATTTAAAAAAAGGCAAACAAGAAAATATGAACTTGAAAAAGAAACAAAAAACGAAAGCAAAGAAACCGAAAAAAGAAATGAAAAAACTAACACGAAAGAAAACCGCTAAACAGATATATAAACAAAAAAACGGTTCAGAGAACCTTCCAGAAGATTCCCAAAACCAGCTGCCAGGGCTATGGGGGAGTGGGTCGGCCAATTCTCGCGCTCAGGGGATCACCTGTGCAAAGGCTCGATAGGTTGACGCATTAAGCGTCAAATAGGATTTTCTGCTAGCTAGCCTAGCATGCATCCGCCAAAGTTGAAAATGGAACAAGATCCTATCCCGCAAAGTGGCATGTTCCAATACATGCATGGTCCTCGCGACCAAATAGTTACATGCCTGAGCATTTCATTTCAAAGAAACGAACGATTCAAACAACTAAAAAACAATAACCACCGCCGAGATCACGACAAGAAGAGAGAGAAGCCCTCCACCTCAAGGAACCGACCCATCGTCATCTACAGTAATTAAATCGGACACATCAAGCAACCATGCCGCTGTAACGCCCCGGATCCGATGCGCCAGGTGTCTTCCAGTTATTCGCCGTAGTTGCCATGTGTTTTGCTTGCATGTTGCATTTTGCCATGTCATCATATGCATCTCATTTTGCATCCGTGTTCGTCTCATGCATCCGAGCATTTTTCCCGTTGTCCGTTTTGCAATCCGGCACTCCTACGTCATCCGGCGTCCCCGTCTTGTCTCTTTTCATGAGCGGGTGTTAAACATTCTCGGAATGGACCGAGGTTTGTCAAGCGGCCTTGGTACACCACCGATAGACCGCCTATCAAGTTCCGTTCCATTTGGAGGTCGTTTGATGCTCCGACGGTTAACCGGGTAGCCGAAAAGCCCTCTTTTGTGTGCAGTCCAACACCCCTTCAAATCAGCCCATAACCCATCCAAACCCCTTCCATGCTCTCGGTCGTTCGATCACGATCGTGTGGGCGAAAACCGCACCCCATTTGGACTCTCCTAGCTCCCTCTACCTATAAATAGATGCCCTCCCTCGAAATTCGCGGATGAACCCTAGCGTCTTCCTCCTCGCGCCGCCGGACACGTCCGTCTGTGCTGGACATGTCCGCTGGCCACGTCCCTCCATCCAATAGCGTCGCGCCACGTCACCCCGCCGCCACCGCTAGCTAACCTGTCGTCGCTGCCTCCCGTCACCGCGCGGCCCGCGGGGCCCAGATCCGGCCGGCGCGAGCCCGCGCGCCACCGCCGCTCGCC
>NC_041381.1:643973237-643987135 GCF_002162155.2 Triticum dicoccoides | reverse complement strand
CCTCGCGCCTCGCGGCGCGCGCCTCACCGGACCCCGCCGCCGGCCGCCGCCTTCCCCATCGCCGGCGCCCCCGCGCCTCCCCTCGCCGGCTCCGCCCGTGGCCACCGGAGTTTCAACTCCGGCGACCAGAGCCACCGCGCCATGGAGGGCCGACCTCCCCGAGCTCACCTCGCCTCGCCGCCCCTGCCATCTCCGGCCGCCGCCTTGCCGTGCCCGAGCGCCGTCCCCCTGCTCCCTCCTCACCACACGCCGCCCTCATCGACCGTGCCCTCGCCGGAGAACTCGCCAGAGCTCTCACGAGCTCGCCGGAGTTATCTCCGGTCAGATCCACCCCGGGTGGATGAGATCCACCCCGGGTGGATGAGATCCACCCGCTCGTCCAACCAAACGACCGGATCCCTCCGTCCCGCTTGTCCTCGTCCCGTTGACTTTTCGTGAGGTGAAAATCTGCTAAGTCCTTTAATTTTTAGTGTTCTGTTGCCCTGTTCGACACGCCATAACTCTCTGACCGTAGATCCGTTTTGCATGCATAATATATCTAAATGTTCATTGTGAGATGCTCTTCACTTTGTTGCATAATGCCATGATTTTTTGAGTCCACCTTGATGCCATTATCATCGTTGCAAGTGCTATATGATGTTAACTACAGTCTGTTAACAGAACTTGGTGATTTGTCTTTTTCATTGCGTTTTGTGTATGCATCCTATGAGCTTGATGTTTACATGAGTTTTGAGCTACTTCATGCCATCTTCACAGTGGTGCCATCCATGTATTTTTTTGAGTCTTGTAGTGAGTGCATCGAGGTCGTGAAGTAGGGTACTTGCTGTTACCGTTTTGCTAGACTGAATATGTTAGATCATGATGCTATGTAAACCTGCTCCTACAAGTCATTCTATGCATAATCTGGAGATATTCACTAAGGATGTTTTGTTATACATGTCATGATATATCCATCCATGCCCCTGGTTGCATCTATAGCCTGCTGTAGCTTGTTGTAATCTTGCTATCAAGTTGCTAAATAATGTTGTTGTCAGCCTGTTAACATTAAGTCCAGTTTTGTCATGAGATTTGCTAGTGATCCATGCATCCTATGAACATGATCTTGCCATTCTTAGATTCATAAACATGTCATCTTGATGTTGGTCACCTTGCCATGGCATGTATTGATTTGTGGTGAGCGGTACCAGCTCACCAACATGCCTACGTATCGTTGTTCCTGCCATGTCTGATTCTGTCATATCATTTGCCATGTTTGCATTGGACGCTACCATATTTTATGTTGATCTTTGGAATTAGTTCAGTAAGGGAGTTTTGTTCTTTGTCTTTAGTGTTAGCATGCCATGCCTTTGTTTGCCATGTTAAGTTCCTGTAACATGTTGTTTGATAGCTCTAAACATTGCAACCTGATGTTATTTCTGCTAAGTCTGAAACTGTTATTATTTGCAAACTTGTCATGTCCTTTTGAGCATGTTCTAGTGATTTTTCGAGATAGCTCAGTGTTCATATTTTGTCATGCTTTACATGTACTTCATGCTCATGCTTTTTTTTATTATGTTGAGGTGATGTAGCATATTGTTTTGATGCGTGCTAGATGCCTAGTTGTTGTTTTGGACAGCTTGTCCTTTAAACTTGTATAGAGTGTATGTGTTGAACCGTTGCTCCGTTTTGAGTGTGCTCTATATGAAACTTGATTAGAATTGCATGTAATTTCATATTACCTTGTTGCATCCATGTTTTTGAGTGTGTTTGCTTGATGTTTGAATGCATTTTGCATCAATGCCATGTTTAACTTGTTTTGCTCATATCTTCTAGGTCGTAGCTCCGAACTAAATGAACTTTATATGTAACTTGACTAGAATTTTGTGTAGATCATCTTGGTGCATCTTAACTTGATGTTTAACAACTTAAACATAAGGTTTATTTAGATCTGAACCAATTTCGAAATTTGCATATGAGGACTTGCCGGAATTGTTATATGTTGTTCCCGGCCTCATTTAAACTTGCTTTGATTTATTGTTCTTGTTTGCATCATATCTTGCCATGGGTAGCCTCATCTAGCTTTGTCATGCATCATACTTGGTTGAGCATCATGCCATGTCTATGTGTTGTGTGTTTACCTTGTTGTTTGCTTCTTTCCGGTTGTGCTTCTTCTCGATAGTTCCCGTTTCGTTGCGATTGTGAGGATTCGTTCGTCTATGCTTGGTTCGACTATGTGGTTTCATCTTCTTCATGGACTCATTCTTCTTCCTTGCGGGATTTCAGGCAAGATGACCGTCACCTTGGATCTCACTACTATCATTTCTATGCTAGTTGCTTCGTTCTATCGCTATGATGCGCTACCTATCTCTTGCTTTTCAAGCCTCCCAATTTGCCATGTCAGACTCTAACCTTTTCACCCTTCCTAGCAAACCATTGCTTGGCTATGTTACCGCTTTGCTTAGCCTCTCTTATAGCGTTGCTAGTTGCAGGTGAAGTTGAAGATTGCTCCATGATGGACAGGATTATGTTGGGATATCACAATATCTCTTATTTAATTAATGCATCTATATACTTGGTAAAGGGTGGAAGGCTCGGCCTTATGCCTGGTGTTTTGTTCCACTCTTGCCACCCTAGTTTCCGTCATACCGGTGTTATGTTCCTTGATTTTGCGTTTCTTACACGGTTGGGTGATTTATGGGACCCCCTTGACAGTTCGCTTTGAATAAAACTCCTCCAGCAAAGCCCAACCTTGGTTTTACCATTTGCCTCACCACCACCTATACCTTTCCCTTGGGTCGGCCAACCCGAGGGTCATCTTTATTTTAGCCCCCCTCCCCCCGGGCCAGTGCTTCTCTAAGTGCTGGTCCAAACCGAGCGATGTCCGGCGCCCCCTAGGCAACCAGGGTCTATGCCAATGCGACGTCTGGCTCATCCGGTGTGCCCTGAGAACGAGATACGTGCGACTCCTATCGGGATTTGTTGGCACATCGGGCGGCTTTGCTGGTCTTGTTTTACCATTGTCGAAATGTCCTGTAAACCGGGATTCCGAGACTGATCGGGTCTTCTTGGGAGAAGGAATATCCTTTGTTGACCGTGAGAGCTTGTGATGGGCTAAGTTGGGACACACCTACAGGGTATAAACTTTCGAGAGCCGTGCCCGCGGTTATGTGGCAGATGGGAATTTGTTAATGTCCGGTTGTAGATAACTTGATACCAGATCCGAATTAAAACGCATCAACCGCGTGTGTAGCCGTGATGGTCTCTTTTCGGCGGAGTCCGGGAAGTGAACACAGTTTTGGGTTATGTTTGACGTAAGTAGGAGTTCAGGATCACTTCTTGATCATTGCTAGCTTCACGACTGTTCCGTTTGCTCTCTTCTCGCTCTTATTTGCGTATGTTAGCCACCATATATGCTTAATCGTTGCTGCAACCTCACCACTTTACCCCTTCCTTTCCCATTTAGCTTTGCTAGTCTTGATACCCATGGTAATGGGATTGCTGAGTCCTCTTGGCTCACAGATTACTACAACAACAGTTGCAGGTACAGATTTTGCGATGATCATGACGCGAGAGTGATGTTTGCTTGTTTTGGAGTTCTCCTTCTGCTTCTTCTTCGATCAGGGGATAGGTTCCAGGTCAGCAGCCTAGGCTAGCAGGGTGGATGCCGTTTGAGTTTCTGTTCGTGTTTACATCCGTAGTGGGATGTTGATCTTGTGTATAATGATGTTGTATTCGTGTGGCATTGTATGCCTCTTGTATGTATCCCCATCTATTATGTAATGTTGATGTACTGATATCCACCTTGCAAAAGCGTCTTCAAGATGCGCTTCTATCCTTGGTGGGACCTTCGAGTTCCTTTAGGATAGGGTCGCATCTTGGGGCGTGACAGCCGCGCGAGCCCACGTCCAGTCCGGCACACTCGCCGGATCGCCGCTCCCCGCTCACATTACACGAACTCACCCTTGTCTTCGGCAAGGGGCATCTGGTTTCTGGCGGTGTAGAAAGCATCGTCATCCTCGATCTCCAGCCCACCTGTGCGTAGGCGTACCGGGGCGGGGGCACCCGAGGCTCCTCGCAGATCTCCGTGTTCGAGGCCGAGGCGGCGGAACGTGGCGGCAGGGTGGTGAGGCGAGACAGCGCCATCGTAGGAGGTGGAGCGGTCCTTGGTGATCTCCGTGTCCGAGTCCGAGGCGGCTGAGCGGTGAGGCATGGCACCGCCGCCAGGGAGGTGGAGCGAGGCGCCGGACGAGGGTTGCCGAAGCTGAGACTGCCGAGGTACTCGTCTCGCTCGCGCCGCCGCCGCCGCCACTCCTCTTCACGGCGCTACTGTCGCAGCACGAGGCACGGCGCACCAAAGGCATAGCTAGTATAGAAGCATTGAGTGCAGATGACACCAACAAAATCTGTACATTTACTAAGCTCCCACGATTTACTGCCATGTGATTCATCGAGGTTTAAAGCAGCACCCGTGGCCCCACCCATAAGGGGATGGATCATGGTTTTGAGTCGGTTTGACCATAGAAGTCCGGTCCCTGCCCTCTCCAACATACCGCTGATTCCCTAAAATCCCTATCCCCTTTTGTGTGCCCACTACTGCGAGCGTCCACTATCACGAGAGCCCCCATCCCTCCGTGCATCCTATCCCTGTATCCGCCTTCCGCCGTGTCGCCGCTTCTGGCACCACGCCCGCCTCCCCTGCGACGACGCATAGCACCCCAGCTCCCCCTCCACCTTTGCTCCTCCCCACCCCCACGCCTCTGCGTCGTCGTGTTGTTGAGACCCTGCGGGTCAGCGGTGTTGGTGCCAGGGGATCCGTTCCGCGTGACGCTTATTCACCTCAGCTCGGTGTTGGGAATGATTCTTCCTTAACCTCCTATGAACCGCCACTAACCCACTGCCATGCCATTTGACCAATCTCTCTCTCCACGGCGGGGTAATGTCCGGCGGTGGCGACGCTAGGCGGCCTGAGCAGGCAGCGTAGGAAATTTCCACGGCCATCGCTGTGCACCACGCTGCCGCAGAGCACTCGACTACCTTTGTGTTCCTCACGTGTTGTTGTTTGTGCTTAATTTATAAGGGCAACTGAACTGAGCTGGGCTGGGTTTGTGTGTGTGGCACAACTAGAGAAATGTCAAGGTTCTTGAGGCGTTGTACAAACTTTTTAACAAGATAATCAGTGCCATAAGTGATGACAAGCTGATTAGTAAGGTATTTTGATCTCAAGAGTATCTGATTTAATTGATCCTGCTACTAGTAATTGGGACGAAAATCTGGTTACACAAATGTTCTGGCCAGTTGATGCACAAAGGATCCTTGCAATTCCATTATCACAACATGATATGTCGGATTTTGTCGCTTGGAATTATTCAAAGAATGGAACCTTTTCTATTCGATCAGCCTACGCAGTGCAATGGGAACACCAACACGGGGGAAAATTAAGAAGAATTGATGATATGTGACATTTGACTATCAATCCCATTTGGAGTGAGATTTGGAAACTATCTTGTCCATCGAAGGTTAAAATTTTCATTTGGCGCACACTGCATGACACCCTCCCGTGTAGAGTTAATTTGGCGAATAGACATATAAAGGTTACCCCCAATTGTCCGGCATGTTGCTTTGGATCAGAGGATACAAATCATATATTATTTCAGTGTCAGAAAGCAAAGGAAGTTTGGAAAAAACTGGGTCTAGATGAGGTCATTAAAAGAGCGTGCGAAGTTGATTATGCTGGTGAGGCGGTGCTTGAATTTTCGCTTTCTATGCCTGAACAGGAGCTTACGATCTTGGGTATTGGGAATGTCCGTAAATTAATTGCAATTTCAACTTGGTATTTATGGTGGGAGAGGCGAAAACTGGTCCATAAAGAGAAAACCCAAGATGCTAACCAGATCGCCATGGGAATTCGTGCAATTACGTTAAACTATGTTTTGGCTATATCACCAAAGGCTACGACGAAAAGAGGGGGTTGGGTCCAACCTCCAAGGGGGTTTGTAAAACTTAATGTGGATGCCTCTTTTGATCATGACCGGCTTAGGGGCACGGCTGGTGCAGTTCTGAGAGACGATAAATGAAAATTCATTGCAGGGGGGAATTGGAGAATTGATTGGTGCACGGATGTTCTGACGGCTGAAGCTATGCCGCTTAGATATGGTCTATCAATTGCTCAAAGGGCGGGTTGTAACCGCTTAGTTATTAACTCAGATAACATGGAGGTCATCGAAACCATGAACAATGGAGGATGGTCATCTAGTACAGCGGCGGCAGTGTTTGACGATTGTTATTTTTTAGCATGTGACTTTCCCATTACTAAATTCGAGCATTGTAACATAGAAGCAAATAGGGTCGCACATGAACTTGCTAAGTTAGCTAGATTTTCTTCATCTTTAAACTGGTTTGAGGAGCCCTTGAGCGAAATTGTACCCCTCCTCATTAACGATGTACTTGTTATTGCAAATGAATAAAGTTTCTATGTTCTTTTCAAAAAAAGCTGATTAGTAAGGTAGGTGATTACTAAAGAGTGTTTGGTTCACCACAAGATTTCATATATAGCCACTGTAGATTTTATCGTGAGTATTGTATTTAGGTATTGCAAATCATTCAGCATGTGATGTGGTTCAGATCTATTGGAATTGTACTGGAGTTTCAGTTGGTGATGTTTAAGACAACAGTTAAGATAGCATATTCACTGACCATGTAAGTCCGTGTTATTTTGAACGTAGTTTATTTCCATGAGTGGGTGGTTCAGAAGTTTCTTGCGTGGGTGGGCTAAGCATCTTAGTAGGATTTATAAGGTCGAAAAGGAATGGCTCCTTACCTTTATTCAGTCCCTAGATTTAAAAGTCGAGTCCACAATTTTGCTTGCCACGGAGCTTCATGCTAAACTGGAAGCGAAGATGAGGTTGAAAGAGCTTCTCCGTGAAGAGGAATTAAAGTGGACGTTGCGGGCTAAGGTTCGCAAAGTTGTCCAGGGGGACGCGAACACTCAATTCTTTCACTTGATCACTAATGGCAAGCACAAAAAGAAGAGAATCTTTCAGCTTGAACAAGATGAAGGAACAATTTTAGGACTGGATAACCTAAAATTATACATAACCAAGTACTATAAGCAGTTGTTTGGGCCCCGGGAGGATAATGGTGTGTCCCTCGATGAGTCCAGGATTGAGGATGTGCCTCAACTTACTGCTGATGAGAATGATATTTTGATTGCCCCGTTCTCGGAGAAAGAGGTGTTTGAAGCTATTGCGCAGATGAAAAACAACAAGGCTCCAGGGCGGGATGGATTTCCGGCGGAGTTCTATAAAAAGTGTTGGCATATTATTAAGGGGGATTTGCTACCAATGTTCCATGATTTATTCTCTGGACAGCTTCAGTTATTTCACTTGAATTTTGGAACAATAACACTGCTTCCTAAGAAAACAGAGGCTATGAGAATTGAGCAGTTCAGGCCGATCTGCCTCCTCAATGTTAGTTTCAAAATTTTCACCAAGGTTGGAACTAATAGGCTCACATAGATTGCACATTCTGTGGTCCATCATTCCCAAACTACTTTCATGCCGGACAGAAACATCCTAGAAGGGGTTGTGGTCCTTCATGAAACGCTCCACGAAATTCACACGAAAAAACTAGATGGAGTGGTTTTTAAGGTGGATTTCGAGAAAGCGTACGATAGTCAAATGGCCTTTCCTTCAACATGCCTTGCGTATGAAAGGTTTTGATGAAGCCTGGCGACGCCAGGTAGAATCGTTCACGCAAAAAGGGAGTGTTGGAATTAAAGTGAATGATGACATAAGTCATTATTTCCAGACACATAAGGGCCTGAGACAAGGGGATCCGATGTCTCCTATTCTGTTCAACATTGTAGTTGATATGTTGGCAATTCTGATAGGAAGGGCTAAGGAGGCTGGTCAGGTTGGTGGCTTGGTACCTCACCTAATTGATGGTGGTGTGTCTATCCTATAGTACGTCAATGATACGATCATCTTGATGGAGCATGACTTGGCAAAAGCGAGAAATATGAAGCTGGTGTTATGCTTATTTGAACAATTGATCGGGTTAAAGATTAACTTTCACAAAAGCAAATTGTTCTGCTTTGGTAGAGCCAATGACGAACAAGAGGCTTATAGGCAATTGTTTGGGTGCGAATTGGGGACTTTACCTTTTACATACTTAGGTATACCAATCCACCATCGTAAGCTGACAAACAGAGAATGGAAGTGTATCGAGGACCGCTTTGAAAAGAAACTGAGTTGCTGGAAGGGCAAGCTCATGTCATACGGAGGCCATCTAATTCTGATAAACTCGGTTCTCATGAGTATTCCTATGTTTCTCTTGTCGTCCTTTGAAGTCCCAGTTGGAGTTAGGAAAAGACTGGACTTGTATCGATCACATTTCTTCTGGCAGAGCGATGAACTAAAAAGAAAATACAGGCTCACCAAGTGGGATATTATCTGTCGACCGAAAGACCAAGGGGGTCTTGGCATTGAGAATCATGAGATCAAGAATAGATGTCTTCTCAGCAAGTGGTTGTGGAAGTTATCGGTCGAGACTGATGCCACTTGGGCGCAGATCCTCCGTAGCAAGTATCTTAACTCCAAAACTTTGTCCCAGGTGACAGCGAGGCCGACTGACTCACCTTTTTGTAAAGGGCTTATGAGAGTCAAATTAGCCTTTTTCAATAGGACAAAGTTTATTATCGGCAACGGTGCTAGCACGCGTTTCTGGGAGGATACTTGGCTCGGAGAGACACCCCATGACATTCAATACCCGTCTCTGTATCCTATTGTTCAACGACGTGATGCTTTCATTGCAACGGTACTTCAATCCATCCCCCTTAATATTCCGTTCAGGAGGACACTTGCCGACAATCATTGGGAAGAATGGCTTCATCTAGTGAGTAGACTGATGGAGGTTCAACTGTCTCAACAGCCCGATAAATTACGCTGGAAGCTTACTAGGTCTGGAGAGTTTACAATTAAATAAATGTATCTTGATGTTGTCAACTCAAGATCTATTCCTAGTTCCAAATTTGTTTGGACTATCAAAGTCCCTCTGAAAATCAAGGTGTTTATGTGGTTTGTGCATAAACAAGTAATATTAACCAAGGACAATTTGGCAAAGCGTAATTGGACAGGACCTACTAGGTGTAGTTTCTGTGATCGGGATGAAACTATCAAACACCTTTTTCTTGATTGCCCGTTGGCCAAAGTTCTATGGCGAACAGTCCACATTGCATTTAATATTACCCCTCTGAGTTCTGTCAGCACGTTATTTGGAACGTGGCTTAACGGGATAGAGTCCGGAATAGCGAGACACATTCGCGTAGGAGTATGTGCTTTATTGTGGGCAGTCTGGAACTGCAGAAATGATTTGGTTTTCAACAGAACAACAAATATTCATTTTTTGCAGGTTATCTTCCGAGCCACAGCGTTGATCTGTATGTGGTCGCTACTTACTCCGACGGAGGCCAGGGAGCGTTTGGTTACTGGATCTATCCGCTGGGAGATGGTAGCGCGGGATATCTTCAACCGGTTTGGATGGCGGTCATGTAATAGGATAGGCAATTAGTTTACCTATCTTTCTTATGCCAGCCGATTGTGGCTTTTTGTGGCTAGTTTGTTATTGTCCCTTTGGCTCTTTGTGAGCTTTCCTTTTTTTCGTTTGAGACTTTAAGACCTTGTTGAACCTATCTGCTTATTTAATAAGTTGGCCGTATGCATCGTTCTGATGCAGAGGCCGGGGAGTCCCCCTTTTTTGAAAAAAAAAGTTTATTTCCATGCACTGCTGCTTGCATGATGTTATCGTTGCACATCTGGTATTAGTATTACCAGGCAGGCAGGCATTTATTGTTATACAGACTTGATGAAAATGAGATAATTGACTCCTAATTAATTTGTGAAAATATTACGAGTTATCCAGAATTCCATTGACCCTTGCTTCAGATATTTATGGATCATAATGTTACTCTGCCATGCATATGTTTGTGGGGGTCCAATTCAGTTTGAACAAAACAAATAGCAGTCGGATTTCTCTACTGATTCGGAGTATCCAATTCAGCTTATAGGCATGGTTTTCGAGTCATATGGGTTATCACTACATAATTTTCAGTAATTTGGAATTAGGATTTACCATTTTTGTCTTGTGTCTCCTCAATACATCTTCGTAAGTAACTGTCATTGGTTAATCACTGGAGGGGTATGTATACCTATTAGCTACCTTCAATCCAGGATCAAGACAATCTAATCACACATTCAAACATTTCAGGTATTCACCATCCAACGTCCTCTGTCCTATGTGTTACTTCCCACATATTCATTTTGGGTCCTGCTCAAAGAGTTGGTGACTTCTATCCTTCCTAGCATCTAGTCTTTGTTTATCTAATGTTTATATGCTTGTCCTTCTATCGGATATATAATGAGCCAGTTGTGTATTCAATGGAGCCTCACATAATGTGCAGCTCTGAGACCAATAGTAATGAGACCAATTCCCTAATATGTTTCTTCAATATTATTTTTTGTTTATCAAATCAAAAAAAAGCTTCTACTTTGATGACCTTGAATTGTTATGTATCCTGAGAGTGAATCAAGTGACAATCTTATGACTAGGTACATTATTACAGTTTCTGAGTTAGTCATCACTTTGTTCTGCACATCACTCTACTTCTGAATCCTTCTGTCTTCTTTTCTTTTGTTCACCTATCTGTACATTATTAGATACTCCTTGGCCATGGTGAGTATGCCAATTGAGTTGAGTCAAGGCTTTTGCCTACTCGGCCATGGTGATCGCACTGTTTTCTGAAGTACATGATGGAAGCCAAGGTGAGTTTGTGGTACCCCATGATGTTAAGATATTATCTTTTCATCTTTTTTTCTAGCTGTTTATTTATGATGCCATCTACTTGAATGGTATACCATCATAATAGTATTTTCCAATGAAATGGATTTCAAAGTAATGGCACTAGGAGTAGTACTTAGTATCTTCAGTATAGAAAAAAATGCCACTGAAACCTTTTGTGCCACTTTGAGTTTTATGGTTTTATCATATGAACAAATTGTGTTCAGCAAGTAGCAACTTTGGATGCATAGAACATATCACCCTGCTAATTTTACATTTTCTCATGTGCCTTCTCATAGAATTATTATGGTCAGAGCAGGTCAGAGCAGCTTCGGGATAGACGAACCTTCTCGACCACTTTTGGTTCTACGTGATATGTAAATTTCCATGAGAAGGGATTAGATTGTCACTTCGTAATTTACAATGTGGATTTTTTTCTACATGATATCTTATTCCCCTCAAGTCTTAAGTCTTGCATTCTAGTTACTCCTTTGAAATTAACACAGTTGATTCTACTTTTATTTTTCGCAAAGAAATCATTACATAGATTTTATTTACTTCCAGGCCAGTATGTGAGAAATGCAACTTCAGGGTGTGTGGAACATGTGTTGGAAGCATAGTAGTGACACGTACCAGCAATGTATGATATTCATAAATTGAGCTTTGATGAGTGTTCTCTTATAATTACTCATATTACTGTAAACCATTTGTGACACACATAAGAACATTTTGGCATGTTTTTTATTGACTTGTCTATCGCTAATGCGTCTCTTAATGACATGGAGGTATAACTTGCAAATCGTAATTAATTGTCATAAGCATTCATGAGAAAATCTTGTATATAATTGAAAAAACAACAAGTAAATCAGGTAGCAAATTATAGAGGAGGCATATAGTTTGATAGTGTTGTCCGTATTTAAAGTTGTTTTATCTATTCCAACGACAGAAAGATGCAGAAATGGGACATATGTTTCATTCTTTACCACTTGTTAGGTATGTTATACAAACAAATTGTGATGATATGTCATGATTACGTCTACTAGACTGCTACAAACTATGATCTTTCATTGGATTTTGTGTATGGTCTACTATAATATAAAGTTACGCTCAGATGCTATTTCTTGTATGATTTTTTTAATAAATAGTACTTTGCACTATCCAGGTGTAGCTTACCATCTTATCGTTGCAAAACAGTAAATTTGTTTAGATTCATAATAGGCTCTATTGAGCTAGAAAAATAAACAAAATTGTGTCATCTAGGATTTTGTTTTCTAGCTTTCTTTGGAGATGAAGGTAAACTGTTTTGGATAGTATTCTTACATACTGATTTATTTCTTTTTGTAATTCTTCTGGAAGCCAAAGGACGCTATCGTCCTCTAATCAGATGATGTGTGCATTTTTCGTAAAAATGTTCTACTGGCCTCTTATGTGGTCCTATTTAAATTCAGTTCTTCTTTTTCTGCAAACAAAATTTTGTTTCATGCCTGCGATTGGAAATCAGAAAGAGAACCCAAATTCCGTGATAACATGTATAAACCATGCATAGAGCTAACGATTAGTCCTGTTGTTACTTCAATGAGACTGAAGCTATTACCATAAATTTACCATTCATGCTATTGTCGATATGTTTTAACATGATTGGCAATAATATGTAAGATAAGTGATAATTATGCACATCAAGCCACCTGTAATAAACCACGTATAAATTGAAAAAGAGATCCTTAACTCATGAATGAAGGACAGCACGGCAAGGCGTGCGGCATACTCTAGTTTTAGTTGATAGAGTAGCGCTTTAAAGGTAGTTGATGCTTGAACCCAACAAAAAATCATAGTTGAACCCATTGACTGCTTAGCTGCATTAGATAAAAAGCCTTTTAGTCCATATATTCAGTGCAAGTGTGCAAGCCCAAATAAAATAAATCAATTTGGTAGCTCGCAACTGGTTAGGCGCATGATCTTCAGATTGAGTTGCTTCACCGTCGCAATAGGCAGAAGCCAAAAAAATCTGTGAATGGAAAATAAATCTAAATACTGGGCTGGCAGATGGCAGCGGCAAGCCGGCATAGAAAATATTTGTATCTCTCTCTCACCGCCCTCACGCTGGCAACCAGCAGCGGCAAGCCAACAATTACTATTCAAAATATTATTACATGTGATAGCACATCATGCCCCTCTTGTACAAATCTTATCCAACCTTAATTATATTTTGGATTTTTCATCGAACCTTGATCTAGTATGGAACAACATTTTGCAAAAAGGACGGTTATTATATCAAGATAAAGATAATAAAGCAAGTACTTCAAGGCCACCCTTATAGGCAAGCAAACAAATGATGTGCGAATCCTAGTTCCACGTAGCCTTTTATTCAGATAGAATATGGTTTAAATTAATTGTCAAATTACGACTAATCCGAAGGGAATTCCAGAATACATAAAAATTCTTAATAAAGTAAGATTGAGATTAGGAGAAGAGTTGTGCGTTGTCTATAATGTGAGGAGCTTACTGAAGCTGGCTGAGTTTTATCCAGATGATTTTGATTCAGATAAACGGCATGATGTTGGTCTCGATGGAATTACTGATATTGGTAAATTAATGGTGCAAGGCAAATGAACATATTACTTTTACTTTGGTCTATCAACATGTAAAGCTAGTACTGATATTGCCGGTTTCCATGGAATTAATTGGCCAGTGCTTTGGATATATGATTGTTGTCAACAAAATATGTAATAAAATGGGTGATCAATCCAAGAGTGGTTTTCTAATTTGCTAACGGATGAGAGTATTCTTACCATTAGTAAGTAGTACCGATGAAAGATCAAAGAAACTTGGAAATGACTATGACTCTACATGTTCCGCTTAATAGTACTTATTTACAACTTCAAAAATTAACATGTCATTTCACTTGTTTACAAGGAATACCTTATCTAACTACCTATGAAAGTACAAAGTTGTGTGTTTGACTACTTTATTTGAAACATTTGAAAAGGGGTTTTACGTTTTCATGCAACTGATATGTATTCATCATGTAGTTTCATGTAACAATTATATGTGGTATGATATTTCAGTTCCTTTTATGTTGTTCTTTG
>NC_041381.1:643971606-643972958 GCF_002162155.2 Triticum dicoccoides | reverse complement strand
TACCTGTATTACTTGCAAGACTATTCTCTACACCCAGCTACTCCACTACACATCTCATCCGCTATATTCAATGCGACATTGTTAACATGTGGGTCCGAGCTGTCAGTTAATCACTACTCATGTGTGCGTATGTAGGGGCATGTAGTTCCTTGCGGTATAGAACGGCTCGTCGTCTACATTCTCCAGCTCGACGGCCCAGGAGATCGTGTAGATGCGTAGGCGTACTGGGGCGGGGGGGAGGCTCGTTAGTGTTATCTTTTTCGAAGGCGGCGGGCACAGGAGGCTCCTCGGCGGTCTCCAACTCTGAGGCGGCGGGCACCGTGGTGATCTCGGACGCCGAGGCGGAGCTTGGCAGTGCATGGCGTGGCCACTGGGGCGGTGGAGCACGCCGGACGAAGGGTGTTGCTCCGCCGCCCCGGCTGGCGGAGGGCGTGACGGGTGAGGTAGTCCTCCATTTCGCGTCGCCGCCGCTTCTCATCACGCCGCTGCCGCTCCTCTTTGCTGCGCTGTCGTCGCAGCACGAGGCGGCGGCGCACGCAGTCGGCTACCATATAGGTAGCACCACCTGCTACTAGTAGGCTGAGGCCGCCGAGCCCCACGGCTTCCCATCCGTCAACCATTCCTCGATGGCGAGGTGTGAGATGAGAGCGGGAGGGGAGGAAGATGATAGTGAGAGGGGAGGAAGATGGGGTAGTTTGACGGTGACGAGTGGGCTCCAGTAGCATGCAGGATTATTTGAATTTGATTCAAGCCAAAGCCAAAGCCGGTTCAAGTTCATGCGGACTGAGTATATGTACATCTGCACCGTCTAGAGTATATTGTGTCCACAGTACTATTGTGTCTACGTACCGAGTAAATTAATTAACTACAGTCTCTGCACCGTTTAGAGTATATGTACGTAGACTGATCGTTGAATATAGTTTCTCAAAAAAAAAGTTGACGTGGGAGATTGATCGTTGCAATAAACCGAGTAACAAAAATTTACCGAGAAAGATGCAGCTAGCGTACGTACGTGGAGGCCTCCTGGCCAGGCGTTGCCTTGCATAATTGCATTGCCACTAGAAGCAAACGCACGCTTTGTCACGCCGTTTTTCTTTTTCTTCGAGAAGAGTTTCGATTATCAAACATGAACAAATGCTCAACCCCTATGGACCCACCGATCTCTTAATAGACCTTTTAATAGTTCAATGTGACATTGTTAACATGTGGGTCCGAGCTATCAGTTAATCACTACTCATATGTGCGTATGTAGGCGCATGTAGTTCCTTGCGGTATAGAACGGCTCGTCGTCTACATTCTCCAGCTCGACGGCCCAGGAGATCGTGTAGATGCATAGGCGTACTGGGGCGGGT